>NW_020884872.1:27108708-27617600 GCF_003945725.1 Corapipo altera
GCCGGGACCCGCCCCGGCCCTGCCCCGGCCCCGCTCGGCCCGCGGCGCCCTCACCGCCCCCGCACCGGGAAGGGAGGGACGTCCCCGACAAAACTTGGGGTCCCGCCGCCCCCAGAGGCTTTCCAACATCCCCGCGGCGTCGGATCACTCGCCTTCTCTGTCGGCGGCCAGAGCGCAGAGTTACGTGAAGTAGGTGCCTCCTGGGAGCGTCTGCTGCTGTTATTTTAATTATTTGTTTTCCAGAACAGAAAATTGCTGTCAAAACAATTCCAAGTATTTTCACTGTTTCCTGTGTGTGGTTGCGTAGTACAGAATTATTTGTAGCAAAAGAGCTGTCGCCTCACCTTAGGGCACCAGATATGCTTAGGTGAGAGTTTGCTGGAGCAAGAGTACGTTTTTAATCAATATTATTTAAAAATGTAACAGTACCAATAAGCAATGGCGTGGGGAAAGGCCAGCACGTTGTTTAGGCTCAGCTACCCCGTGTTTAGAAAGTAAATGCAAGTAAGTTACCTTCAACACCAGCGCTGCCAAACCTGGGGCCAAACCTCCTGCTTTTCTTGGAGAGAAACTATCTCATTCCATACCATTTTCAGGGATGTATGGACAAATGAACAACTGAGAGGAGCATAATAGAAAATGTGGGATTTATTAAGGTGTCTGTATCACCACTCATTGCCATCCTTAATATCAGAAGAAGGAAGTGGTGTGGTGGAATGAAAAATGCAAATATTTGCCTGCCAGGATTAAGGAAGTCTCTATATGGCTCCAAGAAGACGATAACTCAGGGAATATGTTAATCCAGTCAAAATCAGCATGGACAGGTATGAGTAAGTACACATCAGAAATAATAATTCAAAATACATATACATGAAGTACATCTACTTTGGTATCCATTAGAACCAGGAAAAGAATGTAAATTTTCAGGACTATAATGCAGAAAAGATATTTGATGGCTGGGCCACGAGCATGGTTCTAGAGAGAACTACCACTGTAAAAACACAAAAACATCAAACTGTCTGGAGGACTGTTGTTTGTTTATTTGTTATTTTGCTCCTTGGCAGGGTTCAGTTTTGCTTGCCAACTTTAGGAATCAAACATAGCAAAACTCTAGCATCACAGAGAATACATTTCTGCACAAAGAGGGAAATAAAGTACACAGTTGGAAAGGGAAGGGATAGTATGCCAAAAGAGAGGGAGGTGATCCCCTCCTCTTTACTCAGCACTGGTGAAGCCACACCTGGAGGGCTGGGTCCAATTCTGAGCTTCCAGGTGCAAGAGATACATGGACATACTGGAAAGAGTCCAATGAATGGCTACTAAGACGACTAAGGGACTGGAGCACCTCTACTATGAGGAGACTGAAAGAGCTGGGACTGCTCAACCTAGAGAAGAGAAGGCTTAGAGGGATCTTATAAATTAATAAAAATACCAGAAAAGGGAGGGTACACAGAGGACAGAACCAGTCTCTTTTCAGTGGTGCCCACTGACAGGACCAGAGGCAATGGGCAGAAACTGCAACACAGGAGATTCTCTCTGAATATCAGGGAGAAAATTTTCACTGTGAGAGTGACTGAGCACCAGCACAGGTTGCTTGTGGAGGCTGCGGACTTTCCATCCTTGAAGACATCCCATAGCTGTCTGGACACTGTCCTGGGAATCTGCTTGAGCAGGGAGGTTGGACAAGTGACCTCCAGAGCTACCTACAAGCCTCAGCCATTCTGTAATTATATTAACCCCACCCCCTAAAAAAAAAAACAAAAAACCTCAACCCAAAAAAACCAAACCAAACCAAAAACAAACCCAAAACACCCACTTATTTTAATGAGTCTGTCACTAGAGCTTTCTTATACCATCTAAATAAGTAAGTACTCATTCTGTGCCAGATGAAAGTAATACAACCCTTTTGTTTTTTTCTAATCAGCTTTGGGCAGTCTGCCATTACTTGTAGACAGCTTCTATGAATGTCTTTAATTAACCTCAGTTTTTCTGCAAGAATTTCAGGGCCTCTCCCATTGCAAGTCTTCCTGGGGAGCTGGACAAGACGGTTGTCCCTGGCTGCTGAGCCCAGCTGAGGAGCAGCACCTCTGACCAGCACAGCCTAAAACTGGGTGGGAGGTGGCTGGGCAGGCATACGACTACCAGGGCAGCAAACTCCAAAACAGTAAATTCTGGAAATAATTAACAGGCAGTGCCAGCCAACTACTGCAGCCATTACGGCACTTCCTTTAGAGAGCACATTAATAGATTTAACGGCAAGTGAATTGCACCATCTGCAGTTTTCCAGTGCTTTTAAAGATGAAATCCCTAGAGCCCAGTCTGCTAGTAATATAATCTTAAAGTAGCAAAGGCATTCTCATAGAGAGCTGGAGAGCATCCCCCAAACATGTACTTATGCCAAACACTAAGTAGCAGCAGCTTTTGGAAACACTGTACGAAGAAAAGCCAGGAATTCAGTTTCATAGATTGCTGCCGCAGGCTCTGTGCACTTAGCAGCAAGTTTGCACCTTGGGGTCTGATTTAAATTTTTGTTGTGTCTTGCTGTACAACAGAAATAACAGTTCTTAATTGTTATTAATTGTCCATTACCTAGTATTAGAGCATGCTGGCATTCTAATTATCTTGTAAAATTCAGTCCAGAATACTCAGGCAAATAGTTTAATAGGATTCACAAACACACACCACAAACTCAAAAGAAAAAGATCACTCCTTCCATTCCAGTATAATGAAGGCTGTGACCATTTTCTTCCTACGGAGTTGAAAAAAAAAAATGGTAATCTGCCTCCTTATTTCTGCTTACAAACCCCTCACAAAGTTTAACTTCATGCTGCTAATTTACTTGGCATCAGGTGGAGAAGTGCCATTATCCCCAGCAGACAAGCCAGGATACAGAGACAGAAACTGAAATTAAATTCACAAAGGAAGCATGTGGCAAAGCAGAGATTTTGGACTCCATGTCTCCAGACCAGCATATTAATCACAAAATTAATCCATCTTTTTTTCCCCTCCCATCTCTCCCTGCTAGACTAGCATAAAATGCAATTTTAAGTAGCCATATGCTTTTGATGTTCTGTTTCCAGAACATGTTTACATCTTCCATCACTGTTGAAATTCCAAACTTATTGTATTGCAGCTGGCAGTGGCACTTAGGGACATGGTTTAGAGGTAGACTTGGCAATGCCAGGTTAACAGTGGGACTCAATGATCTTTGAGGTCTTCTCCAAAACAATTGATTCTGTGACTATAAATGACAGCAAACTGTTCCTGTACCTCACTACCCTCACAGTTAAGAATTTCTTTCTAATATTCAGTCTTAAGCCTACTCTGACTCTGAGTACCTATTAGCAGAGCAGTCCCATGGTTGTTTATCTTAATACAATCAATAGAATTAAATTGTAAACTGGGTCAGTGTTCTTCATGTCACACCTCCAAAGATATAAAGTTAAAGCAACAACGAAGGAAACTTTGACCAGGTAGGTATGAATAATTTTTGAACACAGGGTGTCCAGCTAAATATTCCTAGCAAAGCTGTTAAGGAATTCACAAGTAACAAATTATTTTTATAAAAGCAGTCAGATTTCTGCTTCATGCATTTTAGACACACATAGTGTATTTGGTGTCACCATTTCTTGAAAGAGGGAAGGAGATTGTGCAAGAACAGAGATATTACTTTTATAGACCAATCTCAACCCCCTGCAAAATTGATCACTAAAATTCCATATTTACAAGCATAAATTTCTGGTTTGTGACAAGGTCAGTAATTGGACAGACATAATAATGGCTAAAGGAAAAGCTGATAGCAGCACCACAAAACATGTCCCTTAAGACATAACTGAATGACTTTTGGCTATCATGGTATTATTCTCATATTTTTCATTTAAGTGTGTCATTCTTCTATTTTAAGCTTTTTGTCACTGCAATTCCTGTCCTTCCCAGAATGTTATAAAAACTGTTGTTAGCTTTTCTGTGTTTTCTGAAAATCCCTCACCTGCAAGATACATTTGATATATCCACTATCTCCCACCACTCTGCAAACAACTGGTTTAACCGGTTTCCAAGAGAAAGGTTGGTGGGGAATGTTCCGGCAGGGACAGAAAGCCGCCACATGAACAACATGAGCTGTTTTAAGTGTTTATCACCACCAGCTGCTTTTCTTCCCACTGTTCCATAGGCTATAGCCCTCTGCCTGTGGAGTGAAGGGACCACCCACCTGTCCCCCTGCAAAGGCAGCTTCACCGGGATTGCTACAGCTGCAGGGTTAAGTAAATGCTGTGACTACTAGTGAGAGGGGATTTACCGAGTCTGTATAAATATTTGGGTGCTAAAGCCAAACTGATAGGATTGGCATTCTCCCTTGGCAAGAGTAACACTGAGCATCAGCAATGTAACTCCACAAAGGGCAATAACAACAGTAAAGCTGTATTTAAGTAAAAGCTTTTTTTCTGGAGCTCTGTAATGGTTTCTATGGTTTTTATATTTGAGATGCTCTGCATGGTGCAAAGGGCGAGATCCAAGAGCTGATATGTACCTCCCCTCCGGAAACAGTCTGAATGCTCTCAGAACAAGCTTCGATTTTCAAGCAATGAAACAATAAACTCTGCTTAAATCCTATACTCATATGCAGCTGCTATCCAATGTCTATGAATTTAAAACGCTTTCAAAGGCCATTATAAGAGGACTGGGAGTGTGCCCAGGCCCAAAAGAGCATACTGTTTTTTACACTGATTACATTCACCTTGGATTTGTAAGAAGCCTTCAGGCATTTAACTGACAGCAAAAAATAAACGATTTGCTAATACCAAGGTGTACTGAATTGTTGGAGCAGTAACTGATGGACATTTCCACTCTTTGTTTTACTATCCTGTTTTAATCATTCAATCCAGCCTTGATCCTCAGGATGAGCCTGAAGAACACAGGACAGTAAGAAATCTCTTGAATCTGAGACATACCTTCTCAACCTTGCACAACCATATGACAAATTTTAATCAAATTCAGTTTAAAAAGCAATCAAGATTATTATTTCCCTTCCCCGTAGCATATATATTTATGTGAAAGCTGTTAGAAGTTGACTGTATCAGGCTTCTTTTTGACTCTTATATCCATTTATTATGTTTTCTTTTCGCAGCTTATGATCCCCCTCCCTGACCATGTATTTGTATAATAAGCACAACTTAAGAAAAATGGTTGGTAAGAAGATAAACACACCAAAATCCCTTAAATCAAGCAAACAAACCAACCACCTTCTTCTTCATCCATAGAACATCTAATCTTTGCACTAGGACAACTATGCAGATCAAGAAGAATTATCACAGGGAATTAGGGAGGGGGTAATTCAAAGCTGACTGCTATTAGAAGGGGGCGCTGATTTATTAGGCGGCTCGTACTTAAAATAAACATACTAAGTACAATTCTTTTAACACAGACATTATTAGCTTCTGCATCCCTCCTCTCCTTCATGTCAGATATTGGCAGATTGCTGGTAACAATCTAGCAACACATTTGAAGTACTTTAAATGAGCCTTTTTTAAAAAAAAAAAAAAATTCTAAAAAAAACCCACCCATAACAAAACAATTTCTTTTCCATTCATCCAGACGACTCCACTGCTCTTATCATCTTATAAAGTAAAAGCTGTGGATACTGTACTAGATCCATAAAATATCTGTAATACATTGGTAGTCATCCCCTTGTTTTCTACCTTGCACCTGTAACATTTTCTCAGGTAAGAACAGGCATTTGGGTAAAAAGAAAGGCACTCTGTTGAGTAAACATGAATTTTATTGAAGAGATGGCCACATGAAAAGACCATCAAAAACATTATTTCCAACCAAAACACTTATCTATCCAGACTACCAGTTCTGAAATTACTACAACAAATATATTTTAACCTCTTCATACATTTGGTTTCTCAGCTTGTGGGTGGTGACTGCTATTCGCAAGGCTCCTAAGGGAGATATTTTTACAGTACCAGTAATAATGGAAGTAGCAGGTAGTTGAGGAAGTATTGGTGCACTGGGTGAAGCCAAGGCATAAGTCAAATGAAGCATAGGTGGTTCAAAGCCACTTAGTACAAACCAAGGAGAGTTTTTAAACGTTCTTCCAGAATTTCATGATATATCATCTGCTATCAAAGCAAAGGGATGGAGGGAGATAGCCAAGGGAAAATGTAAATTTAGAAAATTATCTAACCCTGTATTCTCAGTTGTACTCTGGGGAGGGAGGGTCATGAAAGAAAAAAGCAACTCTACCTTTCCGTGTATCATTTCTAACATGGGTTCCCTTTGGCCATCCTGAACCCCAACTACAATTGGCCACATCTACACAACAGCCTGACAAGCTCTGGTCTTCCTGACTTTCAGCTGGAGCACTTTTGCTTGCACAGATGAGTCTCTCTCTTGGGTAAAGGGAACATGAAGGGTTTCTAAGTCAGCATTAGGTAGTTAAAAATTCAGCCACAGTGCACACGCAGGTCTGGGAATTCTGAATTACTCCCATTTTTGGTTTTTAATTAATAAATATACTCTGCATAGTGACAGCAGAATCTTTACTATTATTATTATTATTATTATTATTATTATTATTATTATTATTTATTCTCTCCTTAGGCTTGGGCTGAAGGCAGGCTGGGAGAAGATAAAAATTGGTCCTAAGCTTATAAACTCTTTGGGCAAGGGTGACATTTTCTAGGAAACATTCTAACAAACACGGCAGTGTAAAGAAAACAAAAAAAATCAGAAAGCAAATTTAGCACAGTGCTCTTCCAAAAGATGAGCACCACAGAATATCAGGAAGCAGCAGTACTAGTTACTTCAAACTGCTTTTTGAAAGCAAATCACAGCTACAATGCTGTACATTACAAATGCAAATATATGACATATAAAAAGTTTTCTATGCAAAATAATCCTGCTTCCAGTTCACATTCTTCTATGCATTTACTGCAAATGTCTATTATACTCTGATTTATTTGCTTACCATAAGGGTAAGTCCTGGCAATCTCAGCAACAGAACACAGTTTAGTAACTGTTATTAAAATACTTTTACATTAATTAAGATTTCAATCTTCCATTGTAAAAAAAAAAAAGTAATGCAAGTTGTTCACTACATTCATAAGTACAGTACTCAAGTTTTACTAAAAACAGTGAGCATGCAACTCAGACTTGAAAGAAGTCAATAAGCAACCGGTATTTAATACAACCAGTGATATATGTTACTTGCATACATTTATTCACAGCTTACAATGTTAAATAATTTACAGTTCTGAAATATGTGCATTTTAAGAGGAACTTGTCACAGCTCTTCAGCAATAGCAGAGACTAAATCAGATCAGCGGCAAATGGAGTGTGAACTAAGTAAGAAAAAGCCATACTCTTCTACTTATGTGCTTCCATTGTTGAAATCACAGCAGGAGAATGACTTGCACTTATTTTTGTACATACTTCAAATCTCTCCCTGTTTTGGCATTCTTTTGAGTGACATTAACCAAACCCAGCTGTGAATAGAGTTAGAACTCAACATCTGAGATCTGGTGCAAATTGTGAATGCTAAAGATATGGTAAATCCTTCCAAAGGCCAATGCAAAAAAGCCTAAACGTAACCTCATGTTTGATACATAAAGACATCTAAAAGACTCATCCCTCACACTACTACTTACCATCAGTTCTGTGATCTGAAAGTCCACAGAGAATGTTTTCCCTGGTAGCACAAACCATAAGGGTTCCAGTTAAAACACATATTGGAGGGGAAGTAAAAAAAAAAAAAAAGTGCCTAAGATGGAAAGGAATTAAAATACCTAAATAAAGCCCATTAGCTTTGTTGATTGTGTAGTGAAATATGTACAAGAAACAAAAAATTAAACCAAAAGTACACTAACTGAACAGTTTATTCTCAAAGTGTTGACTTTCTGCTGTTCATATGTCCAGATTAATCTCAGCCCTAAATAAGGCAATATTAAAGGAACAAGCATCATTTCCTCAGAGCCTCAACTACGATAGGTAGGAAAGGAAGAATGCTCTTTAGTATTGGTATGTGTACCACAGAATGATTCTCTGTAAAATAGCACAGAGAGCATGAAAATATGAGTGAAAAGTATGGAAAGACTCTAGTTGAAACATAAACAAGATATAAACATGTGTATGCATTTTAATAACTTACAAATAAATTAAGATGGTGAAAGGTAGTATGGACTGTAAAGGGGAGAAGAGAATTGAAAGTAAAAAAAGGTGCTGCGTTGATAGAAGAAGTAGAGATGGTAAAGATTTATTTTTCTCAGAAAAAACCGTAACATTCTGTTGACTAATCCAGAACAGAGATAATCTCATCTGTGCAAAAGATCTGTGTGAATAACATGTGCACACACAGATAAGTGAGAGAAAGGTGTCATCAGACCATTTAAAAAATGCACCTGCTGAGAAAAGCTCCATCCTGTTCTCTTGGAAGTTAAAGCTAGAAGTCTGACCTATGGACTCAGATTCTTTCTTTAGTGTCTTCAATATGACTAAGTCAGTATGGGTAGTCTTTTCATCTAAGTATGGACATCGCTATAGTAATGGAACATTTCTTCCTAGTCTTTTCCACAAACTTCCGACTTCAGGTTAAAAAGCCATAGCTTAAGCCCTTTCTCCAAAAGCTCACTTAGGATCTCTGATCTTGGAGTATATCCTAAGACCTCCATAAATGTCATTAATCTCTACTACAGTACCATGCCCAGATGAGCCAAGCATTGTATTGCATAGAGATTTATGCACCCGCTACATTTTGTGAACCATTGCCTTGATATTTCAATCTAGCTTTTGCAAAAAAAATAATTTAACAAAGACTAAAACTTTAGTTCAGAAAATGCCCTTTCTGTTTCTTAATTATCTTACATTTTGTAACCATCACCAGTGAGGAAATAATTTTAAATTTCTAAAACATGCAGAGTATAACACTAACCATATAGATTAGCTAGCTGACAACAATACGTGAAAGCAACTGTAAACCCTTTTAAATGCTTTAAATCTAAAGTCTAGTTATTCCAGTTCATATATTAGATCAAGTTTTTGAATTTATATCGAAAGAGCCATTACAGGTTTGTTGAATTCTGTTTCCAGGCAATTTGCAATTAATTTGTCATTTCTCATAGTTCTTATCATCAGCTTTAACATTTACAAGAAAAATAGTTCACTGTTGCCAGAGCATAATGTAGAACTATCTTTCAAGGCTACTGCGGGCTTCTTTCTTAGAAGAGCCTAGAAAACTGAAAGTTACACACAAAAATAAAAACCTTTAGTTCAACGCTACAACACCAACAGATTTTCTACAGTAAGATTTCTCTTTTTTGCAGTTGTGGAATGTGTTTAAAGATTCAGTGTTTCCACTGTTTTATCGAAGTCCCGACCAGCTGTGGAGGTACGAAGCCCACCCAGAGGGCCGTGAGGTACTCTCTTCCTCACCTGAAGGAGGAAGAAAAACATTTCAGTTTATTATGTTAGACACTGCAACACTGCATTATTTGGTTACATGACCTTGCCCCCCCTCCCCACCTCTATCCTTTTTCAAATGCTGTCCTCAAACTTGTTGAGGAGGGAACTCGCTCTTGGGCTGCCACAAATACGTTAATGGATTTTATCACCAAGTCCACTTTACTTTGGGTACTTAAGGATGTTTGAAAAAAGGCCATATCACCTTTCTCCACAAAAATTCAATCAGTCTTCATTAGAGGGCCAGAACAACATCAGAACATCTAATTTTTCCAAGTGCACAGCCTATCATGGAATGCATGGAACGCTCCTCTTTTTAATGTGATTTTGTTCATAAGTTTTAAGTGCTTAAAGTAATACAAACACATGGTGCTTACTCTTTATATTAATTTTTAAATAAAGTATAGGTCTGTTGTTAATGGTGTACAGGAAGCTACAGTTATTGCTTTTGAGAAGTGACAAACAATACCTTAAAGAGCGTTTTAAGGGGAGTATTTGAAGCAGAGCCAGAACATTATTATACACATAGCTCCTGGGTTCATTTCTTGCAAATGCTTAACTCTTTTTATTTCCTTCCCTAGTTCCTTAATTTCTTGAACAAAAAACATATTTTCTTTTAAGTTATTTTTACAGTTAATATATAGAAACTAATATTAGATCTGCAGTACTGCCTTGAGAGGACCACTTTAGTTACCTGTTTGGAACATCTGCCAAGAAAGTATTTCAATTATATTACCCTCTATTTTGACAAAAATTTTTTTAACTCTACTCAGAACACGAACACATTAAATTTATAGAACATACTATATTCTTCCTAAAATGTGCATATTTCAGAAGAAATTATATTTCACCTTAATTTTATTTATATTTTAGGGTATTTGTTCTGTTTCCTGAACACTGAATAGTAACTTCCCAACAAAGCAAAATGGTTTTATGACTAGCTCGCTAGCATACCATTGCTAAGTTTTGTTTTCCCTCAAATATCTACACAACAGAAAGCACAGAACTTCAGTTGCCTTTATATCCACTTCTCCTTTTTTTGTGACAATATTTTGAACACCATGTACCTTGGGCAATTGCAACCAGCTTCCCCTTCTCTTCAGGGCTGAGCTGCAACATGGTGTCTATCACTGGGAGCAGCCGCTCTTTCTCGCTTCCTGATTTTAGAAATATGAACTGCAGTAGGACATTCTTCAAGTATTCTAAATTAGCCACAGACTTTTCTCTCTCTTGATTTCTTTCCAGTCTTCTTATTTCATTCTTGAGAAGCTGCAGATGAGGGGAAAAATACACAATATTGTTTGCTTCATACAACGAGCAACTGAACAAAGGTCTTTTGAAGACCTAATAAATTAATTGCACATATTGCTTCAAAAAGAATGCATGCATACAACATATTCAGAACAAAAATCTAGTGAAAATTGAACATGTGATAATATTGTACAGAAATAACTTATTATTGATCAAAAATAACCTTTTTTGATAAAATTTGTGCAGTAGTTATAACAATTTCAGCGATAAAGAGTAGTAAGAGTGGAACAGTTAAATATATCAAGAGAACGGATGCTACCATTCATTAGGAAACATTTTAGAAAAGAAAGCCTGGCATATTCAGGAAATATGCTAACTTCAGAAACATCTTCAGAAAACTCAGTGTGGTGCAATCAAATCAATCCAAACTCATACAATAGTACATGTATCTTCTTTTAACGTAAGACAGCTAAAAGGGGTTACAGGAAGAGAAACCAGACAATGCTTCCCTTGAGGTTTACTGCTTTTGTCTAAGTGAAAACAGTAGAGACCCTTTACTAAACATTAAACTTACAAACTCTTGAGGTTTTCTTGTAGAAGGTTTTACTCTACACTCCCCTCTCCCTCCCCCCACCCTGCCTTCCCACCCAAATAGAAACTGTGGAACCATCCAAACCAAAAAACTGAAGTCAGCTCTGGAAGCGCTAATTAGACCCGTGCAATAAAAGCTCCTCCAGAATTAAATTTTGCATCACCAAAATTTTACAGATTGGGATTTTCTGAAACATATGGGGTGTTAAATATTTGGTCTAAGAAACAGACCGTGGAAATTAGAGCTGTCCTCACATGTCTTGCATGTCTGCTAACCTTTATTTGTTCCATTAGGATTGCATTGGTTGCTTCTGATTCACGAAGTAATTCATTCAAGTGATCAGCACTCTTCGCTGTTGTGTTTAGTTTCTGAATCAGTTCATCCTTGGAGAGTTCTGCTTGCCACTGAGATGGTTCTGCAATTGGAAAAGAAAACTAAGAGAAGGAAAAAGCACTTGCATCTACCTCATACTAACTTAACGTCAGGACTTGATTAATGTAGTTCCTTATAAACAGAATTCATGCAAAGTCAGACTGCAGACTTAACAGGCATCAATGCTGCTGCTGCATGCTTATTTTCTAATCTATTTTTGTTTATATATTAGAAAGGGACTGGGAAAACAGTTCTAGAATACATCAAGATATACAGTTTTAATTATCCTTTGTTTCCTACCCCTAGATAGAGATTTTCAACAGTTATCTACAAAGTGTTCAGTAGATTTTTAAATCATGATTAGATGCTACCATGTATTTTTCTGGCTTTGGGGGTATTCTTAGAACATTGTTTTTCATGATGGCTTTCATTTTCCTAGAAAGAAACCTATGAATAAATTCCTGCTCTAATTAGCCTCAATGAGTAGAACAGAAATTTTATCCTTTCATTAATCAGCTTAAATCAGCACTTAATTGTCCCTAGTATAGACTCGTTCAGAATACAAAAATTCTGCCAACTATTCACTTGCTTGCTCATCCAGTCTTTTCCCTTTAGAAACTCAGAAATATGACATTTTAAAATTACTAAAACCAGTAGTAATGTTTTATTTTACAGTAGCAAGTTTAGTCCTTATGCAAGAATAAAACTCCTACAGAAATTCAGGACGGTGTAAACTCAGTGACACTTAAGGAGACTTGTGTCTTGCACCTAAAAGCATGAAAATATGAGGGAAGAAACTTCTGCAACTTATGTAGGCAAGTGCTTCTAAAAGCCTACCTACCAGGTTTTGCTTCTGATGAGTTCAGAAGTTGTTCCAAGGATTGTACATAGGTGCTGGCTGAAGAGACAGACTCCGTGTCTGTTGTTTCCATACCTTCTCCCTCTTCCCTAGCTACAGTGTGCACATCGAGAACAGGAAGGTCAGTGTTTCGTCGTTCTCTCAAGTTCTTCACTCCTGGATTTGAAACAGCTGGACCTGAAAGATACTTCCTGATGTTTGTCATCAGCATGAAATCGGGAGGGCTGTTTCATAGGTGTGACTGTCTCAGACTGAGAACAGTACATGAACTAGTCTTCAAAATGCAGGTGAAGAAAAAAGAGAAAGCCAGATACATAACATTTATAATAGAAAAATACAGCCTTTCACCTCCAAATGATCATTACAATCAAAGCCTGTTTCTAAATCTAAAATTTATTGGCAATTTTTATTTCAGTGACTATGAAATCTTCATGCAACTCTCCCTGAAGATAGGTTGTAGCTATGATCAGAGTGACAAATTTTTTTAAGGCGTAACAGAATTAGCTTTTATTTCAACCAGTCCTGTGGGAGGCATAAAGTCCTCTGTTTTAATACTGTGTGCAGGACCCTTCTGCTTCAGTAATAGACTAACTTCTTAAACTGTTACTGCTGCTTGGCAAATGTCCAACTACATCCTGGTTAGTAACCTTACAGATACAAAAATAACACTTGAGCCTGAAGACAGTAAAATCTTAAATTAGAAGAGGGATCAAATGGCAAGTATATCAGTAACAAACATTCTTGAAACAGCTTTCAATACACTTTTCTTTAGCTTCACCTCTTGTACTTGAGGCAGATGTCTGGTATGCTCCAAAACCTGAGACAACCTAAGTAATTTCCCTTCATCTGTCTGACAATGCAGACACTGCAGAATAGATAACAGTGATACAGATTGGAAGGCACCTACAATGATCATCTAGTCCAACTGCCTGACCACTTTAGGGCTGACCAAAAGGTATCAAGAGCATTGTCCAAATGCCTCTTAGACATTGACAGGCTTGGGGCATCAACCACCTTGCTAGGAAGGCTGTTTTAGGGTTTGACCACTCTCTTAGTAAGGAGATACTTCCTAACATCCAGTCTGAATCTCCCCCAGGCAGCTCTGAACCATTCCCACACATCCTATCAGTGGGTACCAGTGAGAAGAGCTCAGCATTTCCCTCTTCGCTTCCCCTCCTCGGGAATCTCTAAGACAGTGATGAGGTTGCCCCTCCCTCCTTTTCTCCAGACTAGACAAACCCAGAGTTCTTTGCCACTCTTCACAAGATAGTCCTTCCATCTCTTTCAGCAGCTTTGCTGCCCTCCCGTGGACCTTAAGGACCTTAAGATTCTGAAGGGACAGTAAGTAATAACAAAGACAGGTTCCTTACTTGGTATCTGTGTACTGATACAGCATGCTGCAGAGTCTCCAGAAAAGGTTTCTGGTAATTTACGGAATCACACAGTGTAAGCAGGTTTTAGATTCAGACTGAATCTAAATTTGTAGATGCACAAATTTGTAACTAACTCAAGAAACCCTGGTACTGTTACCTCTAGTACTTGGTTCACTCTTGAGTTGGAAGAGCTGAGCTTCTACTCTGGAGAGTTGCTGCTGAAGTGTCTCTACTGTTTTCCTGTGCTCTTCTTGCAGGTTCCTGACTTGATCCCTGAAATTGTTCCGGAGAGCTTCGTTCTGGGCTGTCAGCTGACTCAACATCTGGGCGTGCTCTGTTTTCATGACCATGTTCTCAGACTGTATTGTGCAGAGTCTGAAAACAGCATACACACAAACAGTAAGAAACACACAGCAAAACTCTGTAATTTTTAATTTCAAAATTTTTAGAGTTTGAAGCAGCTTTCAATTTTCATGTGTATGGTTATCTTAGAATGACCATGCAAGTTTTTTCCATTTAAATTCCTCTTTTTACAGGGAAAATCTAAGACTGAAAACATTATGCTGATTACCTATCATATGAATGCACTGTGCTATATAAACTCTCGATTTCTATTTTAGAACACAAAATTCACACATCTTTGGGGAAAAAAAAGTAAGTATTAGAGACACGGTGCTGTAAAACTTCTTAAATTCTAGAATTGCAACATGACTGTTTATAGTGTCATACAGGGCATGTCACTTACCTTCTACTTCACTTCTTATAACATTTATTTATGAAATACTTATGCAGGGCTTCTAAAATCCCAGGTTTCTAAGAAGCTAAGTTTAATTTTTTAAGCCTCAACTTTCAGCGCAGAAGAAGGCAGAAGAGTGTAGCTGTTAGCAAGAAAAATGTCAGTAACTCACCAATTGTTGGGTTTTTCTTTTTGGTTTGGAGGTACTCCAGAAGCACAACAAAATTGTCACAAGCAATTAAACAAGTGCATGTATGGAAAGACTAAGCACAGGACTTGCCCTTGTAAGCCTAAAGACTTAAACAGAGCCAGCATGTCAAAGAGCAGTCTCTCTAGGTATAAAGGGAACCTACGGTAAAGTGAGTTGTTTCCAGAAAAATGCAGGACGTAATTTGGTTGATTATAGTGAGCCATCATCTGGCTACCAGGAACAGATAAAACTGTACAAAGATGGTGACAAGAAGTCAACAGTTCCTAATACCAAGCTGTAATTTTTAATGAATATTTCGTGTGAACTTCTTTGTACCCTCTACAGGCAAGGGAAAGACCCTTTGTGAGGGTACTCATGCGATGTGATACAGATTAAACAGATTCCTTTCATTTTGAAAGAAACAGCAAATTAAGATTGTGGCAAGCACAGACTTAAAATCCAGTACTTTTTGCAAGAAAAGCAGTTGGTGAACACAGGACTGGGTATTTTGTCAGTGAAATTGTTTGCTCTGCATATTTTTTTAATAGGAAACATCCCTGTAATTTAGTTGAGCAGTACAACACAAATGTAGTGCTGAGCACTGGACTTTAAAATAGTCAATGTGCTTAAAAAATGTTAATTTTTAAATCTGACAGTTAAGAGGCAGAAACTTGCAAAAGTCTCAAATTCCCTGCTATTTCATTTTCATTATTGAAACTTCTGATGGCTCATGAAAAACAGCTAACAATCCTTTTGAAAATTCCTTTAACTTTCTCAATAATATGCCCTTTCTTTGAGAAATACAGTTATACACCACTACATGTCCAGTTCTTAAAGTTCACACAAAATAAAATAGCTGTGTCTATTCATTAGCAGAACATACTTTTCACGGAGTTCTGCTTCTTTTGCAACAGTCTCTTGCAGCATCTTATTATGTCTTTCCAGCAGGGTGTCGTGTTCAGACTGCAGTGCCTGGAGTTCAGATGCATTCATCTGTGAGTTATGCTGAGCATCTTGCAGCTTAACTTTAAGTTCATCTATCACCATTTCCAACTGTTCTCTGCACGTGGAAAAAAAAGAAATATACGACATACCTTTAAAAATAATTACAGAATAATTCAGAACCTATGCTATATAAACAACATAATAGATAGCTGATCCAAATTGCTTATTTATTAATTAAATCATTACAGCACCATGACCAAAATATCTTAGAATGTGACTACAGAAGAAGCAATTAGCAAAGTTCTGATCCTGTTTCAATATAGGTACAAATAAGTTTACCACATCTCATCTGAACCGCTGGGAATGCAAATATTGGGGTAGAAAGAGTGACTGATATCACTTTCTACTTCAAGCTGGTTTGGGGGGACAAGACAGAAGGACAGAAATATGTGGGATTCAGCTGAGAGAAAAGATTTCTTCTTAGAAGTGGTGGAGGCTTTTTTTTTGTTTGTTTAGTAAATGCACATCAGTTCAATGAGACCAAATACAGGGGACAAATGGCTGGAGTATATTTTGAGCAAAGTACTAGGAAGCAACATCAAATTTATAAAAACAGATAAACTCAGTTGGTCAGAAACAAATCAAAATTAGATACACAAGGTCGAAAGAGTCTTAAGTGACATACATTCTCTTTTTATGCTTTCTGTATTTATATATGCAGACATCTCCATTATCTCATAAATTGTATATCTCATTAATCTTAGAGTTGAGACTTATAAATAATTTCTTTGGAACCATTTCTCATCTGTTTATTGCTTGACCAATTTGTTTCCAAGGTGACTCTCTCTCACAAAAAAATAACAATATTAGAACTTCTTAAAATTCTTCAAAAAGGAGACACACAGAAATGCAACTGTTGCAGTTTACTTGCTTCAAAGACAGGAAGTTTTTTTTAAAAACCCCAAACCAACTGCAAAACCAAAGTCCTCTAACAAAGCACAAGTCGCCCTCTGGTGGATTTTTGGCTGCAATTGTAGGTACTGTTTGAAGATGGTCAGAAATGAATTTTGACATCTCAAAAAGAAACGCCCAGTCTGTCACCAAGGGCAGCCATCAATATAACAGTAACTTACAGAAATTGATCGAATTTTACAGTGAATTGAGACACTTTCCAAAATGAATCTGAATTTACCTGTCTTATTACTATAATTAAAAGGATTTTCAGAGACCTTTTGGAAGTGTAACTTTTTCCTCCAAGTCTTTCCTCATGCAGCAGCTGATTCGACAACAGTATTTCATAAATCTGCTAGAACTGATGACTGAATTGGCAGCCAGAACTTTACCTACACTAAACCACTCGTTCCTGAAAAAGTTCAAAGTGAACTCAGCTGAACTGTACCAACCTGCTTTTTCCTTCTTAGTTGCAAATGGCACTTGGCTACAATACTTCATGGCTGAGAAAATGACATCTCAAGTCTACACAGAATATGCTGGCTAATTTCTGCTCATGAGATTCCTATGAAACTTCCTAACACCTTACTTCCCCTCTGGCTGTAATGACAGGTTACACAAAAGTAACACTTAAAAAGACAAATCCAGGCATTAGAAAGTAACAGAGTACCACCATGGTAGAAACTGATGATATTTCTTCTGTTCAGCTCGGCAGAGCCACAGTTAGATTAAAAAAAAACAAACCCAAACCAACCAAACAAAAAAAATTCAAACCAAAGTAACTGGGGAAGCACACCGCCACCCTTCTGATATTTTCCATATTGAAGCAAAGAGCTAATCAGTGGAATTCCCTTGTAGGTCAGAAATTAGCAAAAGCAAGCTCAATAACTTTGAGTGTCCATATTTTTCTGTATGCATATAGAAATTTTAGTTTTACCTCTCTTGTTTGGCTCCTTCAGACTCTGTCCGAGCAGCAGATTTATTCTTTTGCTGTTTTAGAACATTATGAACACGGACTTTGTAGCTCTCAAATTCTGACGTAACAGATGCTTGTTCAGCCTATCACATAGAAAACAAACTCTTAACAAGTTATGCTGTTGAGTTTGCTCCCTTATTTCTCTAAAATGAAATGCGTTTTACATGGGGAAAAAAAATTAAAACCACGTGCTGCATTTTCTTCTTTTAAATGGATAATTAAAACGGTGACTACCATAACAGATCATGTTTCTTTAGACTTTGAGTATCACAAAATGTGAAACTTGAGACACTAATTTTCAACATACTAGTATTAAAGAAAAGAAAGAATACCTGAAAATTCAAAAACTGCATTCAACTGAGAGATTCAAAAGCAAAGGGTTTTATCAACAGCTTTAAATGAAGGCAAACGTGAAGGAAAAAAAAGGGCAGATAATTCCATTTCCCTCTTATACTGCTGAGGTGACAAAAATCTAATACACTTTGCATAATTCTGAGGAGTTAAATCAGTCTTGCAGTGGTATTACAAAGCACAAGATATAATATTTTAGTTGATTGTAAAGGTGTTTGGTCTGCCTTTTCTTCTAAATTCAGCTGATACATGAGTTTCAGAAAATTACATCACAACATAGTAGCTTTATCCTTGACTGTACACTATACAGCAAGAATTATTCCCATCCTTCAAGTACTCATGTTGTATTAGTCTAGAAAGGCCACAGATGAACATTTTCTTTCTTGGATCTTAGGACAAGTCATCCCCAAGATAACTAAAATGCTCTCACCTTCAAAAGGAGTACTTCAGAAAGTTCAGCTATTACTTACCTGCAGGTTGCACACCTACCATACACCAGAGACCATAAAGTAGTACAGTAATCTCCATAAAGGCAGTTTGAACATAGCAGTCCTACTATATTCTGAATCTGTCTCCATATGGACAAAACCCCCCATAAATAATAAAAAAACCTCAGCAATAGTGTAAGTTTTGCATGTAGTTCAGCTGCCAATTAAGAAGCTGCTCAGATTTCAGCATATTAAAAGGTGCTGGCAAATATATTTTTCACAGCTTTTTTTTTTATTTCTTGAAGTAGTATCTGTGTTAGCTGGTTTTATATGAAGCAAATTATATTCCTTTTTTTTTGTTCTCCCCTTTTCTTTAAAGACTCCTCTTTTCCCTGACCGTGTACTTGCTGATCATCTTAAATAAACTCCAACTCCTCACTATGACTACAAGGTTTTCCCTACTGGAAATATACATGTGCAGTCCAGATGTTCCACAAGTGATACATGACAACCAGGACATAGTCCTTTATACCACCACTCAATTACCTTAAGCAGTGGGATAATTCCCAATTCTTGACAGACAAAAAGAGAAGAGTAAGGTCTGCAAAGTATTTTTAGAGAAGCAGACAGTGAGTGCCGTAAAACCTCCCTTCTAAAGTCTCTAAGATTACTTCTCCCACTAGAGTACCTGGGCTGCTCTGCACTCTTCTTGCAGGGTTGCAATTTTTTGCTGGCAAGCACTCATCATACGCTGGTGTTGCTCCGAAGACGTTCGCAGCTGTTCCTGAACTTTGTGCTTTTCTGATGTCAGCACAGCCACTTGAATCTGCAAAAGTCAGTTGCAAACTGAACTATAACAAAAAGTTTTCTTCTCCAAGGGGACATGCCACTAAGAACACAGCATTCTACTACAGTAATTCCTGCACAGAATTGGTGAATAGAATAGAAAATAGACATAGCTTATCAGGTAATAATTTTTAATAAAATTATGTCGCTTAAAGAGACAATTCAAGATAAAATTATGATGGTGGTGTGGCAGCATTTAAGAAAGCCAGCCTCTCTCACTTCCCTGCTACTTTCATTACATTCAATTCCTATTCTGCCCAACTGACAAAATTTATACAGTCAGACAACACTTAAGATTTTTGCTATGTTATGTTATTTTGTTTTTAAACTGAATAACTTCCATTTTTAACGAATCATTTTAAAACATATCCCAGTTGCAAGCTTCAAACTCCATAGTCCTCTCCTTTGCTGGAAAGGGAAAGAGGAAAAAGAGTGTGCAAATCTGTTTAAAGAAAGCCACAGGGAAAATATCTGGGGAAAGCAACAAAGAGACAAAACTAATTTAAGAAACAATAACCTAGTAGTAAAAATAACACCTTTTTGTTCTTCAGCCTATATTCCGTTTGCCCGTAAAAATCACACACTTATTACTTAAATGAGAAAACCTTACACTAAAAAAAAGTGAAGTTTCTTGCCTTATAGGCTTCCACTTGCTGTTGAGTGGCTTCCAATTCCCCTTTCAAGGATTCCTGCAACATTAGATGATCATTTTCCTGCAAGATAAAATTACACAAACCTCAGCAACTTAATAATTCAGCTACCAGCCTGTTTTTTAAAGTTAGTTTAAAATTGAACACACAGTCATTAACATCTGGACTTACAGCTTGTTTTGAATCAGCCAGTTCTTTTTTGGTTTTTACTAGGAGTTGTTTTATCTTGGCATTTCTTTCCTCATCCTGTTGCATAGTTGACTGAAGGAATTCTAAAGTAGAAAACAACAGTTTTATGCAAAGAAAACTTCCCCTCCTGTATTTCCTTAAAAATACTGAAAATATTTAAGCAAATTCTGACAGATTCCTTAAGAGCTGCAAACAAGTAGCTTACAGTAAGCTTAGTATCCTTTATCTAAGTTATCATAAAGATCTTCAAATAAATGAAATGGTTCTAAGACTTATACTTAAGGATAAGAAGAAATTAAATTTTAATTTCTAGTCAAGTTTTATGAATGTGATATATTAGGATGAAACCCATCACCAACATTCAGAACTTATGATTAACTTAATGAGGTAGGAAACAGTATATCAGGCAGGCAAATTGGCTTTTAACTGCTGAATACTGGATGATAACCTAGTAAAGTTTCCTTAAAGTCAAAATTACTTTTCCAGTGTAACTGTTTAGTATTCCCTGCAAACCTAACTCTCACTCATTGACTTGAAAAGTTGTTTCTGAATTTCATTTTTTACCATTACTAACTATACCATAGTGACTCTTGCTGTTTATAGTTTACTCACTTATTTCTTCCTGTAGGGTCTCTTGCTTCTGTTTCTGAATACTCGTTTCTTGCTCAAGATCTTCTATTCTGCTGTCTTTATCAGTAATCTTCTGATTAAGTTCTTTTACCAGCCTTTCATAATCAGCTATTTCCATATCCATTAGTGTACTCTTTTGAGCATCCTGCAAGTTACACACGATGAAGGTAGAGCTTACAATTTGCTTTGTCTGCTAAGGCTTTTTAATTATATAAAAAACTATATTGCACATCTAACAAAAATTTTTTCACTATCCATATCCACAAGCAACACCCACCCATCCATCGGGTTTCCATATCCTCAGCAAATAATCTGTTTTCAGACAATAACCAGAAGCTTTGAAAAACCTGTTTCTATCTTTTAAGTTTTATCAGGAGGTATTTTGTAGATATTAGTTTCTGGCAGTTTCAGTCCTTAAAACAAGGGCAGTTTCTGAATAATGCACTATACATGTACCCCAGACATCTAAATTCGCTTCCTATTTCTACCCAAGACAGGTCACATAACCCAAGTTAAAACAAACAAACAAAAATAAAAAATAAACCCATCAAAACCAAACCCAAAAGTACACATCAGCTCTCCAGTACAAAACCAGGGGCAAAAGCTCTCATGTTTTCCCTTTTACACACCTCAGGCTTTAAAGTCCTCCGAACAGAACGGGAGGACATTCAACACAGCAAGATAGGCCAAAATCTTTGGTAGTTCACTAAGCACTAACAAAAACACCAGCCCTACCTTTCTGGCCAGCTCTAGTTCTAACATAGTTTTCTGCAGATGTTTCTTTTCCTTCTGAAGTTGCATCTGAAGCTCCTCCATTTCTCGGAGAGCACCACTATGTTCCTGAAATTTAAATACTTCTCAGTTATGCAGTCCAATTTCAAAACAGATGTCAGCATCTGTTTATACTTATAGACACACATACACACTTAGGTTGTATAAAGATAATTCTTTCTTTTTTTTAGGAAATTGCTAGGAACCAGAGAAAACCTCAAAATAGTTTTCAATAAACGCAGTCAAGGAACACAAAGAGAAAGCATGGAACTTGATCTATAAAAACACAAGTTACCAAGGTCTAACAGAAATCACATCCAGGGAAAGTAACGCTTCAGCCCATTCACTATCTCGACAAAGTACTACCTTTGTTTTCTGTTCTCTTAAAAGCCTTTCAGCTTCTAGTTCTTTGTCAGCCTTTGCCTTGGCTCTTTGCATCTCCAATATCTGAGTTTCCAGCAGCTTAGCATTATTTTGCAGTGTTTCAACACGAGCCAGGAGGTCTTCATTAGCAGAGCGTAATTGATCATGCTGAAATTGTAATCATGAAAAGATAAAAAACATAGCTGAATTTGTGTGTGGTTTTGTCAGATAAGATATACACTCCTACAGATAAGTCTTGTCTAGCTTAATTGTGTTAAATCAGATTAAGAAACAGGCCAAAACCAGGCTAAATTAAAGTCGCTAGCACATTTTGATTATTCTGTTCAGAGTTAATTTGCCCAGCTTTCTGTATGATGGCTAGAATTAAAAGAAATTAGAAAAAAATACCCCCAAATTTATGCTTTCTGCAAGAATCACCTTCCTCTTGCAATAATACAGTGTTTCAATACTTATTGTCCCACTCCAGATACAGGTGCTGTATTTATAAACAAATGATCATACTACTAACACCTAAAAAGATTGAACTGCAAGCCTTGATTGAACCACCAAGTCTTCCAAGAGATCATATCAGTACATAGTAAGAACTGTTTCTTCGTAACAAACTTAAAAAATTCAATGCCTGCATAATCAGGCAGAATATAATTTCTTATTTCTTCCTATGTTTCTCACTACTGGTTTGTATTTATAAGGAAATGGTGGCATAGATAAATCTTCAGTGTATGGGGGCTGGAATTTAAATCCTAAATACCAAACCCATTGCAGCCACCCTTGCAAAAATGTGTCTCACAGCTGCTTACTTATCATCTTAGACTCTTCTGAATGATACTGTGGTACTCTACAATGCATCCTAAAGTCTCATCCTTGTGAAAAATGCAAAACACCATAATTAATTTAGTATGTTCAAATATTCTGTTGATTAAATAAATTAAAAAAATGAAAAAAAATACCCAAACCCGCATTTTGTTGAAGAAACAGAAGAAAAACATTTCTCAGATAAAGGTTACTGCACTTCATGAGAAGTGTAGCTGTGCAATCAGAGAAATAGTGCAAGTTTGATACTTGCAGCAGAGTTGTATGTTTAAACAAACCCAGAGATAAACACCTGCTCTTTCCTGTAAGTTGACCTGGGGCAGATTAAACTCTTTCTACTGACAAAGCCAAACACCCTAGATACATTTACCTTTGTCATGGCCCAGGTAAGATATTAGATGTTGAAAAAGAACAAACAAACCACCCTGAATTACAAGTCACTATTCAAAACGGACTTAGGCTACGAAACAGTGCTAACAATGCCATGGTTAAAACTTACACTCAATAGATAGGATTTTTACAGTAATCATCAATGGATCAGACCCACATACAGAACTGACCTGCTGGGATGACACCTGTAGCTGTCTTGTGAGGTCATCTATCTGACGTTCAAGATTATTTGCTCTCCCTTTTTCAGAATCCAGCTGTTCTCCTTGCTTATCATATTCCATCAAAAGATTCTTAACACATACAAACACAAAATCAAATTTTTTTACAATACACATATTGCATAAGCACATTCATCTCAGAGGCCTACTCATCTTCCTGATATTTCAGTATATGAGGCGTCTTACTGCAACACCAGAAACATCACAATGAAATTAATGCTATTATTCCACTACAAATCTGGGAAAAACCCTTTTCAGGCTATGAAATTCTAGAATAGTTCAGGTTGGAAGAGACCTCAGCAGGTCTACATTCAACCTTCTACTTAAAGTAGGGTCAGCAGTGAGATCTGACCTGTAACTCAGACTTTAGTCCAATCAGGTCTTTCCAAGGATGGAGATGGCACCAGTACCCTGGGCAATCTGTTCTAAAGCTCAACCATCTCATAGGCTAAAAATGTTTATCCATGTATCCAGCTCTCATTTTAATTTAGGACTACTGTCTTATCCTGCACCACCATTTCTAACCTGATCCTCTGTCCTTGATAATGTCTTTGTAGGTACTGGAAGGCTCTTATTATGTTCCTCCTCATAAGTCTTACGAGGAACAGCTTTCTCTTGTTGAAGCAATGCTGACTGTCACCTGCTTCTGCTTCATGTGCCCAGAGATATGCTCCTAGAGAAATATTAGTTCATGTCTTTATCACTTAAGGATTTTCAAACTGATCTTCAACTTTATGTACTTTGAAGAATTTGTCAGGATTTATGTTTTGCCTCAGCAACACATTGCTTAATGTATGATGTCTGACGTATGATGCTAGATTCAAAAGGTTTAGAAACAGCATTCCAGTAGAAAGCAAGTGCCTTATTTTCTTCTGACAGCAGTCGAATCCATCACTAGAACCTTACATTTCTTGATTTTGGTATCCAAGTGCACTGACACAATTTCTTTTGCCAAACATAGTTGTGCAAATAAATAGCAATAAATATCCAGGCTAGGCTTCAACACCAAAGTATTTTCTTATAGTTAACTGTCTTGCAAATGCAGTACTATTCTTACCTTATAGCTTTCAGCTCCTTGAATAACGTCTTTCATTGAAGCAGACAACTGATCTTTTTCTGATCGAACCAACTCCAATTCTTCGTTCAGAGCTTGCATCTTATTAAAAAGAAGTTGTGTCATTAAAACAGAATCCCACATGCAGAATGTTCTTCATATTAGGAAACAGTTAGGGTACCTCTTTTCGGCTGGCATCTAATTCCTTCTTTGCTTTCACAGCAACCACCTTAATTTTATTTAGCTTCTCTCCTTTTTCTGCAGATTCTTTTTCCAGCCTCCCTAAGATAAATACATAAGAAAATTAAAAAAATACATCTTTCTATTTCTTCCCAAGAAATGAAATGAAATTAAATTCAATTAGAACACAAATATCAGCATGAATTTAAAACCAAACAAAATATAAAGGGGAGATGTTCAAATGTTTGATTCAGTTAAACATTTAAATTTAATTTCAAGATAAAACATGGACACAGACAGCTTAGGGACAACCCTTCCCTGTTTCAGAGGCTTTCCATCACAGTTAACATTAAGAGCCATATTCCTGTCTACTTCTACATAAATTTTAACAACTCAGAACCATTTTCTTGCTAATGTGTTGGGATAACTGCAATGAGGCAAGAGTAGTTTTCGTGAACTATTGTTTCCTTCTCCTCTTGGCAGCCTTAGGAATTCTTATTCACATACTTCCCATATTTAAAAAACAAAGATTAAATCCACTACACTGTTTATAGCCAGACGTACACAGGAAGAAAAAGCCTTAAGAAATATCATATCATATCCAACTTAAAATTGCTAACAATATTTTAAATCCCTAGTGGAAGGAATAGCTTCCTAGTAGGAAGCTGCATTGATATGCACTTCCCCACCTTCCTTGGCTTGTAGGAAATACAGGACAATTATGAAAAGAAAAACTAACAATCCAAAGAACCCAAACCATTTATATAAAAGAGAACAGTGAGAGAGATACCAATTTTTTCTTGAAGTTCTGCTACTGAAGACTGTTGATCAGTTTTCTCAGTCATTGTCTCCATTAAATTCTGTATTATAAACAAAGACATAAAAAGTATTACAAAAATTTCTTTGTGATATCTCTTTTTTCCCTAACAAGCCATCAGAAGTTCCAGCTACAGCTAAAACTGTCTACATTTGTACTACCAAGAAAGTCTTTAAGAGAAATTTTGTTGAAAGCATAGTTACTTGAAAGCAAAACATTCCAACATTTTAACAGCTGCTTTCCATTCTGTCCAAGGACAAAAAATGGGAGACCATTAATTCTGCAGCTGTCAGTTTTACATAGCCAGCAATTCCCATGACCTGAAGTTAGGAGTATCTAATGCAGATCAAGCAGGAGTTTTGTTTGAGATGGAGTCATAGAAAGTTAGAGGTGAAAAATGATAAAGTCAGTTAGTCCATCTAGTCAAATGATCGCTTTGAGGGCTACTGATAGGAACAAAGGTTCAAGTACAAGCAGCTTTTGTCAAAAAAAAAAAAAAATTATGATTGGTTTTGTTTCTTTTTTTTTTTTTCGGGGGGAGGGAGGTGACTTTGAGGTGCTAGTTGGGCTTTCCAGAAGGGGAACTCACTTTCAGGCCAAGGGGAAAAAAAATAAAAGAAGAAAAGAGAGAATTGAAAGTATTTTTTGAACCTTAATTCTGAAGACTTTAGAGGTTTAGTCTGTATACTTCAATAACAAAATATAACCTTTAGAGAACTCAGTTCGTCTTTCACATTTCTAAGTTCAGTTTCCTTTTGTTCCAGAATGCAACTTAAGTCATCTCTTTTTTCTGATCCTTTTTCCTGTTCTTGTATTGGACTTTCATAAGAAGCAAGTTTTTGAGTGATCTCTTCAATATTAGCTAAAAGATCTTGATTTTCAATCCTTGTTTTCTCACTGGCATTCTTCAGGTCCTGAATATCATGCTGAAGAGCTTCCTTTTCAGACAATACTCCTTCCAGTTCCTCTCTCAAGAGAGCCTTTTCTTTTTCAAAATCCTGAATCAGGGATCTATGTTCTCTATATTGAGCAGCATGTTCTTCCTCTAGTCTCTCAACTTCCCGCCGCAAATGAATTACTTCCTCCTCATTTTGTAGAGCAAGGCACTGCTTTTCCTTAATTTTTGACAAGCATTCATTTGCAATTTTTAACAAGTTAAGAGAATCATATTCTTCATTAGAATCTGAAATGTTGGACCCCACTTTCTCAACTAGGTGGTACAGCTGAGTTCTTACAAGGGACGTATGCCTTTGTTCATTTTCAAGTAATGTTGATACATGGTCTTTTTCTGCAGTCATCATTTGTAGTTTCTTTTCTAAGTTTTCAGATTGCTCTTTCAACACTAACCAACCATCTTTTTCAGATGTAATCTTTCCCAGTTCTTCACTTAATTCACCTTTTTCCTGAATGATTTTCTTATTTTCCTCATGAAGAGTATACACTTCAGATGAAAGCTGCTCTCTATCATGTACTAGAGATTCAATCTGTTTTTCTAGTTGCTCTAGCATTTGAGCATTTTCAGTCTTTGTAGTTAAAGCTTCATTCAGTCTCTCTGTTAATTCCTCTACCTTTTTTGTCAGGTCATTATTGTACTGGTTAGCAACATCTACTTCTTGCTGAAGTTCCTGAATTTTAACTTGTTCTTGCTTGGACCTTTCCTGAAGGGTTTCTCTCTCTTCACTCAAACATTTTACATCATTTAAAATATCCTTGTTTTGATCAGTAAGAGCAACTATCTTCTCTTCCAGTTCTTTTACAGTAATCTCTTTTTGGTTGATGGAGCTTCTTATTGCGTTATTGTCCTCCTGAAGACTAACAATTTTGCATTTAAGTTCTTCTATCTCTAGCTGATTAGATGGCATTTTTTCTATTTCTTTCTGGAGGCGATTTACAGTTTCAAGAAGAACATCCCTTTCATTGAAGGCAGCTCGGAGTTTCTGTTGGAGTTGACTGACATCAGAAGCTTGCTGTTGTTTCATTGATTCAAACTCCTGGCTGATCTTTCCAGCAGATTCGCCTAGCTCAGCCTGGAGAGTTTCCATTGTTTCTCTCAGGCTATTGTAATTGGACACTGCTTCTTCTTTCTCCTGAGTTAGCTTTTCGAGTTGTTCTCTAAGTTCCTGTATTTCAAAAACTAATACCATCTTTTCTTTTTCAGAACTAGATAATAAAGTTTCATTTAATTCAGAAATTTCTGTCTTGTGTTGCTCTTTCAGAGTTTGAATCTCTAATTTATGCTCTTCTACATCAGCTTCATAGTGCTGTCTTGCTTCTTTAAGCTCCAATTTTAGTTTTTCAATTACACAGCAGTAATCTTCTTTAGTAAGCTGCAATTCATTTATCTTAAAGTCCAAATCTTCCCGCTCATGAAAGTACTCATCCTTTATGCGATGGATTTCCTCTTCCAGCTTTAGTTTGACATTGCTCATGTAAGTTAACTCATCTTTTAATATACTGTGTTGGGACTGGAGTTCTTCTAAACTGTGCTCCAGGTACCTAACCTTTGCTTCCATTTTTGCTTCTATATAAGGTTCTTCTGGTGTATCTGCAATATCTATCTTGTTTTCTACATTTTTATTTAAGACTTCTCTCAGCTGCTCCAAGTCGTATTCACGCTGGTCAGTATGACAATGCACTTCATCCTTTGCATTTTTCTCTGCCAAATTGTGCTGTAACTCATTGATTTGATTTTGCTTTTCTTCATTTTCTTTAGATGATATTTCAATCCGATGCATCAATTCTGACACCTCTTCCTGATGGGCAATTTTTAATTTTTTAAGCTCTTCATTCAGATTTTTTATTTCATTATGGTAACATTGAGAGTTGTTTTTAATAGTTTCTTGCAGACTTGTCACTTCTTTGGTTTTGTCTTCATTCACAGTTTCCAACTGCTTGCTCAGACACAAAATTTGCTCCTCATAGGTAGATTTAATTCTCTGGACATCATCTTGTAATCTTGTAACTTCTTTTTGACTGTCACTATGACGTTCAACCTGTTCCATCAGCTCCATTTGTTTTTTCACTTGTTCATCTAATTCCATTTTCAGCTTTTTTAAATCCTCATTGTGCTTGCATTGTGCATTTGTTAATTCACACTTCAAAGCTTTTATTTCTTCCAGAGAGTCAATACTTGATTGTTCCAGTATTTTCTGCAATTCTTCTGTCTTAGCCACTGCAAGCTGAACAAACGAGGAAGTTATTAAATACTGGTAATTTAGCATACAGAATTTTCAAATGAACTGTTTACAATAACAAATTAGAAAATATAGGAGTCCTTAGTCTTAAAAATTGCTATAGTTTTTAAATATCTAACTATATTAAGACAATTCAAACACTACTACAGAGTACAAGAACATTTGCAGAATGAGAAAGGAAAACTACATCCTAAATCATGTTTACCAGAATAATTTAACAAAATGTTCATAACAGACTTCAGCTTTAGCAACTATCCTGATAACATATTAAAGATCAAATTACTTTTAGTACATCAAATTCAAGTATCTGGAATATAATATTGTTCATCAATCGCAAGCAATTCATTCTTCATTTTATTATTAATTGAGATTATTGATATAAGATAGGTGCCTTGGCTGACAGGCTCCTTCTCATGAATATCTAAATGTAAACCTCATATCTCCCATGAAAAGACAGAGCTGATTGACTGAAGCCATAACATATGTAGGCTGCTAATGCAGAGACTGAATTCTTTTTGCAGGTGTGGATCTAGACGATGTATATACGAATTTCATATTTATTATTATGGATTAGGGGGTTCAGAGAAAATATGCTTTAATATATGAAGCCTTTAGATCTTTTTAGATTTTTTAAAAGACTGAACACAGGTAAGTGAAGAAAAAGGTCAAAATTAAAAACACAACAAGCAAACGTAGAAAATAAACAGAATTCTGAAATATTTTTTGTAATATTCCATGGCTCATTTCAGTACCTCCCCTTCTTGCTTTATTTGAATATTTTCTTTTCTCAGAGCTATGCACTGCTGCTGACTTTCAGCTTTTTCCAGAAGTACAACGTCCAGTCTTTCTGTGAGAGCCTAATATTAAAAGAGAAAGATCACTGAAAAAGAAGTTTGTTAACAATGGAAACAATGATTTCTGAAAAATGTAGGAACTCACATATTGATTATGACCCCTTTTGTCAATTAAACACATCAGTCTGATTTTAAAAATCACTTTCAGCCCAAATAAGACTGATATGAAATAGGTAGACTAAAACAATTATGTTGGTTCTGTTAAAAAAAATCCTACTTGTGATCAGCTAATTTTTAATCACCAGCTGGTGGTGGGGAAGTTTGCCTTCTGTAGAAATGTCCCTCCAAATTATTCAAAACGATTCTCCAACTGATAAAGTCCCCCTCACTACCAATTTTCACTTTCATATGCTATGACCCTTATGTTGAAAATGACATGTTCTTGCAACATCAAAACTATTCGAGTTACTTTCCTAAAAGTACTTCTTGTGACATGCAACTTTAATTATGTATTTCTAATTTCATCAAATGACTGTCTCAGAAGTTTTCTAAATGGCTGAAGTCTTTCTGCAATGATCATTCCAAAATAAACAAAAGCCTGTCTAACCAGCTACACAAGGAAAAAGTCTTGCTGGGGACATTTACAGAATTGTTTGGGTGGGAAGAGACCTTCAAAGGTGATCTAGTCCAAACCCACTGCAATAAGCAGGGAGTATCTTCAACTCCATCAGGTTGCTCAGAGCCTTGACCAACCTGACTTTGAATGTTCCCAGAGATGGGGCATCTGCCACCTCTCTGGGCAACCTTTTCCAGTGTTTCACCACCCTCCCTGTAAAAAGCTTCTTCCTTGTATCTAATCTAAATTGACCCTCCTTTTGTTTAAAACCATTGCCTCTTGTCCTATCACAAAAGGCCCTGCTGAAAAGTTTGTCCCCACCTTATAAGCCCCCTTCAAGTACTGAAAGGCCATGATAAGTTCTCCCTGGAAATTGTATTATTCTGTATAATTCCTCACAGAACCAATAGGATTTATGACAAGTGGAGGAAGGACTTGGGAGGGAAAAAAAAAAAAAAAAGGTTTTAGGAAGTGTCTTATATTCCTGAAAATTGATTCCATGCAATTTAAATAATAGTTTTAAAACTATTTACCAAATTATTTCTGTGGATTTATTTCAGCTAACTTTATGTAATACAGTAGAAACCCATTACATATTCCTACCTGAATAATATCATCAGCTCCTGCAGTAGCTGCTTTAGATCTGAGTTCTTCAACCTCTTTCTCCAGTTCTCAAAAGAGCAAAGAAATTTCACAGCATGAATTGATGCTCCATCACAGTAGCAAATCTCTAGGAAATCCTAATAAATCTAGTGCCTAACAACACTTCTATTCAAAGCAGAGATGTTTTTTACTTCATCAGTTTTTATTTGTTACTGATAGAAAGGACTAATGGAAAGAGAACAAATATTCAGTATTACTTCTCCAGTTCTGACACTGAGCATTGTTTTCTGAGGAAGCAAAACTTCCTTGTTTGGACAGAGGGACAACAGACAGAAATTCTTTTCCTTCATCTTACCTTCTATTTCATGATCAATTTAAGCCAGAGGAAAGATACTCAGTACCTACTGGTTCTCTGAACATGGCAGCAGGCAGAAAAACAAGATCTTATGAATAACCCCACTGAGAAAAAGCCTGGTATAGCCCATCCCTATATCCTTATTGTTTCACTGGGCAGCTACCAGCAGTCAGCATAATTAATTAATTGTAATTCCAAACAAGGGGAAGTGACATGAGTTTAAGTAGTGGACCACTGGAGGAAAGGGGACAGCAGAGAAGAGAAGGGCAGCACATGACAGCACAGATTTACACAGGATACTTTTAGGTGGTTAGGTGATTAACATAATATTTTGTTTTGTGTGGTTTACAATTTCTTGTTATAGCAGCAGATCATGGAATCATAGAATCAGCCAGGTTGGAAGGGACCTCTGAGATCATCAAGTCCAACCCCTGACCCACTACCACTGTGGTTACTAGACTATGGTACTAAGTGCTACATCCAGTCTCATCTTAAAACCCCCCACGGACAGAGAATCCACCACTTCCCTGGGGAGCCCATTCCAGTGCCTGATTACTCTCTCTGTAAAGAATTTCTTCCTAATATCTAACCTAAATCTGATTAAATATAAAGTAGCTAACTATCTTAAAGAAGCCATTGTGCTCTACAACAGTACTAATTATGCAAAAAACTATCACAGACATTCCCCCTTCCATGTACTTCCTGAAAAGCAACAGCTATTTATCCCTGCACCAATATGGGGAACAGACAATGACATGTCCTACTGCAACTTTTACACAAGCTACACTGTTCTGTCATGTCCATACTGCCAGATCAAACTTAATTTAATATCTGACAAAAGCAATGCTTCTTTTTCTTCCCATTCTTACTCAAAGGACTTCAGACCCTATCCATCCACAATAAACAGCGAAACTGCAGAAAAAAAAATCTAGGATATTTGTCTAGAATTTAAATCTACCTATAAAAAACATGCAGTGATATTAGAAAGGGTAAGATAGTACCAAGCATTAAGGCAGAAATTGTTCTCTTTCCAGTAAGGTACCTGTACATCTTGACTTCACTTTCTGTATAAGCATCATCTGCTTTTTTGCAAACTTAATGAGGTCTTCTTTGGGCAATGTGTCCAGCTATAAAAGAGTACATATTAGAGAAATCAGTTTTCTCTAACCCAGACATTAACAGAAACAGGGCATTTTAACATCTGACTTCCAAGAAGTTGAATTTTAGGGCAAGAAACTCTTACCATGCATATGCAAGAAGAGTAACAGTCCAAGTTACTGCCATTCTGTTATCCAATTCTGTTATTCCAAGTGCAATAAGAGAAACTACTCCTAATTGTATACTTTTTTGAAATAATTCTGGAGCACAGAATTGGGCAGCATCAGTTAGAGAGGAAAACTCAGTTGGGAAGGATTACAATTCAGTAATATAATTTGAATAATGTTTTGAAAGTAGCATGCTGTCCTAATATTGCCATTTTTTAAATTTACTTCCAACATATGCAAAGATGTATGTGACCATTGTGAAACAGACTACTGCCAAAACTGGGTGCTATTAATAATTTATCAAATATAACAGAAGGAAGCATATCAAGAAGAGATTTTTTTCCTTGTGTTTTCCAAGACACCTTATCCTAGTGTTTATAAATCAATTTTTCCTGTCTAGAAGGTAGGAAACATTAAAAATACCTTTATGTCTTCGTATGAGTCACAGCTTGCATGCTAAGCTGTAACTCTTTCAACTATTGCTATCCAAATAAATTAAATTTTTGAGGACTGATTACCTTTGATTTGCCTGATCCTGGTGTGCCAGAAGACGCCACCATCTCCTGCCCAGCATCTTGAACCTATAAAAAATAAAGTACAATCTGCAGTAACTAACTTTTTAATGTAAAATTACTTAAGGAGCTAATTGAAAGTCTTCAAACACTGAGAATAACTGAATATAGTGAGAGCAAAAGAAAAAAATTAAAATAAAATTTAAAACCAATATATATTTGTAGGACTAGTCAGAAGCATAACGGAAAAGAGATACCACGATTACTAGAACAGCAGAATAGAAAAATCTCGATGTGCAAACCAGTATGATCTAATGATTCCATTACTGAATTGACATCTAGTTGATACAGCACTGAAAAATAATTTTATTTACAAGCAGTTTAAAAAGTGTGACTCACTATCTCATTCTTAAAAGAGACATTAATAAAAAGGTATGAACGAAAAAAAAAACTTGTAGAGGGGCTGCAGTTAAATCAAACTTCGGGAAGTTTTGAACCACATAAAGTCCTAATATTTTTTTTTTTGTTTCTTAAACACATTGGTTATTGCTAAAATTGTTGGCCTAACAAATTATATTTGAAAAGACTCTGCAAAGTTAGGACTCTTTTAAACCCTGAATTATAATTCCCCCTTTTCTTTCTGTTTTTAAACATACTAGTTAATGCTAGAATTGCTGGCCTGACAAATGTATCTGAAAAAGCTTGTGAATTCTGGGCTCCCTATTCCTAACAAATTCATAATGCCTTCTACTGTAAACTTCCACAGAGCTAATCTGTGAGACTCTGTTACTTTACTGTGATTTATATGAGATATGTTTGCATATGATCAACAACATGAGGAAATATATATAGCCATGATGGTGCAAAGGAAAATGGAACAGACACTTCCAATATATTAAGGGTAGCATTTCCAAGCTTTGATCTTTATCCTGCTTCTTCCTTCATACTATCATATGTGCATGAGTATGAAAGTGAAAAGGCATATGTATATATATAAATATTTGAATTTTATATATCTACATGTTTGTGTGTGTATGTATGTGTACACACATACCTTCACTTTTATTTTGCTATTTTCTTTATTCTGCCAAAAAACCCAAACCCCTTATAGTAGAAACTAAGGAAAAACTAAACTGGATCTGAACACTATGAGAATGGAGAATCACTAACAATTTAGGGGGAAGAGGTGATACAGATAATAAAAAGGATCATCATTAGAAATATAAGTTCAAGTACAGGCCAAGGACAAAGGCAGTTATACTTATGTATGTATCACATGGGCCAAGAGGTGGGGTTTTTTCAGATGGCAAAAGCAAACTTATTAAAAAATAATGTGCCCATTAAACATAAATACAGTATTAAAAAAAGCTATAAGGTTTAAGTTTCATATTCTCTTGATATATAAAACTTTGTTAATAGTTACACTCAATATTTCAGCAGTGCAATTAGCAAAACACTGTCACTACAAGCAGTATGCTTAGACAGTATAATTAATTATAGCAAAACACATGTGCTGTTTAGAAAATAACAGCTCATGTCTCTCCATACTACAGCAAGGTCAGATGAATCTTTTTCTCACAATATTTTTACTCTTCTTTAAGCTAATACATACAGAGGCAGAACCACATATCGTGTAAAACAACACATCCAGTTTTGCTGTTCTGGTAACAGAGCCCAGAAGCAGTTCACGTAAAGGGCTTCACCCATTTGAAACAGAAGAACAAGGAAGATGAACTGCTAAAAGACCCTAAAGTTCTCATTGATTAGGTGCATCCAAGCTGGAAGCCAGCAGACAGTAAGTATGCATGTAAGCCCAACACTGAATCCTGCAAGGATTTTTATGTTTCTAGTCCACCATTCTGAAACCAGGGTATGCTTCCATACTTTACTGATACATATATATATATATATATACACATTATTTTTTTTTTATTTCCAGCCTACTTGATCTACTCTAAGGTGTTTCCATGCCACACTTCAACATGTTCTATGTATTTTAACTGCTATCTGTCCCTCTCTTTTGCAATAGCTTAACACAGAAAAAAAGCCTTTGAAAGCCTAACCAATGCATAAATGCAATATATTAGTCTTTCCTGTGAACTGTGGCAGTAATGACCATTACAAGCAGCAATTTTCCGAGCAGTGTACAAATACCAAGCATCACCAACTCTAACCGTACCAAGTCACACCGAAACACTTTTTGAATTGTGATTGCTTCAACAGCGGCATTGAACCTCCATTAGAACGTGAGCAGCTTGGATATTACCAGCAGAGTCAATTTAATGCACGAACTTTAAACTCTTTCTACGCTGTACTTGGATTTGCCTTGGTGTTTATGAAAGCTACACTAGATACAGACGCTACAGTGATTTATTTGCCTGTGTTGGTAGGTGTTTCACAGCTGACGTAGTGTTAACACACCGGGTCACCGCAGTGGAACAGGAGCCCTTGTTGGCTCTCACAGAGAAACCACTCCGCGCACCCGCCGTGTCACCTGAGCGTCACTCCCCTTTAGCCAGCACCGCCTGCTCTCCCCCGGCCCCGACAACAGCGCGACGTCCCCACCCCGTAAGCAGGAGGGGCGCTGAGCAACCTCTTGTAGCCCGCACTCACCGGCGCTCGCATTTCCACAGGGCAGGGCCGGAGCGCCCCTTCCCACCCTGGCCCGGGCGGGCCCCGCACAGCTGCCGCCCACTGGGGCTGCGCCGCCCGCGGGGGCAGCGAGGAGGCGAAGCGAGGGCCCACGGGCTTTCCCCCCCGTCACTGCGGGCAGGGACCCCGTGGAGGGGGAGGCGGAGGAGAAGGGGCTGGTCCTCACCCTCCCCGGCCCCGCCACGCTGCACCCCAAGGTCACACACCGCCCCCCTCCCCACCCGCTCCAGCTCCCGTTCCCCCCCGAGGGCCCCGCGCCCCCTCTCCCCCAGCCGCGTTACCTCCATGGCGGGGCTGGCCGGCGGCAGGGGCGGGCAGGCCGCGGCACCGCAGCCGCTGTCAGCGCCGCTACATCCTCCCCGGCCCGCTTCCGCCTCCGTCATCCCGGCACGCCGGGAACGCGGCTCCCGGCCCGCTGCGCTCCGCGTGTCCGTCACCGAGCACCGCCCCGGGGGCGGGCGGGGGCCCGCGCTGGGGCCTGGGCTGTACCGGGGCACGGCGGGGCATGGCTGGGTGCCCCGGCGGCGTAACCGGCCTAAGACGGACGTGAACTGGGAAGCGCAGGTAACGCTGGCGAGATCATGTTCTCTGCCTCATAAAAGCGGCACGGGGATACGGCTACACCACCACTGTAACCCGCCCTTCCCTGTTCCTGAAGGGCTCCTGAGGGGAACACGCTGCTGCAGGCAGGAGTGTCTCTCGCTGTCACCGTCGGGAGAACATGACGTGAAGAGCGAAGTGCTCAGGCAGAAACTTGACGATTCAAGACCCTGTTTTTAATATCTTGATGGAAGCACAGAGTGATTAAGTTGTTTATCAAGTAAATGCGACGGGTGACAAGAGGATGGTGCCAGACTCTTTTCGGTAGTGCCCAGCCACAGGACGAGGAGCAATGGCCAGAAACTAAAATACAAGAAGTTTCACCTCAACTCGAGGAAGAACTTTACATTGAGGATGGCAGAGCACTGGAACAGGCTGCCCAGGGAGGTTGTGGAGTCTCCTCCTTTGAAGGCATTCCAAACCCACTTGAATGCGTTCCGGTATAACCTGCTCTAGGTGACCCTGCCTTTGCAGGAAGGTTAGACTAGATGACCCCCAGAGTTCCCTTCCAACACTGAGTGTTCTGTCATTCTGTAAATTTCAAAACGAAGGTGAAGGACTTCCAGAGCAATTAACAAAAGCCAGATATTATTGCTTGTAGTTATGTGTTTTTTAAGAGACATTTCTTATGCCAGTTTGGGTAGGTATTTGAGGGAACTGATACCTACTTTAAAGGGTACACATTTTTCATTGTAATCATGCATGCACTTTGGTAGTGCCTGAATTATTTTTCACATTTCATGATAAGTAATTGATTTTTAATGAGAAGTTGCCTGAGAGAAACAATTTAGGGATGTTTACGGTTCACTGGATAAATACTGAATATCACCAAATAAATTATAATGTCATGAGAGAATATCTATTTTAATTTAAAAAATGAGAGTCATGTTAGTCAAAGTGCTGTTCTCAGAAGAATAACTTACATTTTTCCAAGTCTGCTTACAGTCATTCTTTTAAATTTCAAATGGCAACTAATGACAAAAGACAGAAAGGTTTTTCACATATACCTCAGAAATTGTTTCCTTTTTTCTTTTTCCCCTCCAATGCATTCACTGTACATTATATATATTTACTGTGTATTGTAATCTATGCAGGTACACAACTGTGGCAGGAACATATGGTTCCATGGTCACACAGGTTGCTGGCGAGGAACAGATGGCCCTAACCAAACAGCAAGAAGCTGTTTTTTCATTACTTCTCTTATACTTTTTAGAAGCCTCATAGGGCACTGAACAGGTTAATTCTTCCTTTCCCCTTCCCCTTTGGGATACTCTGAACCGAGTACCTACACCTGTGCTGCCATGATCTAACATGGATGTTTGACACAATTTCAGGAAGACCGTTTCTAGATACAGTCCTTCCAAAACCATTCTTAGCTAAAGCTTTTCGTACCAAACTATGGAAAACCCAAGAGAAAACAATGTTTCATGCAAATTTGCTCCTTCCATCTGCCCTCAGAAAATATGTATTATAATCCAGCTCTTGTGTCATCTCATGTCTTAGCCTATAAAGAAATTGATTTTGGAGACAATCCAAGGCAGACAGAAAAGAGTTTTCAGATGTGGTTGTACTGAAGACTGGCTCACTCATCCCAGGCTTTTTGGGGATTCTGACTGGGGACTACTCATCCCCACCGTTCCCTGTTCCTGTGAGACAAGTGCTTGACAGAGACAGGCCAGTTCTCCCCTCCCACCCCCCTCCATTTTGTGCAATAGAATTTAGGTATGTTTAACGTTTGAGATTGTCTTGACAGTCTTTTGTTCTGGTCCTGAACTGCAAAAGCAAGTGCAAAGCATCCTGATTAGGGAATGGTACAAAAATTAAAAAAGTTTCTAGAATAACTTGAAGAAAAAAGATTGAGAATTTTGACTTTGATTGTTTCGGTTTGTTACAATAAACTGTACATTGCTCCATATTTTGTGGGGAAAAAAGTGTCAATTCGTACCTGCAATAGTCTTACATAGTTTTCTTAAACAGTTTATGAATTGCATGTCTTACATATCTAGAAGGAGCCAGTAAGTTGATACATAATAATTCATGCATCTAATTTGAAACAAGATAAGTGAGAAAAACTAGAATAATTTACATACTCCTTATATCCTGTGATTTTATTATCTTCATAAAAAAGGATTAGTTAATCTTTTAAAATAGCATCGTTTATGTAAAACAAGATGGTCAGGACATTTATGAGGTGTGTTGGGGCAGACTTTCAATCCTGCTTTCATTGGGAGGCTAAGTCCCACGAGGCTGTGATTAGCCCCTACATCAAGGCAGGGTGCAAATGCTTGTTCACTATCACTGGAATTATTAGACCTGCAAGAATTTTCTAAAGAGCACAGAATGAGAAAATTACTGTAATTTTGCAGCTGAGGAATGTGTTTTCAGCATACAAGAGCTGATACTTTAAAGACTTGCCACTGTAGAATCTGCCTTTGCAACAGATTCTGAAGATCACAAACTCCTGTTTGTGAACCATGCTGGGCCAGAGTTCTTGCTTTGAGCTACTTCTGTGCCTTTTTTATATGCCACATTAGTATAAAGGAAAGCAACATATAAATTTGCAGTATGTTAACTATTCTCTGTTTGGAAACTTAAAGTATTCCCCCCTACTCTGTGCAAATAAACTGTATATTATTTGGCTGACTATGGCCATTTTGTTGGGTTGGGTTGGGGGAATGGTAAAGTGAAAAAAGTTAAAAGTTATTAATCTCAGTACTAATTTGTGTGTGAAGGATTTGATTAGGTGTTAAAAATCAAAATTGTATACATAGGCCTTAATTCTGGTCTTAAACTGCAATAGGAAACAGAGGTGAGTAGTTTGGTGTTCTTATCAGCAAAAGCCTGTTGAATAATTAGAGTGAAACTGAAACAAGGAACAATTTTTTTCATGCACTTGGGGTTGGGTCTGGCTACGAAAGCCTGTTCAGTTGTTAATAGAACACGAAAGCCCTTTTAACTGCACACAGAGGTAGTAGCAATTAGACAACGAGTGAAGGTTATTGGTTACAAAAATTACTGTGAATCAAGAGGCCCAATTTTAACAACTAAAAAAAAATTAGTTACCATCATTTTTAGGTGCCTAACCTAAGACTCTACCTATATGGACTGTACCAGAGCAGGACCCAGTGTAGCTTGCTTTTGACATAATCCCTTTGTCTCTATGTCATGGTAGATGGCTTCAACTTCAGCTGTGAGCCTTCACACAGTCCTGAAGGCAGTGTGAGCTCACACTGCAGATAAGTATCAACTGCCCTTGCAGCAGACTATGCCAAAGCCCTTCTGCAAAATAATCCATGAATAATTTACCTCTTCAACATTAACCATGGGATATTGCTGCATGACAGCATTCCTGATCTACCTACACAGTGCCTAAGTCTGTTCTTGGTCTGGAGGGCAGACAGAGCCTCGTTATCCAAGCCTAAGCCCATGACTTCCAGTCTGGCAGCACAGTTTGGTTGCAACCTATCAGTATGAAGGCCTTAACTTTCGTTTTCAGTGTGCCTCCAGGCTCACCTACAGTGAGACAGACCTTGCAACATTCATTGAGGATGTGAGGGAATATGGAAGATTCAGTCCAGGCTTAAAATATGTTAATGTACCTCTGGAAAATGGCAGAATTAATAATTAACTTTGTTGTAAAGATAACGCTTTTTGTGAACATATTGTCACAAATCATTATAAAAAACTTACAAAGTATAGGATATATAGCCATATCCTATACAGATAGGACAAATTAAATAAAAGCTTCTTCCTGTACACAGTCTGTTTTCCTAACTGGACAAACAGTGACTTTCAATCCAAGCATGAAGCAGATTATCTACAGTTAAATTAGTGGAAAGGAAAGCAGTGTCCCTCTGTCTTTGAATGCTAGCTAGGAAGATAAAACAGCTCCCTTCAGCTTAGTTCGGGTCTTCCTAGTCTGGTGACTCATTTTCTGCAACATACAACTCAGAATACGAATTAGTTTTTCCCCAAGGTTAAATCTCCTTGAGGTACACACTAGGTTTCTCCATCTTCTCTCATTATCCACCAGATATATCCTGGTCCTTGAGCAAAGACAATCCCACAAATGAGTTTGCCTTTGCTCGAGGGAGGGTTAACCCAAACTGCTTTACCTAACATACCTCTCAAGTGAATTACTGTGACTTTGTCTCCATCCACAGTATGAAGGGACTCTGATCGGGCAGGGCCAGCTCAATTGACGGAGCCTTTGCTAGGTGCTGATCCCAGTTTTTGAAAGTTCCCCCACCCAATGCCTTCAGAGTAGTTTTCAGCAATCCGTTACACCGCTCAACTTTTCCAGCAGCTGGTGCATGATATGGGATGTGATATACCCACTCAATGCCATGTTCCCTTGCCCAAGTAGTAACTAAACTGTTTTTGAAATGAGTCCCATTGTCTGACTCAATTAGCTCTGGGGTGCTGTGTCGCCAGAGTACTTGCTTTTCCCAGAATGGTGTTTCGGGCAGTTGTGTGAGACACCGGAAAAGTCTCTAACCATCCACTGGTTGCTTCCACCATGGTGAGCACATAGTGCTTACCTTGGTGGGTCTGTGGCAGCTCGTTTCTTTCTTTAATTTTTTGAAGCTTGGTGCTTCTTCCATTCTGTTTCGCAAATGGTTTCTTTCCCTGTGAAAGTAAAACAGCTCCCCCAGTTGCAGTTGACAGACAAGCTAAAGGCTGGTCACGACTACTCTAGGAATAATACAGCAGTCCCTGTTAAACAGTCTGTGTCAAAGCAGGAATCTTCAGTCATTCCTGGGGGAGGATTTGTTTTGGTAGTTGTTCATGCAGACCTACGAAACAGAACCATGTCAACAGTTAACATGTATTAATTAGCACTGATTTTGAGACTTTTTTTAGAGATGAATAACAAAGTTTCTCCACTATCAAAACTCTGCATGTACACTCTCTTATAAAAGAAGACACAAGCAGCATTGAAGAAGTTGCTGAGGGATTGCATTAGCTAAAATGACATAGATGATGTTGCACCTGAGAAGGTTAGTAAAATTGTGCATCTAGGTAACTGGATGAATATAAAGCATAGATGTATATTCAGGACATGTGTCTAATATAGTTCTGTACAGAGTTCTATCTCCACATCCTTTGTTTGCACCAGAAGCTTGACAATAGTTTGATTTCAAGTAATTTGACTGAACACCTGAAATCTCCTTCTGAAGGTTTACAATATCTTGATTGATTTACAGTATCTTATGTAAAAGTACATTAAATCTCTTACCAACTTTTGTTGGTATTAGTAAACAATCTCCATATACCAACACATTATTTAAAGCTCTTCTGTACATAACAACTGACCTAAACATATGGAAGTTAAAGGCACTCTAGGTGAGGGCACCCTCCAGTCATCTACCCCGAAGCATATGCACATCCCTGTTGACATACTGTCAAAATAGACACCAAACCACAATAGTCTCTAGGCCCATTTGGGGGATGCATACAGCCCAGTAATCTCTTTTCCAAGTTTTCCTGGTAACTACAGATCAAATAATTTTCCCTGGTAACAACTCACTATTCCCTGTAGTTTTACACTGGTACAATTAAGAACGTTTTGCAACTCATGGCTGAACCCTTAAGTTGATATCTCTCAGGTGTGGTGGCTTGAGAAGGCATAAAAAGCAGAAAAAAACCACTTTTCTATCCCCCTGCCAGCTATATTTTGTCAAGAAAGTTAACATTTCTGTCTTTGAATATATAGAAGGAGAATATTAATACCATAAGAAAAGCCAGTTTTCATGTAGCCACACATCAAGTGTTTGTTTCCCCCCTTTTTTATTCTAGGACTGCACTCTGACCTGTGTTACTTTTTATCTGTTGTTCATAGCAGCTGAATTGCAGCTGGGTCAAGAGTCACCTAAGCAAGTGAGGGAGCAAAGGTGACTTTCCAATGTGATACAAAGCCCTTATTATACCGTACTTCTACCCTTGTGGTGGCTGTGCAACTCCCTTTCAGATCAGGCTTCAGCTGCTGTCAGCATTTTGCACTTCTGATAGATTCAGAAATTTTAAAGGAGGAACAAATATGTCTTCTGTGTGACCTTTTGTACAGAACTGCTCAGGAAATGTCACCAAGATAGTGAGTTAAGCATGTTTTCCATTTACTGATATCTCTTGTGGCACTGAATGAGGATTAGATTGACAAAGTGTGCTGACTCATGGTTTCATAGAGCAATCCAGGAGAATGGATATATCTAAGAGAGCAGGCCTTTTCCTCATACTGGCAATAGTGAGATAGTAAATCAAGTTAATCATAGACAAAAAACAAACAAGGAGCAGAAAGCTTCTCAGCCTGGTATTTAGCCTTGCTGTGAACAGCAGTGCCTCTGACAGGTAATTTTTTTCTCACGTAGTCATTTTAAAGAGACATCCTTTGTTTGTGGGCAGGAATCTGTTGACCTAAAGGCTTTAAAAAAAAAGAAGTAAAATTTGTGCTAATGTATTAAATGTGTGTTTCTGGTTTCAGTGATTCCTTCATTTTTGGGGGAAACTCAGTAGGCAGGGAACTGCCAATGTAACTTCCACATTTAACATGAAGCCTTTCATTTGTTTTCAAACTTGATGCAAGATTATTGCTGCCCTTTAGAGGACTGCATTTATTTTAGATATTTGGATTAAGTAGGTTGCCTGAAATGGATTGTGCATGTTGACATGGGCCAAAGAGAAAATATCCCCAGCAAGCATTTTTTGTGTTAAACTAGACTAAATGAGACTAAGAGAATATTTTCCTTCAGATTCTGTAATCTACATTGTGTTCCCTCTGACATTCAGAGCGCAAACCCAGTTAAGCAGGAACTGTTTGGGGCCTTTCTTATGTGCCAAGCTCAATGGTGGCACTTTAAAACCAAAAGTGGATTGGTAACAGTTGTTTATAATTAACTGGGTTATGAATTGCTTTAGTTAATTTTGCACAAGATCAAAGCATGTATATAGTGGTGGTACTAATGCTAAAGAGAACTGGTTTTTATTTCCTAATATGAGTCAGGTCCTATTGCAACTAAGAGCCCTCAATGGGATGTTTATGTATTTGATTAAGAGTGGAGTAAAGGAGGAGGAAATAATGTGATACAACAGTGAAGATGGAGATGGTATATGCAGCACTGACTCTTGACCCAGTTTGTACCAACTTTCAGAATTTTCGGAATGTTAGCAGAAAAATATGATATCCAGTTGAGAAAGCAAATGGGAGAAAAGCTTCTTCTCTTGATGCAGTAAGGGCTGCTGTCTCTACAGCTGGATTGTAATAAATGCCTCTATGTAGCCCTTTAGCAAATTTGATCAAAGGAAGTGAGGGGTGTTCACTGTTTTTGGAGACGTTACTTTCATCTCAACAGCATTTATGATGTCCACCTTAAAATGAGAGAAGAGGAAATTTATTCTACTTTATGCTGTTCTGTTGCCCTCTTTATAAGTGATCACCTTTAAATTTGTTTGTTGTTATTTGTTGATTAATGTTTGTACAATCTGGTGCGGGCTTTTAACACCCTTTTTTCCTATTGGTTCCTAGTTTCTGTTAGAGTTTGATTTGAAAATGCCAGCAATTTCAGCTGCAGTTTTACAAAGACAGAAGTTCAAAGCATGTGTGAAATATTTTTATTAATGCTGAAAGTTACTGTGGGAGGAATGAATAAGAAGTATCCAGTGGAATTATTTTTTTCAGGGAGACTTAAACTTTGGCATAATCAGTGGGGTGTGAAGAGAGATGGAAGTCCTTCACACTGGCATTTTGTGAAGGCAAAATATATGACACGGAAAAGGCTGAAGATCATTAATTCCCATTGCAAATAATCACAATTCCATGCGAAAAACAAGAGAGGTATCAGACATTTTCCTCTTATAATCTTCATCAAATTTCTCATTCTGTGCCACAGTGAAATGATTCTTCCAGTCTGCAACAGCCCCTAAGAAACAGCAAAGCAAAAAAAGAAAAATGATTAATTTACCAGTATTTCCTGAAGCCAATTATTCACAATTCACTAGATACTTGTACTTCAAGGTTTATTTCAAAACAGAATGAAAACCAAAAAGAATTGATTTAAGTAACCAACCTCAGTACCTTTTCTCATGAATGGGGAAATGGAGTGATCCATTATTCCCTGAAAATCTTTAGTGTAGTTTGCCATGGGATTTTCCTTCATTACTTCAAATGAGGTGTTGTGGACTATCTTGTTTACAACCTCCTCACTCAAGTCTTTCTCCAGGAACTTCGCAATCTTCTGAATTTCTTGCTTTGGATTCTGCAGAGACAATGACGTGGGATAAGACATAGAGCCAGGAAAAGAAAAGAAGTCAAACATAGTGTTAAAGCTGCAATTCTCAGACTGAAAAGATCAGGTTGTCATAAGGTTTACTGATTCAGCTGGCATTATAATACAAAACTAGCTGGATTTCAGAGCTCTATAAACATGCCTTTTACCTCCTTCATATCTTCATAGAAGAGGTAGAGAATACGGTGCTTATCTTTGGCCTTCCACCATCCTTTTACATGGTCATACCAGGAACCCCAGAGCACTGAAAAAGAAGTAACATCAACAGCAGCTATAAATGCCCTAACTGTCTTTAACACATGTGGCATTCATGGTTCCCTTATGACCAATGCCTGGGAATTTACCATCTGGTTTTAAATTACTGTGGCCATGACTGCTGTGCTCTGTGCTTATCACAGCATTTGTGCTATTAATCCCTCTAGTATATGGATGCTCAGAGCAGGATCCATGTGTAACTTTAGAGGGCAACAAATGCAGATTCTTACTCCTGAATGAAAAATCCAGGCTCTCTTTGCAGTTAGTGGAAAGAAACAGACATTTCCAGTGATTCGTCTCATCAGCTGGACAAGGCTGGTCTTGACTGGCCCTGCTTCGAGCAGGGGTTTGGACCAGATGGACACTGAAAGTGCCTTCCAGCTTGTATTATTCTGTGATTCTAACTGGTTTAAATATTTGGTATTCTATCAGAAGTGCCTGTTTCTCTCCAGCAAGTATCAAGATGATTAGCTAGGACAGAGGTAGCTAATCAATCTTCTAGATGTCTGCACTGGGACAGATGGCTCTCAAGCTGAGCTGGTCAAACACCAGACATAAGGTCTTCTTTAGACATGAAACTCTCATGCTGGTCCAGACAGTGTTATTTCTAGGCCTACATGGTGGCAAAAATATTAAGGACCTAAGGAAGTTTTAATGACCCAAACTGTAAACTGCCACCCACCTGACCAGGTTTTCTTTCTTATATATTCTGTGATATGGGCATCTCTTCTAGGAAAGGAAGAATCAGCTTCTGGGGTTGCTTGCCCTTAGTAAGATAACTGTCTTTTTTTCATATGCCCTGTTTTTAGATAGATTAATTTATGTAAAAATACTTCTGTATCTAAAATCCCCACTGCACATTTCTAACAAAATTAACCCTTAGTTTCTTGTATATCATGTTAGAATAAACCCAATTAAACCGCTGTTCCTTTTCAGCTGGCTTGTTTTAAAGTCAGAGAGAAGAGATTAAGACTGAAAATCATCATATAGGTTTCTGAAAGATCACAGAATAAAGAGTAGTGGTTGGGTGTTTTTCTCCCCAAATGGGAGTGTAAAGATAGATTTAATAATCCTTTAGGTACTAATAAAAACCTGTGAATGAAGATAAATTATGACTGAAACATCTTCAGTAGTTATCATTCCGCAGAGTGAAATCAGCACTAGATATCAATAGCTGAAATAAATAAATCATTGCAATGCATTTTTAAAATGAACAAAATCTAACTGATTTCAGTTCATCACCTTGTCCAGACATGAATTTCTCCACGAACTCCTCCCAGGTTCCTGGCTCAGGCAAAGCCTTGTTCATTCTGTGGAAATGGTAGTATGACACCACATTGTCTTTTGCATTTCTTGCCACATAGATTATCTTTATTGATTTGAAAAGAGAGAGAGAGAAAAAAAAAATTAACTTGCACATGATTATATAGATATTGAGCATATCCTAAAGTTTTGTCTTGGACCCTGATGACAGTGTTTTAGGAGATATTGCTTTGAAGCTGCCATTTTCTAAAATCCAGCTCAGGTAACTTAGTCATGATTTCTTTAGATTTTCACAGACTTTGGACATTAAAGGGAAAATATCTGTGGGGACCTTTAGGTTTTGTGGACACTCTGGAAAATGTATTCTGTCCTGGTTTATGTCACTTTCTTTGCCCATGAAGCAGAGTTGAGTCCAACCTCCTCAGCCTTACCTTACAGTTTTGTTCCCAGATGGAGGGAGGCACCAGATGCACAGGCAGATGAATTTTTATTGTTCTTGGAGATGGCATGGCATTAGCTAACTCTACACCTGTGGGATATTTAATTATGAGATATGAGTTGTTCTCTAAATTGCACTAGCAATTCTTTGTTATTCTCATACATGTCATTTTGACCATGATTTTTAGCAGTACATCTTGCACCAATCATTCATCTCCAAAGCAGTTACATAACAGCGTAACATAAGCAACCTTACATAAGCATCTTCAGTGTTTCTAGGGAAGTTTTTGCCTATATATTCAAATTAAAAGGGGAAATACTGGTTCATATCTTCTTCTTGCTTTCTTGGGCCCATATCTAACTCCTGCATTCTAAGGGATAATGATGAATACTGATTTATATTTACCCAACCAAAGCTTTTCTTTTGCAATATTTAGTGATCTCCTCCCACTTGTACAGGTAAGAAATTTTTGCTCCTTTCTAGAATACAGGAATATGACTGGCTGACTAGACTTTCTGAATAGCATGTAAAGAGAAACTAGGGGAACGACTGGATTTTCAGTAGCCATGACTATAGTTCAGTAACAAAGCAAGTGAGATCTTTCTCAGGAAACTTACAGCATCAGCACCAGGTGCTGGTTTTTTTTCATTTTGTCTAAAATACAAACCTATTTATATAATATTCACCTGAGTAACGTTCAGATGGAGGCTCTGCAATAAACCACTCAAGGAAAGGATGGCGTTTGTAAGTCGTTGCACGTCTACATTTCTCAGTATCTCCATTTTCTTGAATCATATCCACTATCTCCTGTGTCCATGTGGTACCTGAAAAAATCAAGTGTTTAGATATTTCTCTCCAGGATAGCCAGGAGTCTCTTCTTCTAGGGAACTGAAAGCCAGAAGGATGGACTCTGCATTAAAGGAGGAAGGAATAGCACAGAAGATAATGGACAAAGTGGAAAGAGAGGATAATGGGGGGAAATGCCTAATTAGGAATACAAAGGTAATTCCCAAAGCAGAGTTTCAGGGATTCCATTTTACAACAGGCTTCTTCATGCCAAAAGAAATAGCCCCCAACCCCACACCAGTACTGAAAAAAAGCTCTGGGATAAACTCACTATTATTTGGAGGTTGTATTATTTGCAGAGAGGAAATGAAACTCCCTCATTCCAATTTTCATACCTCACAAAAATTCAGGTATTTCAACTTCTGTTTTTATTCTAAATTTGAATGAAAAATGTAATAGCTGAACTTCAAGCCTGTAAAAATTTCATACTGTTCGAAAATATATTTGCAAAGTTTCCGTTTGAACCACTTTAATGCAGATCAGTACATAACACTTCATCTGCCTGAGCAACTGCAAAATCTTGTGTTACAGTGTTGTATATCTCATGCCTCTTTTCTTTTATAGCTGTGATCACTGTGTTAACCACATCTCCTCTGAGCTACTGTGCCAGGTCAGCTAGAGAACAGGCTAAGGTATAACTTGGAAAGCAATGTGGGCAGGAAATTCAGCTGTTGAGATGCTTGAATTGTGCATCTCAGGTAAATATCACATAATGTCAAATGGACTGCCAACTTTTTTTTCAGTTCAATGACTGAGAGGTTTTAATCCAGACTGGCTAAAATAATGTGGTTTTGTTTTCAGTATGCAGACAGTAAATTAAAAGGTTTCAGATTATACAAAACTAATGGTGGGGGGTTTTTTGGTGTTTTTTCCCCTATTGAAAAAACCCCAACAAACCCATCCTTAAATATTGTTGTTAATTCTAGTAATTATTTTTTTATGATCATCAAGTGTTCCCATATCTGTTCCTGAATTTCCTAAACTGTACACGTTTTTATTCATGCAGGATTAATATTGATGCTTGTTATTCATTGTTTTTCTGTGTAGTGAGTATAAAGGGTCTGATGAAGGGGAGCAGTAGTGGCCAGCCACTGAATAAAATGTCAGATAACTAATATTAATGGTGAGTATTTAATTTTATTGGCTGAAATTATTAAGTGGATTCGGTTATTTCCTTAAAATAATTAATCCATTTTCAGAAACCACAGTTCATTTACACACCAAGTAATTCCCCAAATATTATTCATTCCGTAATTATGTCAGTCAGTTTCTATTACTTCTTAGTAATGATGACATTTTGCTAGACATTGTTAAATCATTACATATTGGTGGAAAACTTCCATTGTTGTCATTAATATAAATGTATGTAATCTCAATTAAAGGAAACATTTAAGTATAGGTCATTCGACTTTGGCCATCTGTACTTCAGTAGTAACAGATTGTTGTTATTTCTGCCAAAGAAGTCAGAAGTTACTAGTCACAGGTGATAAGGCTTTAATGTCTTTAAAATGTTTCTGGTTTGGAATTATACAAATATCAGTCACAATAGAAAAAAAACAGTTTTCAATTTCAACAATAAACGTTATCCCAAACTTTTCTATTCTCTTTCCTACATGCACCAACCTGCTTTTGCATAGGTTGCAATGAACACATCATCAGGCCTGGCTTTGAACTTTTTTACTTGATCCCATGTGATGCCCATTGGTTTTGTGAGGGGAACACCTTCCACATCAACTAACTCACATCGGGTAATTGTGTCTTTCAGACTCAAATCTTTCATTTTATCCACGACTATTGAGCACTGCATGAAGAAAGAAAGGCTTGGAATTAACATGGTTGCTCTGAAAAAAACCCTAAATATACTCATCCATTCTTGAGGTCTCTCTTGTTGACTGAATTCCATGTCCTCTGATTTCTTTGGCCATGATTTGGCCTATCTGGATTCATATATAGACTCCTTAAAGCTGGATCTCATTTTCAGAAATGCTTGGTATATTACTGATAGTTCTCTGTGTCCCTAAAAATCACTCTGTTTAATCAGATACAAAAAAATTAAAAAGCCATTATTCCCATACCAAACATATTTATGTAAAATTGTGACTGTAGATATGAAACCTTTGAAAGGCAAGAAAAAGAGGTGTGATTCAAAAGAAAGCAGAACATAACATTTCGCAATGAAATCAGCATACAGGACCCAACCCTTCCTCCGCAGAGAAAACAAGTAGAAATTCCTACTAACACCCTTTGTGCTTCATACTCACGAAAATATTTGCAGACCTTTTCTGTCTTTTGTTCCTGGATCTTTTCACTCCCGGAATTCTCTGCTGTATTTTGAAGTTTATTGCATATAAATAACCTGAAATAAATAGATCATTAACTAAAGGTTGTTAGGCTTTAATTACTTAAATCAATCTGTTTTAGAGTAACTAGTTATTGATTTTTGAATTTCTTTTAAGGAGGCCCCTTCTTAGCCATAACTTTCAGAGCTCCAAATCTGGTCAGAGGAAAGCTCTGCTTAAGGGGAGGCTATAGAACTAATCTCAGTTAAAAATATCAGCCAGAAAAGAGAAAAGACATTTCCATCCTAACTGCAAACATTGCTAGACTATTTCCTTTCATTTTCTTGTTTACTCACAGCAATTTCACGCAGATTCAGTTGAGCAAAGCAAGATGTTTTATTGGTGGCTGGGCGATGACTCAAGAAATTAAAAAAAAAAAAAAGGAAGAAACCTGGCAGAGAATTTTTTCTGCTTAAATGTCTTCGGTCCTTGGCTGTATGGACAACTACACAGCAAGTTAGATCTTCAGGTACAAGTAGGACGAAAGCATGGGTGGGTGGAGATTCCATTGTTCCTATCAGTGTCAGGAGAGTGAAGGAGGAAGTGCAGCAGCAGCCAATAGCAGAGCAGTTTTTCTGGAGTGAAATCCTTTTTTGTGAAATCCTTTCTAATCCTGTGAAAGAAAAATACTTTGAATTCTCATCTAGAGTATGATTCATTACTGGCAACAACATTAAATGTTGGTCAGTAGCTCCAGCAAGATTATTTTAATTTGTCTCTGTCATTGTCAACAGTCTTGGAATAATTAATTCTTTTCCTAATATCTAACTAAATTGCAGAGGTCACATGTGCACAAGCAAAGGAAAAAAATCCCAAACGATTTTATTCTGTACTTCCCACCAGCAGGTGATGTCCAGCCACTGCCCAGGAAGCAGGGGTTCAGCCCACATAGGAGTTGCTCTGTGTAAGCCTACTGCACTCATAATTACTAGCATTGTGAGGGCTTTTAAGGGGAAATTATCTCCATCTTGTGGATGTGGCATTCACAACTTCTCTGGACAATCTGTTCTATCCAGTGTCTCACCACCCTCACAGTAAAGAATTTCTTCCTAACAACTAGAGTAAACCTGCTCTCTTTCAGTTGGAAACCATTCCCCCTTGTCCTGCCACTACATGCCCTTGTAAGAAGACCCTCTCCATGTTACTTGTAGGCTCCCTTCAGGTACTGGAAGGGCACAATTAGGTCACCTCAAAGCCTTCTCTTCTCCAGGTTGAACAATCCCAATTCTCTCAGTCTTTCCTTACAGGAAAAGTGCTCCATCTCTCCATCTTTGTGGCCCTCCTCTGGACTTGCTCCACTAGGCTGATGTCCTTCCTGTCCTGGAGCCCCCAGAGCTGGAAACAGTACTTCAGGTGAGGTCTCACCAGAGCAGAAGGGCAGATTCACCTCACTCGATCTGCTGGCCGCACTGCTTTTGATGCAGCCCAGAATACAGTTGGTTTTCTGGGCTGCAAGTGCACATTGCCAGCTCATCTCCTGCCTCTCATCCACCAGCATCCCCAAATCCTTCTGGGCAGAGTTGGTCTTGATCTGTTCATCCCCCAAGCTGTATTGATACAGAGAGTTTCCCTGGCCCAGGTGCACCACCTTGCACCTGGTTCTGTTAAACCTCATGAGATTCTCATGGGGCCACTTCTTGAGCCTGTCCAGGTCCCTCTGAATGGCATCGTGTCTTGAAGTGTGACAGCTGTACCACTCAGCTTGGTGCCATCTGCAAACTTGCTGAGGGTGCACTCGATCCCTTTGTCTATGTCATTAATGAAGATTATTAAATAACACTTGTCCCAGTACAGATCCCTTGCCACTGCTGTCCATCAGGATTCTAAGCCATTGATCACTACCCTCTGGATCAGACCATCCAACCAATTTCTTTACCATCTAACAGTCCACCCACCAAATCCATCTCTCTCCAATTTAGAAAGAAGGATGTTGTGCGGGACTACGTCAAAGGCTTTACAGAAGTCCAGATAAATATTGTCTGTAACACTTCCCTTGTCCCCTGATGTATTCACTCCATCATAGAAGGCCATTAGGTTTGGTCAGGCAGGACTTACCCTGTCTGAAGCTATGCTGGTTGTCCTGACTCACCTCTCTGTCTTCCATGTGCCTTAGCATTGCTTCTAGGAGGATCTGTTCCATGGTCTTTCCAGGCACAGAGGTGAGGCTGACAGGTCAGTAGTTCCCAGGGTCCTGCTTTCTATGCTTTTTTAAAGATGGGTACAATTTTTCCTTTTTTTCCAGTCACCTGGGACTTCACGTGACTGCCATGACTTTTCAAATATCATGGAGAGTGGCTTGGCAACTACATCAGCCGAGGAGATTTTATTTTCTACTTCCCATCAGCCAAGGAGATTTTATTTTCTACTTCCCATCAACAGGTGATGTCTGGCCACTTCCCAGGAAGCAGGGCTTCAGCACACACAGTGGTTGTTCCAAAAGGTAAATGTTGTATATCATGATTGCCCCTTCTTCCTTCTCCTTCGTCTTAGCTTTTATTGCTGAGAAGATGTCTTGTGGTATGAAATATGCCTTTGGTCTTTGGTCAACCACTTGATCTTTTTCTGGCTCTGACATCAGGTTTTTCTTCTGAAGGATGACACCACCAGAGAATATATGGTTAAAGTTTAATATTTCTTCTTTCTTCTTTCAAGTTTTGTCATGGGAAGATTTGCCATTTTCCTCTCTGTGCTAAACCCATGCTGGTTCTATTTGTTTTTCTCACACCTGCACCTGGCAGTTCATTTGCTGGTTTGTAATGTTATTCACCACCCTTTCAGTTATGCAACCATGTTGATAATGCAGTAATCCCCAAAGCATATCAGCTGGTATGAACAAAGAAAACCCAAGGACTGCTTATTGAGTGACTCTTTTATTGCAGCTGTGAATCTCAGTAGCCTTTGAACAGTGCACTCTGCCAGATAAGCTACGGTGAGGTCAAAACCCGCAGGGAGATGAGAATTAAACTCACTGGGCCAGGGACTGGATTTCTGGTCTGGGATTATGATTTACAGGGCTCCTTTAAAAAAAAACCAGGCACTCTCTGCAGAAAGCTTCCTCCAGGTTTCCATTAACCTTTTCCTGAGTGTAAACTGCTGGCAGGTATTTCCTCATGTAAAACACACCGTGCTTATTTAATTTTATTTTATTATTTGATTTGATTTTAGCTTTGCTGTGTTTTGTTACTTGCACAGGATCAGGCTTGAAATGGGATGAAGGTTACAAATCCTACATCAGTATCAAGCCCTATGATATGATTTTAAGTCTGATTTCCATCAGATTTTGCCTATATTTACCTGTCTTGATAATATAGAATACTATGTCTTATAAATTAAACTCTATATTAAAATCTATATCTGATACATTTGAGTGAATTTTTTTTCCTTGTTATGATTAATGTTTATATTACATTTCTTTAAAACTCTAATCTCCCTCTGCTGGACAAAACACAGTCTTTATTCCAAAAGATGTTAAAATATTTTGAATTTAGCATTACGTTTTAAAGCTATTGAAATCCTTAGATACTAACCTGTATTCTTCATTCAGAAAAATGCGTTCTTTGGAGAAATGAAAAGGTTCTCTGGAAAGACCTAGGTTTCACTTTGAGGCTTCTTGAATTTTAAAGCTGCATTCATCTCTTTATGAGTGATTTAAGCTTGACCTGACTATGAGTCTGTGAGCAACCTTAAGCAGCGAAAGCTTTTTGTGCTGTGGGATGCATCTGGAGTTATCACAAACCATGTCCTGTCATAGACTCATGGCTGTTACAGCCCATATGCTGTTGAGAACAATCCTGCAGGTATCTGTAAAATAGGAACAGTACTACCAATCTTGTGATGGTTATTTAATGAATGTCTGGGTTGCAGCCAGGTACAGGTGAGATAATTGTCACAGATATGCTTATGTAATAGCAAAGTAAATACTAAGGAAATGTTAAGTGTAAACATAGAATGAAAAGTCCTAAGGATTTAAATCAGCGACACATTTAAGCACAGTCTCTATCAGTAAAGCACTTACATTCCATTACCATCACACTTGAGAAATTTCTTTGCTTTAAGTATCCTCACTCCAGCAGAGTTTCCCACTAGATGAAGTGCTGGAGCCCCCAGTGTGTATAACTCTGACCAGCTCTGTATGTGTTGGGGTCATATTCATATTAATATATAATCTTGTTATGGTGGGCATGCATAGTCAGGTGAATAAGTTTAATTGGAATCCTGCAGCTTTTTCTAAATACTTTTCCCAAGAAAATATGCATATGAAGTGCTGCAGTGTCACCCTATCAATGGCACTGCATGCTTTTGGCATTCTTTCTGGAAATTGTTTTGTAGGAATAAAAGATCATGTATTCACTATGCAGAATAACCTAACACATTCCCACTTGTAAGTGAGATTTAGTTTAGAGCCATGGGAAGGAAAACAGAACTTTTTAATAAACATTTACAGAGCTTGGTGCCCTTTGTATATAATAAATGGTGGAGTGTACTTTAAAACATTAATTCACATGACAATACCTGATTCAGTTGGCTGCAGACTCCTTTGCTAGCAAGCTCGGTGTGGACAATACTAGTGCAGGCAGTATTACTCGACAGAGATGAGGTAGAAGCTGTTCACGTTCTCAAGCTTAAACTTGAACATCAGTGTGACAAAAGTCTACCTTAGAGAACTTGGTAGCACTGCTTAGTTTTAGGTGCTTGGCACAGCTGTGTCCTTGTTTCTTCCTAAAGGAAACCACAGAATTTGTGCCAGATGCTTTGTGGGACTGGTGCCCCAACACTTAGTTCATGCTGATGAGCAACCAGAGGTGAAGACAGAACTGGACTAAGAGCAAATGTAACTGAAGAGCCTGTAGATTGCAGGTGAAGGGTATGTGTCCAAGTTTTCAGGCATGATGAACAAGTGCTAACTGAATACCTATGGTCCTTTTCCTCAGAGCACCACTAAGTTGAAATATAATTTGTTTTCTCCATCCTTTCCTATCACCCTGCAACTGCCAAATCACAGCAGGAAAGAAATGCTTTTAAAATATGCACTACAAAAATAATACACGTTGTCCACAGCTCTGTGTTGATTTCTTTGTATCAACAGATGAGCCTTATTCTTAAAGCTGGATCCAAGATTCTAGTTCTCCTAAACAGACTAAGTTGTCATGTGTTGCATTTAAGGATCCACATGCAAGCTTCATGCCACAGTAATAGTGGCGGTTGTTTTAGCAACTGTCTTGATGAACTGATGTGAAAATATTTCCATTCAAGCCAAACATCTGCTTTGTAGCACAGCTTCTTGTGGATACCTCCACTTGCATTAAGTGAAGTTATTCAACAGGCTATTTGCATGATCTCTTTATTGACCCTTCTTTATGGATGTGATCAAAACTTCTTTGAAGGGGACTGTGTAAACTGACATAATTTCATATCTGTCCTCTTTCAAGTGGCATTTCTTTCTTAGGCTCCAATTTGACTATTTAGTGAGTATTTGAATCTCAGCAGCAGAGCAAAATGCCTGTAAGCCAGGGAAAATGCATTTGCTCTTAAGACCCTATATACACCTATACATCTTCTATACCCCTTTAGAAAAGGATGTGATTGAGACAAAATAGCTTCACTGCCTTGGATTTACTATTTCATGTGGATCCCTTGGGGCTTCTGGCAACTACAGCCTGCCTCTGAGGCTATATGAAAATAAGAAGGTAGGCTAGAGCAAAACACAACCAGACTTGCACAATTATTTTTTGCAATTATTTCCTGAGAAGAACATGCACTTCTTCATTACAGCTGAAGCCTAGAGATTGAAAATTTAATTCTTGGCATGACTGGTGGTATAGGAGGATGCTCAAGTGCTACCCTGTAATACCTTAGGCACTAAAACATCTTGACATTTTATGTGGAACAATTAAAGGGAGTTTTGTTTAAGTGGCACATCTGCTGTTCAAGCTGGGACTTCATTGCATGAAGAGTGCCTTTCCCAGTTCAGAAGCCATGTGCTTATCCAACCAAATTATAACTCCAGTTTAGTTTTTACAAACATCTGTTTGTAGACAGGAAAATCCCTCTGGATGTGAAGCTTCAGAAAGCAGCTTCAGAAATTTTCATGTTATGTTGAGCTTGTGATCATGAACCAAATTCCTCTCTGAAATTCTGTAAGCCCAATAATCTTCTTCAGCCTTGTGCTACTTGGTTCTGGGAAATCCTTATATGACTACTTCCTTACTTAAAGAAAGGAATCCAGATGCTGCAAACAAGAAAAATTTAAATGTATATTCTATCATTGTTTTCAGTACTATAGGTCTTTGTGTCAATAATTCTTATTAGGTAGCAGAAAGAACATTATATATTAAATACCTGAGCTATATATTAAATACTTCAGCTACAAGAAACTCTTACCAATAAGGCTTATAAAAATTTCTCTCTTGGCAGTGTCTGTCATTATGCATGGTTGTAAAAAGATCTTACTCAGTTAAACATAGTGCAGTGAAGGAAAGCAAAACAGTAAAAATTATTAGTAGGTTTTCTGGTAAGTATAAAATTTAAATTATTACCACCAACATTTTATGAAAAACATTAATTACCAACATAAAATCTGACACTCTTCAGAAGTAAAGAAATCACTCGCCTGCGTGTTTTGATCCAGGAAGCCAGCTTTAATTTAGAGTGGTGGATCCTTAATGGTTGACACTTTAAAGGTCTTTTATGTATTTATTTTGAAAAGTCTGTTCACATTTTCAATCACAAAGACATTTGTGTGGTTGAAAATTCACAGAACTTAAGTTGAAACAGATTGAAATCTGCACCCCTTCCCAGTCCTATCACAAAAGAGCACTTCAAAATCTGTGGATGAGTACCAGGATCAGGTTATCTGGTGTGAGACACTGGATTATTATATTTATTATTGGCTCAGATCAACTCAAGTGTGTGTGTGTGGAGAAGGGATACGTCAAATTTCACAGAGGTGAGGCAATGTTCTATCCCATACCTCAGTCCCTGCTAGTTTCCTGAGGCATGTGCTAAGTCCATGCTTTGGGGAATGCTTTATTTTGGTTGAATGTTACCCTTTAAACTTTTGCCAAATATTCTTATTTCTTAAAGTTTACTAGTAAAGTACCTCCTGACAAAACATGTGCAGCTTCTCCCTTGTGCTCTCTCTTAAGGTGTCAAAAGAACTGAGGGCTCTTCTAATATATTCTGAAGGCAAATACTGTTGGTGCCTTGTGTATTTTTAAAGTAAAAGCCTCTGGTGAGCTCATAGCTCAAGACTTGAGGTCTTACACCTGATGTTAGAGACTGCTGGAGCCCAGATGCCTCACTGTCCTGCTGAGCTTGCCTGTTGTGATGTTAGTGGAACTGATGCAGGTAAGAATATTTAAGTGGGATTTTTTTCCTCTCCCCTTTTAAATATTCTTTTAGAGTTTTTCATCTTATAGATAAAAATATGCTCAGAGTTTAATGGATGTGTTTCACCTCTCATATGGGCACTCTTCTGGGGACTTCGTCATTAACATCAATGGAATTGCACCAGTATAAAGCAGGAGGAGAGTAGTCGACGTAGAATTCATGAATCTGTTGAGGTTGCTATGAATTTTTCTTCCCATAGGTCAACAAATCAGTTAACCTGTTTCCTTCAGGTCACTGGCATAGAAACAAATAGCAGTGTCCACATTTTCTGAAGAATTAACACAGTTCTGAAACACAGTACTTGTGTTTCAGTGTTACACTAAAGGCTAAGGACTGTGCTATTCCATGTGGCAGCTTTAAGGGGGAAGAAATTCTCATGCTTTTAAGACGTAATTTTGGGCTTAAAATGTCTGTTACCTTTCCGTCAAGATACAATGGCAACTGTGGTGTTGCATGCTATATTTACACAGCCCATGGCTGCATTTCTTCTAGTGTAACCCTCATATAGTGGAAATGTGATTAGAAAAACCTTTTCTGAACAGCCAGTTTGTATTGGTCAAGTCTGACAAGCTGTCTTTTCACATCAGGGTATTACAGCTGTGAGGCAGCTATCATGGACTATCAGGATGGAGTATCACACAGTTACAGTTTGTAGTAACTGATCAAGACATGTTGGACAGGACTTTTCTCCATATATTAGTAGGTTCTGGTTGCTCTGCCACGTGTAAGGTCTCCCTTTGTGTGTGTAAAACTCCACATGGTATCCGCAGTCTCAGATGCAGCTAAATTGCCTTCATTGAATTGTCTACCTCTCTTCATTGACAAGTGTGGCAGCTAAAGCAACCAGAATTCTGATGCAGGCACCCTTTCAAGTTCCTGAAGTTAAGCAAGCTAGATAGAGACTCAACTATGACTATCAATATAATGGATTTGGAACTGCACACTTTAAGTAATCTCACCCACAAATCCATATATGAGGAATAGTAACCTATATATAAACATATGTACATATAGAAATAAAGAAAATTCTTTAGTCTAAATCTTTGTTCTCCAACCAAGTGTTGAACAGAAGGTCTCAAAAAACCCCCCTGAATAAATAGCCTCATTTTTAAAGTGTGTGGCTAGAGTCCTCCTTACATAAAAATGTAGGGTGATGTATCTATGAATTTAATGGGAGAAGAGTTAGTTTGTGATGGTGGAGACTTAAAAACTATTGTAATTTGTAAGGCTTTAAAAAATCTTACAAGCATGTAAAAATTTTGCACTTAACAGATACTTTTCCCGCTCTATGTAAAAGTGTATCTCATAGAGAGCAATCCTCTTGTCCAGAGGTTGTAAAGAAGGCACATGAGATTCTGGTTCTCTGTGTGCTTTGTGTCATGCTCTCTATTCCTGTAGCTCCAGCCTTGTTCTTCGGGATACTGAACTATGCAGTTGCACGTCACCTGCAAGAGAGAAGGACAGCATCTATCTGTCAGAAAAGCAGAGTTTAAGGCCAAAACAGATATGAAGTGAGAATGCTACAGGAATAAAAATTTACCTATCAGGTGTTGTCCTTTGATCTAAAGTGTATGAATGACAAAAGTGTGAGAGCATGGTTTGTTAGAAATTTCTTATCTTTTAACAATGTTCAGTCTTTAGTCTTCTAATTGTCTCAAAAAATGTCTCCTGGAAAGTCACTATCAAGCATTAAATCTCAGTTAAAATCTTTCATGTGTGCCTTCAGTACAAAATTAAGAAAGTTATGGTCACTTATCCTTTTATAATTTTGGATAGGTGTCTTTTCTTACATTGCTCATATCTGATCTAAAACTCTTCTGTTGAATTTGGTGAGAGTTCATAAACTCTATCCTGTTTGCAGCTTTCTAAATTGTGAAAAGTTCAGCAACATGTTAATAATCCAGTTTTATGTGATTTTTCTTTTTCAACACGAATTATGTGAGATGTGAGGAGTCCTAACAAAATTAAAGAACAGAAGATAGTAAATTAACCACAAATATCTTACAAAGTGATGTCCTTATGACAACTATGGCTGAATTTGAAGGATTGTGTAATCATGACCATTTATATACATTTCATTTTACATGCTGAGAAAAATTCCTCCTGTCACAAGAAATTACAGCCCTAATACAGGATAAATACACTTGATATTTGTATGCTTGAAGGATTGCAGTTAATATATGCTATTCACCAGTGTCATTAAAGTATTTTCATACTTTCGTACTGTGTAAGGACAGCTTTAAAACAGAGTAGTTTTTGTTTACTTTAATGAAGATGTTTCTTCTATAGAACAACCAAGACAGGGAAACCTACATAAAAGAGATGTGTGAATTATTTAGGGGTAGTATACCAGATTAGGTATTTTAATGTCAAAGAAACATTCTGGATGCTTTGACTGCATTCATCATACTCTCTTTTGTATGCACTGAATATGGAAACTGTCAAAAGTGTTGAAAGTTTGACAGATTTTTTGAGCTAAGTATTTTCTTTTTTGACAGAACAGTTTGGTTTCTGAGTCCTGCATCCTTGCTTCACTGAGCAAGGATGCTGTTATGTTTGGCTTAGTTCATTTTGAAGTCTCCAGTGGTCATAACCCATAAACCAGAGTGACACAAGGCCATCAATCAACATGCAAAGACTCTTGTCTAAGCTTTGAATTTTTGAGGCTATCTTTGCACATGATGTTCAGAGTGCAACTTGTGGAATATCAATCATTTTTATCATGTGATAGTGAAGCTCTGAGATTGGAGTTCCTGCCCACATCTCCGTGTTCGGAACATTTCATGTTACTGTAACCAACCTGACAGCACTGTTTCTTTGGGTGTGTTGTTTTCACATGTAAGAATGCTTCTAAATATTTTTGAGTTGTACCTTAATGACATGGCTTTCAACCAATGAGCCATGATCACTGCTGGGTTTTGATGGCTAAATGGCCACCCTATGAAGGTGGTTTTCTGCAGGTTCAACATTAATTTTATTCTTTCTACTGTACTACTAGCTACTAGTTACAAGGTAAGCGCTAACATATATGCCAAATTTAAAATTTGGCAAATTAAAATAGTGAAATAATCTACTTGCTCTTTACATGTTCCTATGCTTATTTCCAGGTTTTATGTAAGACTGACTATGCCTTTTTAACCCTTCCTGTACAGTCAGCTACACAGATTTTCTAAGTTATTTGAAGGAAAGCAGAATCTCTTAGCTCAAGTAAACTATTAAAACCCTGTAACCTTAACAATACAAAAACTGGACCTGGAGTTTGCCAACATGCTGAGTTGTGATTTTGTAATATCAGAAAGTTTGTGACTTTTACTGGCCACTCAGTTTAGGGAATTCTGCAAACCCATATTTTACAAGTTGGCTGATTCAGAAATATATTTAGAAATACCAAAAGCAGTTAAAAGCTCTCCCCCCATGACCTTCATATTTTATGATGAAATATAACTGAAACAGAACTCTTCAGGGAAATTAAGTTTGTGGCTGATTCAAAACACTCTGAAATCCCATTAGATTTTATTTTGCTGATTGTGGGAACTTCAGCATATGATTGAAGTCAAACCTTTGTCTGAGTGTTTTGTTGTTTTGGGATCAAAAGTTTGAGAGTAAACCTCATTTTTCCCCTCAAAATAAGCTATTCATTTTTTTATTTGTTGCATAACCTAACTGTGAGTTTTAATAAAATTTTCATTGTAAGTAACCTGCTGAACATGACCAATAATCACACCTTTCTATTAAAAAGTATTCATTTTTGTAAACCACAAAGACATACCTCTACATAACTGCAGCTACCTCTTTATCTTGTTTATCATCACTTGAATTACTTTTTTTGGCATGTTCATTGTGCTCTCCTAATCCTGTCTATGCTGTAAACTTTGTAACAAAATGGCAAGTTCTGTGGTTTATTAAAAGGAATTTCCTGTGTTTCACTAAGGATGGCATTGCTGTTTGAAGGAGGCAGCTGCTGCTGGCTTCAGGGAGTTTTGCAGTTGGTGATGAAGCTGTGGAGGGGCTGTACACCATCATCTAGTCCTGGGATGTAGAGATGGGCTAATCTGGGGCTGCATAGCATAAGGGCTATGTGGATTTAATTGCCTAAGCAATAGGAATCTAATCACCTTGGACACTTCCATCTGTCCACCCATTGCATCTGCAGAGGGAGAGAAATCTCCTGTGGGTCACATCTGTCAGCCATGGGCAAATGTCTTGGAAATATGCTAAATTAGCACCCGACTTGTTTGAAGGACTCTGTGTAAGTAACTCAGTGATCCCTTAGTCTGCAAAGACAGTGGATACATCCCAATGCATGTAGGAAATGCAATTATGCGTGATAGTTATAGACATAAAATATATTAAACTCCTTCCATTGTCTTCAAAAGCTGCAGGGAACCAATCTCAAGACAGCACCTGAAGCTGCTGTCCCAGAACAGCCAGTGCAGGAACCAATGCCTGGTCTGACTTCTCATTTACCAACTGGCAGCCAACACTTAGCAAATCTAATTCAGAAAGTCAGGTCAGGAAACACTCATATGAGGAACCTTCTCACGCTTGCCAGAACTGTGAGCATTTCATGATACAGGTGCAGAAGTGAGTCAGAAATGAAGATTTTTTTTTTTCCTATATTAACACTCCCTCAAAATTTGAATCCAATGTTCTCCTCTATTTAAGCAACTGGTGTTGCCAAGGCTTCCACCAGCATTTCTATAGGGAATTTGTTGCCATACAGCAGGACTGCGTAGTGTTGGGCCCAGTTCTGTTTAATATCTTTATTGATGATTTAGAGGAGGGGGTTGAGTCCACCATTAGCAAATTTGCAAATGACACTAAGTTGGGGGGGGAATGTTGATCAGCTGGAAGTCAGGAGGGCTCTGCAGAGGGACCTAGACAGACTGGAGAGTTGGGCTGATTCCAACGGGATGAGGTTCAACAAGGCCAAATGCCGGGTCCTGCACTTTGGCCACAACAACCCCCTGCAGGGCTACAGGCTGGGAACAGAGTGGCTGGAGAGCAGCCAGGCAGAAAGGGACCTGGGAGTTTGGATTGACAGGAAGCTGAACATGAGCCAGCAGTGTGCCCAGGTGGCCAAGAAGGCCAATGGCATCCTGGCCTGTATCAGGAACAGTGGGGCCAACAGGTCCAGAGAAGTGATTCTGCTCCTGTACTCAGCACTGGTGAGGCCACACCTGGAGTGCTGTGTCCAGTTCTGGGCCCCTCAGTTCAGGAAGGATATTGAGGTGCTGGAGCAGGTCCAGAGAAGAGCAACAAGGGTGAAGGGACTGGAGCACAAGTCCTATGAGGAGAGGCTGAGGGAGCTGGGGTTGTTCAGGCCTGGAGAAGAGGAGGCTCAGGGAGACCTCATCACTCTCTACAACGACCTGAAAGGAGGTTGTAGCCAGGTGGGGGTTGGTCTCTTCTCCCAGGCAACCAGCAGTAGGACAAGAGGGCATGGTTTTAAGCTGTGCCAGGGGAGTTTTGGGTTAGATATTAGGAAGAAATTCTTTACAAGGGGGTAATCAGGCATTGGAATGGGCTGCCCAGGGAATTGGTGGATTCTCTGTCCCTGGAGGTTTTTGAGATGAGACTGGATGTGGCACTTAGTGCCATGATCTAGTAACCATGGTGGTAGTGGATCAAGGGTTGTACTTGATGATCTCAGAGGTCCTTTCCAACCTTGCTGATTCTAGGCTTATATACTACTTGTTTCCTTTTCTAGCACATAAAAGCTGACAGCACTAGTTTATGAACATTCCTAGTGTGTCTCTAGCATCTACCACATATTAGCAGTGGGTTGGAACACCCTCAGGAGAACTGTTCCAGGAGGAAGCATTCTGTCTACATCAAATCCGAGGACTCCATCTCACCTCATCTACAGTGACCTGGGCACCCACCAGCTACCTTTTATCCCTGGTGTCTGCAAGAAGCTAACCCAGCTGCAGACTGCTGAAACTAGGATTCTGTAATATATCACAGTTTCATAGGTGGTGTTAAATCCATAAGCAGATTTTCTTGCTACATTTATGTTGGATTTTGATTGTATGCCCACTCAAAATCCAGTGCAAATGGAGTATGGGAGTGATATAAGTAAAAAAGACTGGCTGGTCTCCAAAACTTGTCTGTCTCTCTCTGCTTTTCTGCCAGAGTCTTCTCGCTTACGCTCCTCTTCTGCTCTTAGATCGGTACAGACGCTTTCATCACCATGGAGGTGCTTTCAATACTTTACTATTTCATCATGAAATTCAGCCTTTTGTGTTTACAACCCTCTGCTTTCCTCTACAGTGAATGAATTCAAGTGGAGACAGACTTTTTCCCAGCAAAACTAACTCCATTACCCCTGTTGGGTCGTGGTCGTCGAAAACTCCTGTAACGCACATCACATCGGGGTCACCAAATACAGACGATGACGAAATGAGGCTGCACACACACCACAATTTGGTTTTCAGGATTCTCCACAGAGCTCTCCCCGTGTTTCCCCTTTATTAGGCTTCTTTGGTAAACAGTACCTAGTGTTGTCATTCAGTTAACTAGAATTCCCAGGACTTTTTGCAAACTCAGTGTTTTGATTCACACACTCCTTCTCAGCTCCAAGGCCAAAACACTCCCTTTTGATTCTAATTGACTGAATGCAGGTGCTGCCAGCTTAACTTTATCCCACATTCCTCCTTTAAAAGCTCTTAAATAAGAGCTTCTAAAGATGCTGGGAGAATTGACATAGGAACTTGATAAAGAAATGAAAGCTTGCAATCCCCAAAACTGCAGTGCTTCACCAGGACTTGCTGGATCTGGTACAGATAACGAGCTTTTGGGTGACTCTTGCATGGCCGGATATGGGAGTTTGTGGGCCTGCTTGCAGCCAGGGTAGATATTAGATGCTCCTTACCTCCCCCACTTTGTACAGCTTCCCATGACAGCTATACCCATTCATCAAGCCCTGAACCAACCAACCTAATTTTAGAAGTTTGTTTTTCTTCCAAAGCAACAGTTTACCCTGAGCTTGAAGCTTCTCCTAGAAACATGCTCTGATGCTCTCTGTTGGATTAGAGGTTAGAGGGATCACCAGTATTTAAGGAAATCCCATCCCAATAGGGTTTAGGCAAATGTTCTGGCAAAAATTGCATATCAGGGATTCCACTGCTCTGAAGGATCTGACTGGCTCTTTGGAGACTTCCTAGCTGCCAACACAGGCCATGACACTACACATGGGTGCTCAAAACCTTTCTGTAGATGTGGCAGCAAGCTCCAAGACAAAATGATCACAGCTGGCCACTAATGATGTGCATCACATTGCCTGGAGAACAATGTGAAAGATCTAGGGATAGGTTTGTGGTGGTACTAAACATGCTCACAACTGATGCAGGAGCTGATTGAAAATGTGCTTTGAATATCCATAAGACCATAAAAAGGCAGTTCTGGAAAACAAAGATATAGCACTATAACTCTTTGATGGAGTTATCATGCATAAATGTTGATAATCCTTTAGGAACATATTTTTATACTTCTGATATCCATAATAAAACGTAGCACCGAAGCCCACAATTTAATTACAAGTTGTTCTAAGAATTTTTTCTTTAAAAATATAACCAGGATACTTTCACTAGAGGTCCTTTATTTTTCTTCTAAAAATTATTTCCTCATCAGCTTCTTTGTATAGTCCATAAAGCGATAAGGCAACCATCTTTTATATCTCCTGCAGACTCCCTCAATAATTCAGGTAGATTATTCAAGATTGATTAGCACAGCTTAAATTCTAGCTCTGTATCTGAGTTTCTCAAGCGTAAAACTAGAGCTAATACAGAGGCTGTAAAATTAGAATTGTTATTGTTCCTGATGCTCTTAGACACATAAGTAGGGAGAGATTTTTAGTATATTAAAACATCCAGGAAGCATTTGAGGTTATAAGCACCAGTTCTGCAAAGTCTACAAATAATTTTAAAAGATAAGAATTTTTGAACTTGTGAATATCAACTTGTTAATGACTTTAAATACCCCATTTTGTATTAGTTCTAATTCAAACAATGGAGTGATTTTACAATATACATATTTTCTACATACAAGAACTAAATTTTTACTTTTATATACTCTTCTCATAGTTATTTTTTCTCTTTGTTTATGCACGATTCCGAATCCAGAATATGTCTGAATAATTCTTTGGTAAATAAGAGACAGATACATTTTCCTTGGTAGATAAAAGACAGATACTTTTAGAAGTATATTCTTTTTTACCCTGATCTCATGCCTTGCTCTACAGGACTTTGAGGACACGCAATTACTTCTGCCATCAGAGAAACCACTTAGATGCTTAAAGGTGAGGATTTGCTTAAGTGCTTTACTGATTGAGCTTTTATTGTCCTGGAGAGTATCAATTAAAAAAAAAAAAGGTCTCTTTTCTCTCTCATGATTCAAAACTTCTAAAGAAACCGAGCACCATGCAGAGAATTTTGACCTTTAGAAAACATTTTGTGAGGCATTTTAATGAAATACAAAGGGTACTTCTAAAATCTTCAGCATTCGTCAGCCGTCGCCTCGTCTATCAAAACACGCAAGTTAATTAAAGGCAGGAACAAAAAAACAAAGAGCAGGCCTCCGGGAAAGGCTTCGTTACTCAGCTGGCTCCGGTAGATGGCACTGCACTGAATAATTTGAGCCGGCGCCAGCGACGCCTCAGGATGCTCCGGCTCCTGCTGCTGCCTCGGCCCCGCGGCGCTGCCCGCTGTGGAGCTCGGGGGGTGGCACTAAACCGCCCCCAGCCGCCCTCAGGGAAGGCGGGGGAAGGCGTTTGCATTTTTCCAAGAGATTGCTAGCGAGGAAAAATAATTGGTTCCCACTGCTATGATTTGCTGGCTGCTGCTTGTACCTGTTGCTTCGCTTCACAGTAACTCTTTCCCCTTCTTCGCTTCGTTGTATCTCTTCCCTCTCCCCATTTTGGTTTTCAGCAAATTCAACGTTCATTTTGTCAAGCTACAGAAAAATCTGCTGCTAGTGTCAGCGATAAGGAATGTCCCTTTCCGATACCTTGCTTTGGAGAGACTGTGTCTTTACTGAGGGCTGAGTCCATCCTCGTGTGTGTGTGCGTGCTGCTGTTTTACGTTCACAAAGGGAAGCAGGGACCTAAAATCTCGCTTTACAAAGGACCTCGGGGATTGGAAAATTTAAGTTTCAGGTATCTTAGTGCCTAGAAAAATCCTCTGTCCTTGAATGAGAGGACTTTGGTGTCAGATTGGACTTGGTGTCAGCGTTTGTAGTGGACAAAGCTCCTTTTCTGTGTTTATTTCCTGTTTTTATTCGTGAGTTCCCTTCTGAAGTTTGGTGCTTTAACCACATCACTCTTTTCTGGTGAAAAACAGGGACAGTTTTTGGATCTGGGAGCACTTTTTGACTGCTGGCTTTGGCTATTGAACTGGCCTTACTCTGATTCCAGGGAGGGAAACTCTGGATGCCCTCCCTACCTCTGAGCTGTAGGGGAAGTAAGCATGAACATGAGGAAAATAATAACCCAGATACTTTTTGCCTAGAGCTTTCTAAAAGCTCAGGAGAAATAGCCTTCACTGGACAGTCTTTGTTCCGGCAACATTTCTATTTTTAAAACTTTCAGTGGGAATTTGAGTTGGTGTTTTCCAAATACATAAAACAACTGATTTACTGTGCTGTGTGTCACCCTTCAAAAAACCCAAACTAAGGCCAGCCAGGGACCAGGAAACACTAGATTCTCCCCCACCCCTTTTCCCCAGGCAAACAATTCCCTAAAAGCAAAATTTCAGACAAGTAAACGTGAATATTGTCCACTGCCATTTTCTACTGTGGTAAGTAGTTTGAGGTCATCTTTTCTGTATTTACAATGTGTGGCTTAAAATACAAACACCCTTTGTTTGTGCTTTGTTATTGTTTGCACGACTGAATGCTTTCGCAGATATATGCTGCAATAAAGGATGGCTTAGAAATTCAATGTAAAAAGACAGCCAGTGCCACTGGGGAATAGAGTACTCTACCAATCAAGACACAGCCTCCATTGACCAGACTCACAATGTAATGCACTTTATAAAATGTGTTTAATGCAGGGCTGAAATTTATGCATCATAAAGAGGCAAGACAAAACCCACCTTCCACTCCTTTTCAATATTTGGTAGAAACACTGATCATCAATTTCATTAAATGTTTACTTATCTAAATTTGTTAGGTCTGCTACAATTTTGCCTGAAATTGAAAACAAAGACCTTTCTGGGCACCCTGTTCTTACTTTTTTTCTGTACAAGGATGTCATGACATTTTAAAACCTATAGGTACTTTCTTTTCTTCTACTCCTTAATTGAACAGCAGGATACATTTTAAGTGCTCCTTCACTGTAGTTCTGAAACATGCCTAACACAGATGTCTTTCTTTTGTCATTCTTCTTCCTTCCCCTTTAAAAATTTTATTTCCCAGACAAACAGGTGAATCTCAAAAGGGTTTTCTTCAAAATGACTTTAATTCTTATGTCTGTGATTGCCAATTGCAAAATGTAATAAATGTGTTTGCCTCTGGGCTTAAGAATAAGCATCAGATATTCATTCTGGAACAAGCACTTTCAGAGCTACTAGGCTGCAATTATAGTTGTGCTAGCAGGTGTGAATTATTTAATTAAGGTCAGAAACCAGTCTTCTTTAGAATGAGCAAGTTTCAAGTGTAGTTTGACCATTCAAAATGTGTTAATTGCTTGACAGAGTAGATTATATAATTATAGGCTGGGTTAAATTTTGTTGAAATGAGTAGATCCTTCATTTAAGATAGCTGTATGAAGAACCAGGACATACATTTCAGCCCCAAGTAGAGGCAGTGCAAGGCAGCTTGGAAATGTAAGTGATATGTGTGGATGAGCTGGGTCTGTCTATTATTTTGGCAATATGGGATTTGTGGATGAGAAAATAACACTAAATGATAAAGAAAAATCACAATATTATATAGCATCTGTGTGTGGTCATGACAGCAATGTATACAGTACTGAAGTACTGGACTGAAAAAGTGGAGAAAAACCTTCAGTGTTAAGTCCACCTGACATTGAGGAGGTTTGATGTTGTACATCACTGTGAACATACAAATTACAAAATAACCTCATGTTCCCTGAGTTTTGCATGGAGTTCAATAGGATACTGGTGGCCTTGGCCCTTTTTATCCAGGGCTCAAATGCTTTTTTATAACCTGTATACTTTTGTAGCTCAATTTTTCATGCATATAATGCCCATGTTTGTGCTGATATTCAGTGTGTATCCAAACTGTCCTGTCCCAGAAAACCATAAAATAACCCAGCTTGGTTGGGACCAGCTGTAAGGGCAGTAGTGGTGGGTTTGAGGATATGAAGCACCAGATGTGAGATGAGCAGCTTGATACTTTGTGGCTGACTGAATTAATTTTCCACAGCTCTCTTCTGGTTTAGAAAAAAAAGTCTTCTTACCCATGGTCATGTTCCTTTCACCTGGGGGTTTGGTAAATACCTAGCAGATGGGTTTACTGAGAAAATCCTAGTGAAGGGAGAAACAATAACAAGGAGTTATGTGCACTGGTCAGGTAAATATTGGAATTTGAATCTAAAACCTCTGCAGAAGAAGTTACCCTGGCAACAACATCCCAAAGTTCAGGGGTGGAGAGAGGGAGAGAGAGCCCATAGTGGGGCTGAGCCAGTGAGGTGCTTAATCAGGAGTAACCAGCATCAGGAAAGCTGTTTGAGGATGGGCTGCTCCTCTGAAGCTGCTGCTGAGCAGCCTGACTGTCACATGTTAGTCACTGCTCAACTGTTCGATGAATAATTTTCAGTAGCCCATGAAGGACTTTAATCAGGTTTGATGGAAGTCTTTCCCCTGACTTTGCCACTCTACAAGGATAAGGCCCTTGAATCATACACTGCTGGCAGGCAAGTTTCAGAGGAAGGAAGAAGTTGAATGAGTTACTGTTTTTCTGGTTCTCGCAGCCAGCAGAATGGAGACATTATGTGTCATCTGCTTTGGACCTTGAAATGAGAGAGTTAAAGTAAGGACATGGTGCAAGTAGCCATATTATTTATAAGGAAAAAATATTTAGAGTATAATATAGTCAGCTCCATGTTATTTATGTAAAGGAGGAAAGACAAAAACAGAAACCCAAAGAATTTTTTTCTTTTCCTTTGGGCATTCTTCTAAACAAAAAGTTATGCCAATGATGGCTAACTGCTTCACTGGCTTATCCTTACTGGAATCACTTATAAAACCCCAGCTCTTGGTTTGTTGCACAAAACACCAGAGGATTTAACTGCATAAGGGGAAAGAAAAAAAGGTCAAATGCAAGAACTGAAACATGAATGAACTGTAGCTGCAGTGGAACATTCACCAGGCTTATAGGGTCTTCATGAACGCCACTGTGTCCAATACTGTGTATGCCTGTGCAGGATAATCCACCAACAGCTGGTGGCTGTATGACTGTCGTTTCTTTCAGCCATTTACCAGGTACTTGAGATACTCTGAAAAGTGCTGATAAGGAAGTTTGGTTTTCCTCAGCAGACTGAAGCACTTCACAACTTTGTTAGTAGAGCTGGCTGAGGCAGACTATTCATAGTTCCATGAAAAATAAACAAACCCCTTAAACATTAAAACCAAGAGAGCTACATACTCTTACCTTCTTGGATACGATGCAGACATTGCAAAATGATGCTGGAACTGAAGGAGCTTAGAAAATAGTTTATAATTCAGTCCTAGTCAGCACTAATGACCAGTAATTTGCAATCAGCTGGTGAGTGTTCCAGTTTATTCCTTATGAAAGAGTGTGAGATGAAAGAGGGGAAACACTTTCCTATTGCCATTTCTAATAAAGTAGTAAACATTGTTGAATGCCAGATTAAAGTGTATGAATTTGATTTGTCCTGCTGGAGTTTTCTGATGCAGAAGTGAATCTGCCTGGTGGCTAAATTATTGATGAAGGTTGCTGGTTTTAACCCTACTGTATTACCTGTGATGTGGTAAGCATAACTTCTCCACAGGTTCTCATCCTGACTGTTGGCCAAATTTTATTCTTGATTGTCCGTCTGTGGCTGCTGTTAACTAAGATAAGAGGCACTGCTATGGCTCTGCAGGTAGTAATTAGGCACAATTTATTTTTGTCTTCGATACATCCTGAGTGGTGAATATGAAAATTTGCACAGAATTGTTTTTCATCCTTAAATGTCAATTCTTCTCATAGTTTCCAACTGATAGACTGTGACTTGCATGCAGTCCATGCACACAGAAATGACAAAGGATCAAAATAAGTCTTTCTACCTTCCCTGTCTTATAAGCCTTGGATGCGTTCTTGACCACTCAGCCTAGTAGAGATGAGCTGTTTTCTCTCACTGTTGAATTTCTTGGTTCTTTATTGCAAAATTGTACAAAGTCCATATTTTTTGTTCAACTCACCATGGTACATTTAACAAAGTAACTTGTAGTGATGATGCCAAAAGACATTTGCAACAATGCCTTTGCCACAGAAGCCTTTGGACATGTTCATAAGAAGAGGAAACCCAAGTGTACGCAGTCATATGAGAGTGTAGGGTACAAGATGAAATGAATGTGTATGTGGAGAACATAAAACTGCATCCTCTGTGCAGAGAGCATAGACATTGTCATCCTGTTTCTGAACATAGGCTTGTAGCAGCTTTCTGATATGATGTCTACATTGACTTGCATAAAGATGCACTCGTCCAAGCCAAAGTCTGCCCCAGAGCTTCAGTTGATAGAACAAATGACTGACACAAATGCTCTTTTTGCTGTTTTAAACAGTGGGGAAGAATTTTTTTAAAAAGTCAGGCTTGTGGTTGATGAATAAAACATGGCTCACTGTGATGCCATTCAGCAAAGGAAGCTGTGGAATAATTTAAATTTTCTCACATCTGGGTTTTGTGTACTGGTAAAGGACTTGTGGTCTCATTGCAGTAAGCACTGAAATCTAATACAAAATTGTGAGAATAACAGGCACATAAGAAGTAACTATCATTAAAATTGAGAGTGAATTGTTCCTGTTAGAGGAACATGAGCACAGTTATTAGGTATACTTGCTGCCTGTGGGAGATATTTCTTTCTCTTTTTCTCCTCCCAAAGCTCATCAAAGGATAAAAGCAGAAAAAAATGAGTGTAATGGGTTTATTCTTTCTTTGTGCAGTGTTTATGGAAGCTAACAGCAGCAAAACCCCTTTGTAGGCTGAAATAATAGTTCTTTAAAAAGCTTTCAAAGAGAGGTACATTGGCAGCATCAGAAAAAAAATAGAAGGTTGCATGTCATTTATAGGCTGGTTGGGTTTCAGTGGGGCTCCCAGTGTGTTCCTGAAACATACATTTAATCTGCCACATACTCTCAATTGAGAGGAAGATAGTCTTTATTAGAATAGCTTTTATAGCAGGAAATGCCTTATATATTCCTCAGAGCCACATTTTTCACTTTTGTTTCAAAAAGTGGAAGTATCTCATTGTCCTAGAAGACAGTCTATTGTGCCACTAGTTTGACAAGCTGTTAACTCAGCCACAGTTGCTAAAGGCATCTGGCAAACCACTTTTTTCCAAAATCAAGCTAACTGTAGCACCGCGTTAAACAGGCTGAGTGGTGATGTCAGCACATGCTTAAACCTAGTGATGGCCTCAGGTGGTTAGTTCTGCATGTTCAGTCAGGCATAGCCAGAATAATCCATGTTAAATAATGTCTTCTTCTTTTTTTTTTTTTTTTTGAGTACCTCTGCTTAAAACTTGCTCATTCTGCCTTTTAAATATAGCCTTTGGGTCACTAGCAACTCAGTTACTGGAGACATTCAGTATGTTCCTTATTTAGTGGAGGCGGTTGTGATCTTTTCTGGACATGAGTTTATACTGGCAAAGTAATTATGCATTTATCAAAACTTCACCTATGCAACGAAAGGTCAACTATGCAAAATTCGTCAAACTTTTAAAAAATATGCTAATAAACCCCAAGATAAATAACCAACAAACAATAAAGAAATGGGAAAATTCAATATTGTCATTTTTAAAGAGCTGCAAATCTGGCAGCCAGACACAGTATTTGTTGCTTTGTGAGCGTTGAGTGAAACTGAGGATGGTTTTAACTAGTATAATTCATTCTGATTAAAATGCTTGCAAGATGGGACCTGTAGGATCGTTTTCTGAAAGTGAAAGAAGACCGTTCCTAGATAAGATCAAGATGTGTCTGGTCTTTCCAAAGCAGTAGCATATATGATGTCTCCAAAAAGTCCTGACAATTGCCTTGGGGTCTACATTAGTTTTTTTGCCTATTTGATCTCTGGATCCTTGTCTGGTCTCAGAATACTCATGACACTAAGTATATATTGTGTGACCACAATAGCCAGTCTACAAATGCACACACAAGGCCTCCATTTTCCCTTGACCTCTGTCCTCCTCTGTCAACATGTGACCTCTAGAGCGGTAAATATGTCTCTCTTTCTCTCTTTTTCTCTTTATTCTTCTTGTAATCTCTCTTCCTTTACTCTTGTGGGCAACTGAAACAGGTATTTTCTGTATTTCACTTCAGTTGCAAGTTTCTTGCTTAAGTTGTATAAGGTTTTGTGTTTGCTGGGTGTAACGAAGGTTCCCTTACTATAGCAATGCTTGCTAGTCTGATAATCTCTTGTAATGCTTTTGGGAAGTTGCATGTTATTTCTGTAAAACCTTTTTTTGCCAAAATGTTTATTTTCTCACCAGCTTAAAAGAAATCTCCTAGAGAAAAATGTGTAGTTTTTCTCTGGACATGAATTCAAGGTACCAAAGAATCAAAAGGCTTTGCAAGAGTTTGCGTCTTGAAGCCAGAAATAAAAGTGTAACAGCCATGGAGCTTCTAAATTGGGTTGTAACACATGGACTGCAGGGGAATCTCTGCTTCTGTGCCTCAAGCATCTTCTCCCCCTCCTTCTTCACTTACCTTGGCGTCTGCAGGGCTGTTGCTGTCATATATTCTCACTCTTCTCTGAATGCTGTTGCACAGTAACTTTCCCCCTTCTTAAATCTGTTATCCCAGAGGCCCTACCACTGTCACTGACAGGCTCAGCTTTGGCCGGCGGTGGGTCTGTCTTGGAGCAGACTGGTATTGGCTCCATTGGACACAGGAGAAACTTCTGGCAGCTTCTTACAGAAGACACTCCTGTATTCCCTCACCACCAAAACCTGGCCATGCAAACCCAATACACCCTTTAATAGTGTCATAGGAGGTACAGAACAAATGTAGCTGAGTCTATTACCAACCCTGCTTTCATAAGTATTTTTTAAAGAAAAAAATATAATTCTACTGACTGTGAGCAAAAATACTTCTTATTTCTTTAGCAGAAACAAAATTTTGGAAGTAATAGATCAGCTGTGCAAGAGAGCTAGATGATAAATATTTGTTAGTTTCTTGTTGGATTCAAAATATGGAGATGCTCAGATCTCTTCTGTTGCCAGCAACTACTGATGGCCATAACAGATTGAGAAAAGTGGTAACAGACCCACCTGTCACCTGAAAGGGACCTGAAGGGCAAATTTACTTCACAGACATTGCTAACATACATTCTGAAACACAGGGGTACTTATCTGCAGCAGTTTGCAAGCTACTTCGTTCCCTCCCAGATGAACACTCATTTAATCTCAAGGTCTGAGATTTTAACTACCTCCCCCATCCCTGCAGTCCACAAATCTGTATATATATGTATTTGCAAAGCATGCACACAGATACTGACACATACTTGTGTTAGACATTTTCCTCCCAGTAACACTAAAGCTCAATTTAGCTAATATTTCATTATTCCTGGTAGGGAAGATGTAGATGCATGAATAGGAACATCATCATCATGGTGAGGAGTAAGTGGACTCCTCGACTGCGTAAATTACTGAGATGATAGAAAAAATTAATGGAGGAAAAAATATTTTCAGTTTGATGTCTTTGTTGAAGTAATCTCTTTCACTCTATTCGAGAGGTTGCCTATGATCAGTTAGTGAAAGGTATACTAACTCTGCCCAGGTTTTGATTTCCAATACGTCAATAAAAGAGTAAACAAAATGAGAAATAACTGGAGAAAACAAGACAAAGAGAAACCTCAACAGGTATACAGTGATACATCGCATGATGTCTTCCCAACAGATTGGTAGGATCATTCGTTCTGTTGTAGCTGTAGCCCATGGTAAGATTGCTGCATTTGATGTTATAGTTTGTCTTTAATAAAGGTGCCTTCCCAGCTGTCCTGGATAATTCTCATACCTCGCTCTTCTGGAGAGAAGTTTGTAACACTCTCAAATTACTTTTGTTTTCTTTTTTCCTTAGCTCAGTATACACACTGTTTATAAATGGAGTTCCTAGTTCTTCTGTGTGTGTCCAGGTGACCAAGAAGGCCAGTGGAATCTTAGCCTGTATCAGAAATAATGTGGCCAGCAGGACTAGTGAAGTGATTCTTCCCCTGTACTTGGTGAGGCCACACCTTGAGTACTGTGTCCAGTTCTGAGCCCCTCAATTCAGGAAGGAAATTGAGGTGCTGAAGCATCCAGAGAAGGGCAACAAAGCTGGTGAAGAGTATGGGGCACAAGTCCTGTGAGAAGTGGCTGAGGGAACTGGGGTTGTTTAGCCTGGAGAAAAGAAGGCTCACGGGGGACCTCATCACTCTCTACAACTACCTGAAGGGAGGTTGTAGCCAGGTGGGCGTTGGTCTCTTCTTCTAGGCTGCTAGCATTGGGATGAGAGGACACAGTCTTATGTTGCACCAGGGACATTTAGTTTGACATTAGGAAGAAATTCTTCACAGAAAGGGTGATTAGACATTGAAATGGGCTGCCCAGGGAGGTGGTAGAGTCACTGTCCCTGGAGGTGTTTAAGGAAAGACTGGATGTGGTACAGAGTGCCATGATCTAGTGGGCATTGACTTGATGGTTTCAGAGGTCTTTTCCAATCTAATTTATTCTGTGATTCTGTGATTCTGTCCCATCCTTGATCCCCTCCAATTAACTATCTCTCACGCACTGCTGAAAGACCTTCTCATGAAAAAACCTCTCATGAATAAATCTTCTTAGCCAAAGGCCAGAACAGCAACTTCTACAATTGACTCTTCAGTATCCCACTGTTCCTGCACCAGCTTGATACTGGAAGGGGGCATGTATAGTTTACAATTACCTGCAGCCCTTTCTCCTCTTAGGTGCATGAAGCCCCACCTGAGATAACTGTAGGTTGCCAACTTAAACTGTAAGTCTACTTGGCTCTGTTCATTTATTGTTGTTTGGTGTGTGGAAATTTAGGGGTGAGTAGCTTTACAAGGAGCTGAGAAAGATCTTGTTACTTCATGAGAAATGCACGGTCTTTGTCAAACCCTTGGTCTTCATCAGGCTCTGGGTTTGTTTATTGCTATTTCACAGAAAGAAAGTAATATCTGTTCTATGAGAATTTGGCTGGAGGTAGTGCCTGGATGTTGGTTTGTTTTAGAAATCTGGGGAAGAAAAACAAAATAGTTGAGAAAATCAGGCTATCTAGGCATTTAGAGAAGAGAGATTCGGGAGCAGTGATTTACTTCTGCATTGACTGACCATATGGGAGAAGGCTTTAAAGGAAAGACAAATAGTGAAGTGTCTACCACTGTGTGTTTTGTGTTTAACTGGTTTCATTTTGGCAAACAGCAATGAGAAAATGGCTAGGCAAAGAGAAAAAGAATTGACTGTGACTAAGAAATAAAATCAGACCAAAGATTGAAAAATGCTAAATCAGTAAGAATATGATTCTAAAAGACCAGCCCCCTACAAGGAAACTAATTCCTAGCCATAGTCTCCTGCAAGATGCTACCCTTTTTGCAGAGTTTAATTTGCAAATCATCTTCCTTCCTCTGCTAATGTCGTGCAGTGTAACCCCCAGCCCCATCAATAAAAGATGTGGCAATGAGTCACACGTTTGTTCCAGTCATCACATCTGCAATAAAAATTCAGTCCTCTGACAGTTTACAAGATATAAATCATATCAGCATGAAGTTAAGGTTGAGGCTACATAGGAGTAGTTTAGACCAAAAAAACGGCATTAGCTGGTGTAATAGTCTCAAAATCAAGTATTAGACACTGATAAAATTCTGATTTTGGTTTATAAATAAAAGACATCTGGGTGTGCTAAGCCTGAGAATGTTGTCTCTGCCCTGCTGCAACAGCAAGCCGCAAATGGAACCAGTATAAATGGAGGAGCCAATTAGGCTGTGTTCAGGGTCACTCTGGTTAGGCTTGAAATGAAACAGCTGGGCCTTCATTTGACAGGTTTCCAAGAAGCAGGTTATTGTCTAAATCTGAAGCAAAACAATCATGACTTTTAATAAATCTTTCCCGTGTCCTGCTTGTTACCTTTGACATGCAAAGATTAAACTTTCATTTGTAAACTGATAGGCAAACAGCTCTGAACACACTTTGCCCATGGACATCTTAAAGATGATTTATGCCATTTTTGCTTGTGTGTCATGCAGTAGAAAGAGACTGCTTTGCTATTTATTTTATTTATGCTGTTTTGTTTTTGAGAGGAGAATGACAAAAGACATTCATAAGAATTTCTTATTCAAGCTCCCTGAAAGCCTCAAAGGGTTTTGAGAGGAATCAATACACAAAATGAGATGCTTATTTCACTTTTTTATATTAAAAAGCTTTGTATTTTTTCTGCCTGTAAAAACGCTGTTAGACTCGTCAAGCCTTTTAAAATGCTAGGTATTGAAAAATACAAGAGTGTGTTTTATTAGGAGATGAGTAGCTTACATACACATTGTGGATACCTGTTAATGTATCTTTTGGAAAAAAAAATGTGATGTATACATAGAAGAAATTGTCATTACTGTTAGGATTCTTGAATTAAGACTGTTTTTTCTTCTGCCCAAAGTTAGTATTCTTGTGAATAAATAGTGACAGAGGTGTGTCATACAGATATCAGCACCTGTTGACACAGGAATAGTTTTGCTTTCGTGTCTTGTGTCCTATGTGCACACAGAAGAAGGGATGGCAGGAGTGTCCTTTCAATGCAGAGGTGCCATGGGTAGGTCCTAATCGATCTTAATCAGCTCCAGACCAACATACTTACATTTAGGTACTGGTGGGAGGTTTTTCACATGTGAATCAAGGGCATGGTTCTGGTGCCCAAGGGGTGAGATGCCCCAGTTATTCTGATGGCCTTGAGTGGCTGCCCTGGAAGGCAGGGGGTCTCTGACCCATCCTGTGCCTGCTGCATTTACCAGGTTCCCCAGGGAGATCTCAGTAGCAAGGATTTCTAAAAGGCATAGAGTTTGGGCAGCTGAATCAAGCTCCAGGTCTAAACCTACTCAAATTTCTGCTTCAAAGCCTTTGCAAAGCCTACATGCAAAAGCCTAAATTTAAGTGGCTTCGTCTTAAACTGAACTGTACCTGTAGTCTGGCTCCTGGTGAGTTAACTTGGCCAATCTCTTTGGGTAGCCAGTCATAGTGACTGCTGTATCTCACTACACTCAGTGTTACACTCACATGCTTGTAAACATCTGTCTTCATTTTGTTCAAGATCACATCTGGCTTTCTTCCTAATGCTTGGAATTGCAGCTCCCTTCTTCCCAAATAATGCCCCTGAAAACAGTAAGACTTCTTGCAGGAGGACATAACCCTCCAGGTTTGGAAAGGTTTCTTACCTGCTTCCTGGGCAGTATCATCTGTGTGAGGAAATCTGGCTAGTTTGGAAGGAGCAGTAGTTGTTGCAGAAAGGTAAATATTTACCATGCATTTCCACATATTCATGTTCTACCCACCTTGAGGTGGGGTAGTGGGCTTAGCTGGGGGAATGAACTCAACCATTTGCTTTCCCACAGTATGTAGTACAGGCGAATTTCTAATTCTTAACACTAGCATGATTCAGACCTATGTGTGTTTCTGTTGTGGGTATGAAATGTTAGCGAAAGAAGATATTAACTGCTTTGTGGTGTCACCAAATGATAAGTACATTTAATTTTACATCAGGCTCTGTAATCCATCCTCACTGCACTCACCTAATCAGTTTTCCAGTAAGAATATTTATACTGCAATTAACCGATAGTCTTATTTTGATGCCTTAGTATTGTATTATTTCTTTACTGGGAATCCTTGTAAAAGAAATGGAGGTTTTGCTACTGACTTCAGTGGAGCCAGGTCTTTACTTCAGACAGAACTGAACATGCTAAAAAAGCTAGTAAATCACCTGCTGTGATTCATCATCATTCATCTTTTTACTTAGAACAAAGAAAGGAGGTTGCAGATTGTCCCAGTTAGTGTGTTAGTGTGCTGAAGGAAGGATTTCGTGTTAGTTATCACCCTCAGGGCATCACAGCTTGGGCTGGAAACAATGTCCTGGGAGAGAGTTAGGTGCTGAGCTCCTAAAATGGTCATCAGCCCTCAGTTTGAATGATGACAACCTCTGTGCAGAGGATGGGGATCCTGAATAACCCCACAATAAGGAGACTGGCAAGCAGCCTACTGAGCCAGCCTGTTCTCTGCCTCAGAAAAGTGCCTTTCTCTGCTGGGGACTCCTTGAACAAAACTCCTGAAAGTAGGTGCCCGTGCTCATTTTTATTCTAAGTAGAGCAAGGGGTCATGGCTGTATACTACCACCAGAGGAAGCCTCCTTCCTCCTCCCCAGCAGTAAGCTCACTGTTCAGGGCAGTCATCTGTGAAGTGATAGACAGAAGTTCAGTCCCCTCTCCTGTCTGATGGGAATTCAAAACTGTGTCTTCCATCTTTAAGGAAAGTCCCTGCATAGCCCATTGACTGTACCAGTCTCTGCCATAAAAACATTTTATACCTCCTGTATAAAGACTGTACCTGTTTACATAATTGAATATGTGATTATATTTATTTTTCTATATCCTAGATGAATGCTTTGGTTACCATAGGTAGATTGTAGGGAATTTGTGTAGCTTCTGCACCAGTCATAATGAAATAGGCATTTTTGGTGTATTTCTGATAGCTTAAATCCATCAGAGATGGAGAATAACCCAAAGAACATAGGAAATATCCTGCCGTGTTGGACAGGGATCATAGGGCCCTGTCTTGGGGCCCAGGGCTTGGACTGAGCGCTTGGTCTCCCAGAGTTCCCTCTCCTCAGGCTCCTGGCTGCCTGAAGTAGCTGTGTTAGGGACCCTGCTTTCAGGGTCCATTTTTTGATCTGAGTTCTTTTGAATACGCCAGTGCTGTCTGCCACTACCACCCTCAGGAGCGGCACCTTGCAGAAGTCCTCTACCAACCATGTTACATGGCTTTCTTGAATTCAGGCTGGAACTACGGGCTAGTTTAGTGGAGCTCTGCCCAGCTGTGACAAGTCACTGTGCTTGTGAGCTTGTGTGGACGCAGAGGCACTGGGGTCCTGGGGCCACTGATTTCAGCAGGTAAAGCATGGGCAGAGTCACTGTGATGTGATGACAGCTGTAAGGTGGTGGCTGGGGTTGAAATTTTTCTTCTTGAAGTCTGGTTTCCAAATCAAGACTGGATCTCTCTTGGAGTTTCTCCCTGATTCCTTTCCTCTCTTGAAGAGCAATACCATGTTTCCAACTCTTCTTTCAGCAAAGAGACTCCAAACATAGCTGATGAATAAAGCAGTTGGTTTTTCTAGCATGGACCGTCACTTGAGGGAGAGAGGAGAAGCAGCTGTAATCAATACATTGTGAATTAGGCCTTACTCCCCACTCAGCCCCATGCGTCTGTCTCATACTGCTCTGTGTGCTTATGGGCAGCAGGAAACAGGAGGGAGAATATAACCTAAACATTTGATTAACTCGCTACTCCTTTCTTTCTGACTGTAATAGAATCAGCATGCAAATGCGATTCTGTGTTTTATTTTTTTGCATTGACAGCGTTGCTACACAAAAAATATTATGATCTGCTACTGCCAAATGCAACTGAATGAATTATTCTGAAGCACTCCTAAGCCTGTCTTTGTCACAGTCTCCTATTTCAGTCCCTGTCATGCACTGTGCCTATCATTCATTATAGTTGATGGGCTGAGGGCAGAAAGGTGTCTCTTGCCTTGTTCTCTGGAGAATTTTGTCTTGTCTGTCTCACCTTCAATCACTGCTAATAGCTCTGCTGGCACAAATTCAGAAAGGGACTGTGAGGAGACAATGAAAATATTTCACTGGGTGGTTTATATTTTAATAGCTAGTTTTAAAAATGGATTTGCTGGAGCAGACCAAAATGAAGATTGTTTAGAGAGAGATTTCTCTTACAAGATTTTTAATTATTTCTTTTATTCTTATTAATCTTTAAGCCCTTTGCATTCTTGTTACTTTTTTCCTGTGAATTGCCAAGAAGGATTGAGTTGTACTTTGATTGACCAATGACCATTTATCTTATGAATTCATTAGGACGATTTACTGTTCAGGAAGAACCGTGTTGGAGGAGAGAACAAAATAGCACTGCAGCTTCAGGATGGTATTTCTGTAGGATGCTTACCCAGATTTTAAACTGCTGCCTCTACCTTGTTTCTTTAAGCACATTGTGGCTGTGTTTGTGGCAGGTCACTGCTCTGATGTCCTGCAAAGGTCATAGTAAAGATGCAACAGAGCTTTAGGCAGGAGTACAGTGAATAACCCAAGCGAGGGTGGAATTAGTGGATTGTTCTTAAGGTTTTTAGATTGTATTTACTTTGTTTTCTTGTGCAAAAGGGGCTTTCTGACCTTCTGTGCCACTAGAATATCTATCTGAAAAGATAAAGATAGAACTGAAGATCTAGTCCAATAATTTGAGAAATAAAATAGTGTGTAAATGTTCCTAACTATTTCAGAAAGTATTTTTTCAAACAATTGTAATTAATTGCATGAGGTAAGTGATACATTTGGGCATCCTTAGGCAAGTATATTCTTTTCTTATTTTTCTATTTTTATCCTTGTTAGGTTGAAGTCAACTGCACAAATAAGCACCAAGTGATCAAGTAATAGAGAGACCTGCTTACATCAGTAGTTTGAATTACTATTTGGTTTTATGTTGAGCCTGTGGCTCAGTGCAGTTGTCTTCTCAATATCAAGAGGCACAAAGAAAATAAAATATGAATCTGTGCATATTTTCCAGAGTGGTATGTAAAAGTTAAATCCAATTTGAAGGAACTAAAATTACTAAAGATGATTTTTCACCTGACATCAATGGCTTAAGTAACAATCTCTTTCATCATTTACTGTGCTTTTTGACAACGTAATTGGTTTGAACCAAAATAAAGACTGTATGTTGGAGCCTTTTTAAATTCACTGATTGAAGTGCTGCCTTTTCATGCTTCATTTTCCCCCCTAGATTACAAGATTAGGATTTGTTTGAGAAGCAAATATGGCATTTTTGTGTTAGACTTGATGAAATCATTGTCGGCAACTGCCAAGACAAAAATGACTTGAAGACAGATCATCTTGTTATAGGAAGCTTGCTTCAGCAGTCTGGAACTTACAACCAATTTAGTTATGTCAAGGCATTAAACCACCTTTTCAGTCAAGACAAGGTATGAAGTAGTAATTGAAATATGTTTTATCAGATTTTAATGATGAAAATTTTTAATTAGTTGCAGAAAGAAGCAGTGAAAAAATTATGTTAAACATTGCAATTGAGGAGTTTAGAGATTAAAATATTCGCTTCACAACTAATGGAAGTGCTAACTGAAGATTTGTCCCTCAGGTCACTACTTTTCAAGGGATCTACGAATGCTGCAGTCCTTTTGCTGGAATGTCACTGGAAGCTGTGCTGCAGGAGCACACTCAGTGAGCTCTGGCTGCTCCTGGGCTTCTGGGTCCTTGAGCCACAGCAGCTCAAAGCACCCCTGACACAAAAAGGGAGCTCCTCAGCAACCTCTCTACAGTCCTGGTGCAGTGCTGTGCTGCTTGCTGGTGCACATGGAGCAGAGCTCCTGCCATATGTGACAGGTGCTTTGACTGGCTGCAAGTGAAGTGGATTAGTGTGGTATATCCTATATGTGTCTATATTATATATGGTGTAAATGTATACTGTGTTGGCGGAATTTTTTTTACTTCCTTTGGGGTACTCACAAATGAAAGCAAAAAGGAAGGGTGCAGAATGAAATTTGCCCATCATACATTAAACTCAGGAACCCCAGAATAAAGATTTGGTTACTAAAAAATACACAGATTAATAATCCTCCTTTTTGGGCCACAGCAGAAAAGTTAGCAAAAGTATTTGAAAATGTATCTTTATTTTGACTTCAACAGGTGCCAATCTCTGGATACCTGTTTAGTCAAAGTATTAAAGAAACCATGAAAGTGTGAGTCGGCTCTTCTAAAAATTGCATTTTTAGAAAGGCTACAGGCTGTACAATACAATTCTGTCCTTATGTTGTGTGAGTAAAACTCCATCTCTGTTACATCCAGCTGACACAGAAAACTCTTTGATTAGTACAGGGAAACATGGATTCTGACTGTCTGAATAATGGAAGTGCTGCCTGAGTCTATGTTTATCTAGACTTAGCAGTCATTAAATTGTTTTATCTTGTCATGTGAACATATCTAAGAGAATTTCACTTATAGAGAGATAGGCAGAGGTTACAATTTCTGGGAAGCACCAGACCATCCCTTCTAGCATCTTCCATACCCCCCACCCCATGTTTCTAATCTCACTAATGGTATCGTAACTGTTCCAGCACTTATGGAGCTCATAACTGGAAGACCACACAGAGACAAATTTATATTTCAGGTATGGGCAATGCTCCTTCTATTCTGGTTCAATTGGAAGGGACTTAAAATGAATTATTCTTGTCCTCTTCCATTAAGCATTCCTCTGCTTAGTAGCACAAATTTAATTAATATTGTGGGCCTCATGACTCTTTTTAATGGAATTAGATCTCATGACTCACTTGGGCATTATCTGAGGAACGTCTCCCTATACAAAATGACTCAATCACTAAGATTGCTATCTGGCAGCATGCCAAGATATTAGGGCCCAAAGAGCTAGCACTTAATCTGATTCAGGGACATCTTTAATATTTTCTGAACATACACACAAGCTTATTCCAAATCTCTTTCCCTCCAAAAAAGAAGAATTTATTTTAGGCGAGGTGTCTTACAACATTATCGATCCTTTTAAAGTAATTGCATTCCATTTTGGAACATTTTGCAAAATTTCAGATGAAAAATTTTTGCATACAAATCAGGACAAAATTCAGGGCCATGAGGAGGTCAATGAGCACTGAAGGCTGCAACTGTCTGCACTTTCATTTGTTTAGCCATTTTCCCCTTTTTTAGTCTCTTGATCTCAAGATGGAGTAAAAGAATTGGGTCAGACTAAATATCTATGATTGAATCTCCATCATTATATCCAATTAGAAATGCTTTGGAAAATGTGATGGGAAGCAGCAAGCTTTCTTTGTCAATGGCAAGTTGAATATGAGTCAACAGTGCCTGGCAGCCAGGAGGGCCAACCCTGTCCTGGAGGGCATCAGGCAAAGCATCCCCAGCCAGTCAAGGGAGGGCATTGTCCCTCTGCTCTGCACTGGTGCAGCCTCACCTGGAATATTGTGGCAGTTTTGGGCACCACAATATAAGCAAGATATTAAACTATTAGCGATTTCCAAAGGAGGGCAAGGAAGATGGTGAAGGGCCTTGAGGGGAAGTCGTATGAGGAGTGACTGAGGTCACTTGGTCTGTACAGCCTGGGGAAGAGGAGACTGAGGGGAGACCTCATTGCAGTTACAACTTCCTTGTGAGGGGAAGATGAGGGGCAGGCACTGATTTCTTCTCTGTGGTGACCAGTGACAGGACCTGAGGGAATGGCTTGAATTTGTGTCAGGAGAGGTTTAGGTTGGATGTTAGGAAATGGTTTGTCACCCAGAGGGTGGTCAGACACAGGAACAGGCTTCCCAGGGAAGTGTTCACAACATGAAGCCTGATAGAATCCAAGAAGTATTTAGACAACACTCTCAGGTACATGGTGTGGTTCTTGGGGTTGTCCTGTACAGGGCCAGGAGTCAAACTTCAATGATCCTTGTAGATCCCTTCCAACTCAGAATATGATACGATTCTATGATTCTATGACTCTTGTAGTATGATCTTTCACATTCTGAGCACAGGTCATAGCGGGATTTCTTGGTATGAAGGCTGTTTATATTTAAAATCTTCCAGTGGATTAATCTTTCTTCAACTAGTTCAACCATTTTTGTTCCTACTTCAATTTTATTTGGTAGTCAGAATACATTTATGTACTGTGACAAATTCATAGAATCATAGAATCAGCTGGGTTGGAAAGGACCTCAGATCATCAAGTCCAACCCTTGATCCACTACCGGTAACTACGTGGTTACTAGACCATGGCACTAAGTGCCACATCCAGTCTCATCTCAAAAACCTCCAGGGACAGAGAATCTACCACTTCCCTGGGCAGCCCATTTCAATGCCTGATTACCTTCCCATAAAGAATTTCTTCCTAGTATCTAACCTAAACCTCCCCTGGCACAGCTTAAGACCATGCGCTCTTGTCTTACTGATAGCTGCCTGGGAGAAGAGACCAACCCCCACCTGGCTACAACCTCCTTTCAGATTGTTGTAGAGAGTGATGAAGTCTCCCCCTGAGCCTCCTCTTCTCCAGACTAAAAAACCAATTTCATTGTAACCAATGTCTTCGTTTGAAACCTCATGTTTGAACATTTAATGAACATTTCATAGTTCTTTTGTTACAAGGAATAGGAAATAACTATTTTCTATTTATTTTTCCACTTTTCCATGTTTTTCATGACTTTTTATCCCATCTGACCCCCCTCCTCCCAGAGATACGTGTTCCAGTCTGAAGAATTGTAGCATATCTAGCCTATCTCCAAAGGATAAATAACCAATATGTTACCCAAGACTCCAAAGACTAGGCTTTATAGATGCTGCAGAAACCTTGGTATTGTCCAGACAGGAACTTGTCTTCCAGTGAGAGGAGAAGAAACATGCTATAACCATATTCCTAAAATCAGTCACTTATATCTGAGATGATACTTGCTTACAAAAAGGCCTAATTTTCAGGCATGCTGATTTGTTACCAAAAACCAATGGCGTAGAGAGGAAATGCAGGTTCTTCCTGTACCTCTGCAGAGGTGTCGGATATGACTTTATCCACTTGTAGATATCTGGGCTTAGAAATGCAGGCCAAGATTTGAGTGTGTTCTTATTAAAATTATTGCCACATTATTATTTCTCTACTCATTGCCAAAAAGCTGGTATTTTCTTCCTCTAAAAGGAAATGGGAATAATTAATAATTAAATTAGCACAACGAATCATTATCAAAATAGTTTCTATCATCTATAACATTTCTCATGGTGATAAACGGTGAGCAATGTCATTCTTTATATTTGTTCTAACCTGACAGGGACAAACTCATCTTCATTTATGATAAGTCGATAAATGCCATATATTGTTAAAATCAGAATGGTGTACTTTCACTTGTCTAAAATGAAGTTGTGTGACATGACACAGAATTTTGTGGAGCCTCAGTGGACATACAAGAATATAGTTATAGTTATACCTATTCTATGATCGTGCAGGATCCTTTTAATTGCTGCAAGAATTCTGCCATGTGCTGGTGCTGAAACTATATCATAGTCTAAAAAGATAATAAAAAATTGGCAAAACTTTCAAGAAGAGCTGTTTTCTGAGTGTTTAAGCAGCAACTGAAAGTTTGCAACTCTAAGATGTCAGTTCAAGAAAACACTGTCTGCTATTACATCTACTCTGGAATGTGTTACAAATATGCTGTACCAACAGACACTCACCTGCAGCTTGTGAACAGACCCACCTGAAATACTGGACCAGACTCTGCCAACAGCCATAGGTGTTAGGCCTGTGCTTATCCACTGATGAGGTAGGATTGACACGACAAGTGGTTTTGTGCTTCAAGTAAATACTTATAGAGTTTAAAATAATAATAATTGTTAAATTCTGGCTTAGCAACAGGGCCTGATCTGTTGTTCAAGTCAATGAGAGAAAAATCTGCCCTTTTGGAAATAGACAGGCACTTTGCCATTGACCTCAACTGAGCCAGAGTAGAATATGTGGCCTGTAGAATTAGTTACCTGTAGATGAGGCTCATAATATTTAAAATGTTCCAGAAAAAAATGGTGACAATATTATTTTTGATTTATAAAGCAAAAAACTAGAGGTACCAAGGTGAAAGACTGATAATTCCCACACTCGTGGCCATTCATTTTTCTGGCTCCCTGATTGGAGAGTCACAGGCATGGTTGTTCACAAGAGTGTGTGAAACAAAACACAAGTATAAAATATTTGGAAACTTCACCACTTGGCCCCAAAAATACAAGGAACTGGTTGTCTAACACAGTGTCATTTGTTTTACTTCTTTGTGATTGTACAAAATACTTCAGATAACTGGCGATAAGCAGCCTAATCAATGAAAACTTTCGATAGCTTTAAATTCAGCAGCCATTTGAACACACTGAAATTAGTGAGTGGTTAAATGATTGCTAATGCATTTACAATGCCTTTTCCCACAAGCTATGATTAGTTTTGTTTTAATCCCCTATTTTGGCTTTCTTTGCAGTGCTCATAATAACTGTGTTAGTATGGAGATTTTTTAGAGTAAGTGTTTAATTTTCTGAACCGATGGGGTTGTTATAAGAAAATCAGAATCTTGATTAACAAGGAATCAGTCATGCATGTGAGAAGGCATGTGAGAAGGTACCTTTCTACAGACCTTTGACAATTTTTTCTGTGCTATCTCTTACCAAAGGTGTGGAAGATGGGAAAGGTCAAAATACTACTACTGGAATGCTGGGCCTCCAAGTTATGACTCTTCTCTTGGGCCAGTCTTCGTGTAACAAAACTTCCTATCAACTATTCTGAGGGATATTGCTGAGTGCTTCATTTGTCCTCCTCTGCTGCCAGTAAAGGAACACAAAAGAAATATTATGTGCCTTCAGGTAAGTGGAAGAGATAGATTAGGAAAAAAAAGGAGAAAAGGAAATGTATCTTTCAATTACCAGGACTTTTTAAAGAAATGGAATGGAAAATAAACTTCCCTCACCGTAATGCCCTCTCACATCTCTTCTCAAATTTTTGACTTCTGAATAATTTATGAATTGTATTTTTTTTCCTTCTCTTTTCTTTCCTTTCTTTCTTTTTTTCTGTGCAGCATGTGGTCTTCACTGGAGAAATTAGTCTCATCTATCTTCAAAAGCTGAACTTATCTGAACACTGTCCATTCAATCCAACAGATACACTGCGTTATTAAATTACTTAAAGACACTGACAAAGCCCATAACTATGAATCTTAATCTTAAGGAGCTCAGTTCTAATTTGTACAATGGCTTCCACTAGATTAGCACAGAGAAACGATAAAGTGAAATGCTACCACTGTGTGCAAGCTAGACAGTGCACAGCAAAGCCCAAAATCAATAAAAGTTGCAGAAAGTCTGCTGTACTCCTTTAGGCATTTACTCATGGAGTGAAGGCATTTTTATCATTAAGCTAACTGGGTTCCAGAGCAGGCTTTATTTTATATGGGATTTTCCCTTTAAAGGAAGAGTAATTGTATTGAGGAAACAATAGTTTTCTTCTTCTTCTTCTTCTTAGCAGAAAAAAGTCATCACACATTTCTAAATATAATAATAAATTCTTGTGATATGTTTTGAACCTTCCTAAGAGAAGATTCATGAATGGAGAAAGAGAATACATGGTTTTCAGCTAGCGGTTAGCCAGAAAACACCTCTACCTGTATGAGAATTTCAAGACCTCTTTGTCATTAGGGCATTCAAACATGGTATTCTGTAGTGACTGAAAGCTTGAAATGTCATTGTAGTTTTTTACGTTTTTTTCCCTTATATCCAGCTGGATCCTTCCCTGTTTCTGTTTGTGATTACTGTCTGTTCTTCCGTGTTCTCTCATTAAAAGACCTGGCTCTATCTCAGTTATCTTCCCTTAATTATTGGAAGATTGCTATTAGGTTTCCCCCAGGACTTTCTATCTCCAGACAAGAAAGTCACAGGGGTGAAATGCATTTGCATTTGAGATGTAATGCACATTTGTTTGTCTGTTTTATTGGCATCTTTACAAAAAGGTATCAGTGAAAGCGAAGTGTCATTTTTCTGAAATAAAGTGCCAAACTGGAAAGTCAAAGCAGCATTACTCAAAAAAAAAAAAAAAAAATCAATCAATTTCTTTATATAAACATATTCCAGGGAACAACATGATAAGCAATGCTAAACTGAGGCTTAAACATGCAGATACCTAGTCTTAAGTAAAAATTATGGCTTTTTAAAGTAACAGTAATCTTTTTCTTTTCACATCTGCATGCAGAATACTACCTAAAACATAAGTCAAACATGACTAAATTCAAATTAATTTGAAGAGGGAATTTGCCTTTTCTGTTACAGGTTTCACAATGAAGGCACTTGCTTTCATAGTGACTATACCTGATATCATGTATTTTAGATTTCAGAAGATCAAATCAGGCAGATATTTACCTTATGCAGTTCTAGTTTAGATCTACAGGCTTAATTATTACAGCTCCTATGCAGGAAAGAAGATCTGTCCTTCCGAAGAAAGTACAATATGGGATGCTTAGAAAAATAACCAGCATATGCATGTAACTTCTGTGCTCCTCTCTTTCACCTGGCTCCACATTAAATGTCCAGTCTAGAAGAGTGTTTCCACAACATGGAAGGCCTTCTGTAGAACTAGGTATTCTTGTGTACTTGATACTCTTGTAGTGCAGAAGCTGTTATGGAACTTGGTTTTTGGCAAATTACATTAGAGGATAATCTTAATTTATTTGATTACATTTGCCATTGTGGGGCAAGCATGAGCAATTTAGAAGATTAAACTGGAGCTGCATAGAAATGTGAGAAGTCTATTTAGGGCTCTCAAAATTTGATTCTTTTGATAAGAGAGTGTCTTGTGCCAAATGAACATTGGAGTGGCCTTCTGATTACTTTCAAATATACACTGTAATTTCATTATGGTGACCTTGAATGCAGAGTTGTATCAGTTCCTTACAGGCTGACTCATCTCTGCTTCACTCTGTTAGTCCATAAAGGGTCAAATCTCACACTTCTTACTTGTTCATCCCCTACACAGAATTCCCATGGACATCTAAGCCACATATGGCTTTGAGTCACAACTGATTTTGGGCAATACCTTCATGGAGTATTCAAGTAAGTGACTGACATGGCCAAAATAAAGATGCAATGGCCCTAAGTTCATGATTTTGGATTGACCTCTGGATACAGTAGCCTGGAGGGCAACGCTATTTTGGAAGATTCCTCTTCCATTGCCCAGAGTGAGAAGAGAGTACAGCTGCTGTTTCAGACACTCTACGGTCCGCCTGTTTGGCTGCAAACTATATGACATTGTTGGTGCACTGAGCACCATGACTGTAGCACATTTATGAGCACCAGAGAAGGCATTTAAGCATTTCTCTTATGTCTATGAGCCATGACTTAATCGTGAGTCACATCCTGAAGTTTTGTATTATCAGAAAAATTCCACTGTGTGTGCCATTTTTAAATGAATCTGCAGTTTGCTGTGAGCACATAAATTATGCAGTAATATGCTATGCAGTTTGAGCAACAGTAACTTTTTCGTTCCTTTTTTTTCTTAATTAATTTGGAAACGTACTTTATTACATGTTTAGAAAATAAATAGAAACAGAAGGGGGAGAGTGGCTACAGAGTTCTAATCCATTACCTCTATGTAAATAAATTTGAAGCAACTATGTAGAACATCTTAGACAATGAGGATGTAACAGGCAGAGGACCACTTATCATCTATAGGCTACGAGGGAAGGATCACAGTTTAAAAAGGATTTATCTCTGAGAAGATTTGATAAGCCAATCACACTAGAGCTCGGGTCATCACCCTCTTTTCCACCTAAATGTGAGTTTAACTGAGACTTAACACTTCCTGCACCTTGTTACTAGTATGAGAGGATGTCACACAGAGATGTCCAGAGCTCTCATAATGTCCCTACAGCAATCAGTGACTTCTTCAGGGGTTTCCACATTTCAGTAAGAGTGGAGGGATAGTCAGTGCTTAAACACTCAAATCAATGCCATGGTCTCTTTTTCTACCCTGTAGTCTATACCTGCTCATATGATGATCTGCCTGAGTTCCTTAGGAAGGGCCCATAAAGGAAGCCAGAGGATTGACATTTGCTTGCAAAGAGCTGCCATGGTGGGGTGTTACTATGAGGCAGCACATCTGTGCTGTGGAAGTCGTGTACGTCACAGTAGTTGCTTTACTTGATTCTTTGGGTGTGGATGATACAAATTACACGGGGGAGTGGCTATCACTTTGCATTAGGAAAAAGTAAAAAATTTACTTGATTTTTCTAATCAGCCTAGGCAACTATTTTTTTTAAGACTGTGATCTTTTTAATATGCCACCCTCTGGTCATTTTTCTACTTTCAGAGAGCAAATTTCAAAGAAAGAATCTGATCCATCTTGTCCTGAGTCTGCCAGAATGCTTTAGATGGCTACACTATCTGATGTTTACAGGGCGAGATTGAACCATTGATTTTTTTACACGAAACTTCCCACTGCCCTGAACAAATTGTACTGAGGAAAAGCTAATGGCATAACTATGGCCCTTACAGGTAAACAAGACCTGGTTCATCTGGTGTTCTGTTTTGTTTTGCAATCTCTGATTAAAACATTTCTCTGTTAGTATGTATTTCTTTCTTTAACTTGCTTTCAACCTTTTTGTAGTAAAGCAGTTGAGAGAAGAATGTCTCAGCTATATAGTATTCAGCAAATGTGTTATTGCTGTTCTCATCTATGACAGATTAATAAATGAAAAATTACTTAATGAATTTTTTTTCTGTGTCAGCTCAAACTTCTGACACTTGCAATTGCTACAACACCTTTGAGGTAGAAACTCATGCTGGAAATGGAGTTGCTTCAGAGCAAGATCAAAAACAGCAGCTCCCACATCTCTGTAAAAATGGGTCTTAATCACAGGTGATTTCTCAAAGTTAAGCAAGGGAGATGAGGTTGGCTGACCAAATCCTATGCTTGATGTTCAAATGGAGTTCTCACAATTCCCACTCATATATGTAAAAATAAAATCTCTAGGAGAAATGGAGGAATCTATGCTTTATGTTTAGAACATCTAGTGATCCTAGCAACTCCAGATTATAAATTTTATCTCCTGCTATGTAGGGTAATGAGTGGCTTAACCCTCTTTCCCTCACACAACCTGGCAATTTCCTATCAGTGTCTGAACATATGTGTGGTAGTAACATAAGACTACTGAAGACCAGAGCTATCATGTGTTGCAGAGACAAGACTGTGTAAAATAATGATCTTAGAAATATGCAAGCCCAAGCCCCACTTTTCACTTCAAATACAAATCTATAATAAATGCCAGGAGAGCAGAAATATAAAACTGAGGAACTATTACTTATTTACTTTAATTATAGGATTTCAAAATAGAGATTTACCAACCATGAATGAACCATTCTTTCTCTTGGAAGAGAAAAAGCTTGCAATGTGTTCTTTGCTTTCCCAGCAACTTATTACAAGAACATGTGGTACTTTGACACCGTATTCAACTAGAAAGAGGTTGAACTCTGCCCCCTTAAGGTTTTGCTGCAGATATTCCAAATTTTGCACCCCTAAAATGATAGATGCCCTCAATTATGGTCAGGGAATGTTTTCTTAGTAATCTATAAATGGTTTTATTACTATGTGTGCTACTCGGAGTCCTTTTCACTTTTTAATCAGAAGTATTTCCTTCTGTTTGCCAGCATTCCAGTAATTTTTGCGTTCCATCTTCATTCTAACCTCCCTGCTATTCACTGTAAGGATCAACCATTTCACTAATTTATTTGCTTAAAACATTTCTAAAACTTTTCATATTTTTCTTCAGGTCCTTTGTGAATATTTATGCAAAACTTGGTCAGGGAGGAAAGAAAATGTTTTGCATACTTTCAGCTCAGGGAAGAGGGTTTTGATGGACTAGCTGATTTCTTTTGATGGTGAATAGTAGTATACTGTGATTCTGCTGTATAGTGTAGAGTATATTCTTCTAGCAGAAAAAGCCTGCCTCACGATTTATCTCTTTGTGGCACTGAACATCTGCTGAAGTTTCTTTTAATCCCTCTATTCCTCTTTTTGCAAGTCCATGAGAGAAACAGCTTGCTTGTTTTATAAGTTTGGAGTGTGTTTTCTCCCTTCAGGAAAGAACCATGTGTTTCTGCATCAACATGCCTCAATCATTGCCATGTTTGTAGTTTTACTTTCAGGATAATCCAACAGATTCTGACTTGCCCCATGGACAAATATGGAGGGTGGCAGACTAAAAGAGGATTTTTTCAAGGGCTGATAACTTTTGGGCTGCCCTTCAGCAGTCAGCATGTTTAGCTCTGTGAGTCTGGGCATGAAAGGTGGCAGTCATTTGTTGCTTTTGGAGCTGATCTGTTCAATCTGGTCAACTGCTTTTCAAGTTTTCTGTGTACTACTTGAACACAACAGTAAGAATGACAGCTTAGCTGACTGAATTTGTCTGTATATTTTTCCTGCTTTAAACTTGTGAAAGTCTCATGAGGAGCTCTGCCTGGGACCAGAGACATTGAAATTGTCCTGCTTGAGCAATCAAATTTGAAACTTTGAACTTAGTACACACTTTATAAACATACATTTGGAAAATTACAATTAAGAGTAAAGTATCTCAGGAATTTCATCTTGTATCTACTGCACTATCTGGAAAATTTTCATCATGTTTAAAGAAGATAGAATTGAGCTGATGATTTGAAACTGGCATTTTCTCACTTAGAGAAAGAATAAGATGATGTAGCTTGTGAAGACAAAAAGCTATTTCTGAATGAGGGACTGTTGTAGAGGAGTTATGCGTGGGGGGTGGAGGGACTGAAAATTTAAAAGGTTCTGATGTCATAAGTATCTGAATGGGAGGGTCTGTACGAAGCATAAACAAAAGGGTGTGCTCTATTCTTTGTTGATCCTCTCTCATGTGCACTGAGCATCAAAATGCTGGTTTGGATTGCAGATAGATGTCAGTCTTTCTTCCTGCAAATCTTCTCTGTAAATGTGCTTTGTCTTATTGAATGAAAACTCCGCAGTGATAGAAAAAAACTCTCAGTAGCCTGCAAGGTGAATGTCACAGTTAATCCATTTTATTTCAGAGGCTGTTGCCAAACTACCAAGTTTTGCAAATGAGTTCTATTGCAATTTGGGCTCAAGATAAAAATGTCTGGCAACAATAACTGGAAAAGACGTTCTTAATCAGGAAAGAAGAAACGTCAGTAGAGTTACTTCTGTGTTTCTTCTTTCACTAAGATCCAGAACCTTTATCTCACAGGAGATTACATGTATGCTGTGAACAAATTAATTACAAAGGCATTTTTTGTAACTGTATCAACCAGCTGGGAGAAAATAGAAAATCATTGCTTGAAAAATTTGCAGATGACTTCAAGCTACTGGATAAGGAAATAAAGAGAGGTGACAAGATAACTAATCATATGGAGTAAGCTGGATTATTCTGTAAAGTGAGTTAATCTGAGTTGTGGGCTTCTAAAGACAACCGAATTGAAGACTGGATTTTGAAACACAGAATGTGGTTCCCGCTTTTGAGATAAGATACTGTTATGCTGACATCAAAAAGATCTTAAAAAAAAGGTACACAACTAGCAGGATGGGCACTTCCATTGAGATGGTTAGCCAAAGAGCTAATGTGACCTGGGGAGGTATCAGCAAAGGCATGGGTAGGAGGAGAGGCAGGGCCATCTGTGTCACCGCTAGCAAGGCCATCACTGGAGCACTTCAGCTCTGAGGTCCTAATTTTGAGAATTCTTCTGAAAAAATTGAAAAAGTTTTGGAAGAGTCTAAGCTGTCATCTGGAAAACAGGTAAAACCCTGAAAAACAGGTAGAAACCTGAACCAATTACTTCAAACTATTAATGTTGCAGATGTGATTTCCTCATTGCCTACAGACATCTAGATGTAAAAAAAGCTTCAGAAAACCAACAGCTCTTTAATGCAACAACAGAAAACTCAAGACTGGGAACATAGCTAGGTGAACAAAGATTTTAAACAAGTTGCAGATATTTTAAGTGGTGAATATACCTATCTCCTGAAGCAATTCAAGATAGATGTGGTGTATTCCCATTGTGAGAAGTCTAAGAAACCTGTCTGGACATGTTTCTGAAATACTTCATTCAGATTCAGCCCAAGTTCAGGGATAATATGGAGTACATTAGGTGAAGTTCTAGTCCCAGGGTTTAGACTACAAGATTAATGGTCCCTTCTGGATCAAGGACTGATGAGGCTTTAAAATTGTCCTTTGTTAATGAAGAGGGATACTCTCAGCATCATTGAGTGTGCTAAAAATGGTACAGTATGTCAGTATTATTAGACCTTTTAGCCAAGGAATCTGCACAGTTTCAGATGCGTGAATTGGGGCAGGATCCTCTGCTCTTTTTTAGTCTCAGTCACCCCTCTATCTTATTTGGATGGTGAGAGGTGCCATAGGCATTTCCTAATAGAAACTCCCCATGGTGGAGCAGAATGACAGCAGGACTTTGTCCATCTCCATCAGTGACCTAAAGCATGGCAGCTGATGCATCCCCATTAGCTATCCCACCCACCCACACATTTCCCTTCTTGTTCACCAGCTCTGCTCTGATGGCTTCACAAGGAAAAGGAAGATTGCTGCCACAAGGCTGGGAAGGGGCAAAGAGGCAAACTGTAGTGAAAGTACTGTGCAGAGAGCTGAGTTCAGCTCACTTGAGAGGGAATGGGGGGAGGCTTAGGTGGAAGCACAAGAGAACCAGGCAGCCAAGGCCTAGTCTGTGCAGCACTCCTGAAGCTAGTATGCAAAACAGCTTGTTTAGCACCTCTAACTCTGTTATTATTCAGTAATTGTAATGGGGTGACAAGACCTAACAAAAGGAGTTGGAACATTCCTAAAACTTAACAATACAAGCAGGTAGATGCATGCATATAAAACAGTCTTCCTGAAAGGAGGAAGACCTTTAATTCAGGTTGGAATGAGTTGTGGTGCTTTCAGGAAGAACCTGCTTGGATGCAGCACTCAAAGCTTCTCTGCTGGGCTGGTGTGCAGCCTGCTAACCTGATTCAAAGTCTTAGCTCAGATCTTGCCCAGCTGAGAAGATCTGAACAAGGCTGGGGATATAGGATTTCAGCTATGGGAACAGCTTTACCAGAATTAATGGGCAAGGATTGCAAGGAGACTGACAATAGTGCCAAGCTTATTTGAGTTCAGAAAATGATATTCCATTCTGATTGCACCTACTAGCAGAGTTACAGGAACTTCTTGTTCCTGGCATTGAATTTCATCTCAGAATGAAAGCCAGTGTCCTTTGCTCGTGAGTGGGGAGGGTTGCCTTCATACTATGCAGTTACCTTGCCAGGGCTCTTCCCTAAGTTTTATAAACTTAAATAAACACATTTTCTGAACATGGTCAAAGATCTGTAAACATCAAAACTTACTGAAGATTTTAATTAATCTCAATGTAGAGTCTGGATTCCTTGATTCAAAGAGCCTCCCACTAAAGCAGAATGTAACAATTATGTGCATACCCAGAAACAAATTATATTCACCTTGTAATTTGATTTTGATTTTATGTTTTGCAGTTATCTCCTTTGGCTCTGAGTCATTACTTGTAGTGGAAATACTGATACCTGTAATGGCTCATAATACCATATGGAAACTTTCCACTCTTCCCTGTACCTCTCTCACCAGGACTCATTCACTCATCATCTTTTAGCAGTAGAAAAACCTTAGACTGCATATGACCACAGGACACTAGTGTACACCTGACAAATGTTGGAAAACCTTCTTCTCATATTAGTAATGGTGATTCTTAGCCAGACTGAACCTCATACATGTGCAGCATCTGAAAGGATGAAAGACTTCTGGACACTGAGGCTTACCAAGAGTGTTTTTCTGATGTCCTTAGAGGTTTTGTGTTACTTATTCCACACTCTTTGTGAATTCCTCCTCTGACTTCTACACATTTAATGTAGATTGTTTGCAGGAATAACTCTAGGGATCTTGTTGGAGCTGGATATATATATATATTTTTTTTCCTCTGCAATCTGAAAACCTGAAAGAATAGATAACTCTCCCTAGTACTTTCTTGCAAAGCAAATAAGGGGAAAAGAAATTGATTCCATTGAAAAGCCCCAAACCTGCTTTTAAAAAAGGTCTTGGTACAAATTAAGCCACAGCCATTCTGCCACCTCTGTAGGCAGCACCAACTTTAAAAATTCACCAAACTGCAACAAATGACAACTAAGCACTGCTTTGTTCCAAATTTAGAGAAGCTGCCTTCCTTCACATTCAAATTGTAGATACATAGTTGATGCTTACTTTGTTGATTTTAAGGTGTGTCACTCTTCAGTGTCAAAGGTAACTAGGCTAGAGTAAAGGCTGGCGCTATTTATCAGCAACTTGCTAAGAAACAGAAAATAAAACCTGTCTCTAAATTTATATGATCCCTAAAAAGGAATTTTTTTTCCAAGTTTGTTGCTGTGACTTCACATGAAATGTAGGCCTTTTGTGTTATGTAGTTCTGTAAAACCAAGGAAAATACTGACTCCTGGAAACATTCTAATTATACGTATTAATATTTAAAATTCTATTTATGCCCTTGACACTTAGGAGTACTGTGTGGAGCTATATTCATAAAAGTATTTCATAAAAGTCTTTCATTGGCAGGAAAGACTATTGTGGTACAGCATACTTTTTTTGCTGAGTAGAGGCACATTGAGAATGCATTTAGATCCTGAAAATCCTGTTTCACTACCTAGTGATCTGCCATGGCTGCTGTGCTGCCTGTCAATTCTTCACATTTTCATTACTGCCCAGGCTCATCAGGACAGAGACTTCAGAGGTGACCAGCTGGGAGATGGAAAAGGGTCATTATTCTGCCTGTATTCCTCCAAAGGGCTTTATCTAATAAGCTTTTTTATCAAACTCATAGTATGTTCCCAAAGACATTATGCAAAATGCAGCCATGACTACTTTTTTTTTTTCTAACATACAGGAAGTGGCTGTGGTGTCCCTTTTTAATTAACTTGGGTTTGGTTCAGCAGGAGCTGAAGCTTTTTTTAGTTCGTTTGCTTGATTTTTTTTTACATGTCAATAGATTCAACACATACCATTTTTACTTTGCAGTTCAGAAGGAACTGTCTGACTTAACAGCAGGAGGAGAGAGTAAATCATTAGGACTATAAAAGCATCTTTGAAAGAGGTCAAAAGGCCCAAAGGGGAAAATAGCAAACCTTTGACTCTGTGCACCCAAAGATTATACCTTGATGAAGTAAAGATCTGGGGAAACACACAGGGGCAGCAGGGCCTTAGATAGGGGAGTTTGAAATCCTGAAGGATTAAAAAGAGAAACTGGAAAGGCAGAAAGGGAGAGAGCGAGGGGATGGTTGATCCAACAGATAAACTGATGGTGCAGATTTCCTTTTGAAAAGACTTTTTCAATTGCCAAGGCTGTAGCAAACATCTTTTTTTTTTTTTTTTTTTACCTCTAAGTACTTTACTCTAGAAGTCTTATTTAACACCATAATCACATAATTTTGTGCTCAGTTAGCTTTATAAGCCTCAGTGGAGCATCATGAGCATCCTTTCCACAGAACCCTGCATTTCTCTTGCTCTTAATTTAATGCTTATGAAGAGCACATAAATTTGTATTGATCTTTTTTTTTTTTTCTTGCAGGCTTCAACCACATTTTAGTATATGGAACAGATGGGAGTCTTTAACTCATTAGAGGGAACCATTTTAATACTGATCCCATCAATCTGTACTATTTTTACCTTGGAGACAGATGTTTTTCTGTAAAGGGTGTAGTTATATGCATCTGTGGTTGTGTGTGTACCTAGATGGCAAGTTCTGAAGTTACTGAGGCAGAACAGAAGGAAGAAGATGAAGAGGGGACCTTTTTGGCATGCTACCAAGCAGAAAGCATAAGTAGAGTGAATTTATAACTGTAGTGCAGTTACTTAAGGAAAAACCAAGCACAACTTGGTATGGTTCAGACCTGTTCACATTTAAAAAACCCCCACTAACTCAACTGCTGCATACACCAACCCCTCTAAATTTAATCAGAGTAGTTTCGTGTTTCCTACTCTACTGCTCCTCTGAAACTGTAGCATCTGGATAGCTTTAAGGACTGATTTGACTCAGCAAAGCAGAAAAATGTGTGCTTCTGTGATTAACAGTTTCCTTTCATCAGGTTTGCTTTCTCTTTCTTCTTTTGTTTTTCATTGTTGAGTCTAGATTTCTGGAAGGTTAGTGTGTAAACTATTACGGAAAGCTTCACTTGAAAGGTTACCACGCATAATGCACAAATAAATCACAAAAGAATGAGACATGGAGAAAAATATGATATTCATTTATTAAACAAATCAAGTTCCTGCAATGACAGTAGCTTCATTGTAGTAATTAGCCCAGTGTATGATATAGAAATATTTATTCCAAGTTAATTTGGGAAATTTCCTGAAAGATGGCTGAAATATGGGGCAACTACATATAGCGAGCAAAAGAGTTACTGGATTTTACAAATTTATTTCATTTAAGACCATGGTCTTCAAAACGCTGAAAACACATTCTATGACTGCTTCTTTGAGCAGCAAGTAAAACTTCAATTGCACTGGTGTTGTTGGACGTGCATGGGAAAGTATAGTGAAAGCAAAAACATGACTACAGAGTACATTTGGTTTTAAGAGTTTATATTGTCTCAGAAAAATAGTAAGAAAAAAAATGTAGATATCATTCAAGGTAGAAACAATTATAAAGTGGACAACAGATACATTATGTGGTTTTCCTTTGTTTCTAGCTGATAGGAACAGGCCCAATAAATTTAGATCTTCATTCTCCTAGAAATGCTACCTTCTTCTATTACTTATTATATGACATGACACCAACATAATGTTGGTAGCAGCAAATGCCAGCCAGATGTTCCAAAGAGAGAATTACCTTTTTAGTGACAAGCCATTAATTTAATTCCAATAACTAATTGTGGTGCCTTAAGCTAAATCTCCATCTCTTTTTACTTTTGTCCTCATGAAGAACTGTCATACTATTTCCTGAAAGCTCAGTTTGTTTCCTTTTAAGTAAAATTCCAAAGAAGACAAATGTAATTTCAGATTATAGCCTTAATAAAGGATAAACTATAAGAACAGAAAAATTCCTATTCTAGTTTTCACAAAATAAATAAATTACATAAGAAATTGCTGCAAAATTTTCTAAATATGTATTTGATAAAAAAAAATCTCGAATACAGTGGCTTCTGACTTTCTAATTGCTTAGTCAAATGGCCTTACAGAACATTAGTAAGCATTCTTTGTATATTAGGTTCAGCTTCTTTCAAATTGAAATTTATTAGTAACTTGTTTGTTATTTGTATTGTTTTCTTTAAATAAAACAAAGCAACAGGTAAATATGAATGTGTTAATAATTTAACAATGGTTTTTTTCACTGGCCATTTCAAATCAAACGTTTATGTCCCCACAGAGGAAAAAAACCAGCACAAACAGCCAAGAACTGAGGTAACTTGCAGATAGCCTAATTTTTCTTTTTGCATCTGTCAGTATGCAGATAATGAACAAAATGCAGCATTGTCAATGAATATTGATTGCACCATTCAGTTTTGATGCTCTGATGGTTTTAAAGGGAAAGTGTGATTAGCAGTAACGTTTGAATTACAGTTTTCTTAAAACTCAGCATAATTAATCCAGACATTGCCACATACACTGTGCATTTCAGACCACAACCCTGAACCTCAGCTAACTTGCATCTCAATGCATAAAGTTCATTTGCCATGACAGTCCTTGGTATATGGTGAAATAGTAAAAGTGTCCTGGGAGCTGTTGCAACTACGAGATGTGGGCCAGGACCAAAGCCCTTGCCCTCAAACAAGCCGAGCCTGTGTTGAGCTGACAGCAAGTGAAAACTTTCCAGAAGTGCCATGTCCACAGCTAGGAGGTTGTTCTGTGTGGGGATGTTCTCAACTTGCTCTGTGAAAAGGGCCTACCTGTACTTTAATAATCAGATGAAAAGTAGAATGAGGCTAGGAGTAACAAAATACTCTGTAGTATTACTACAGTGCTGCAGGTGACTAGTGCTGCACGTTGGTAATAAAGCTGGAATCCAGTCCTTGCTGCAGATATTGTTTACATATTTTAGTAGATGGATACTGGCTACTGTGGCTGGTGCTCAGGATTTCCCCCTTTCTGATCAAGTGTCTTAGGACAACCCTGGCTAGTGTAGAGTCAGGGTCTGGCCATAGCACAGAGGCAGAGCTGCAACACAACACCATCACTGACAGCTGAAGTGATTTTGGACCACTTCAGGTAAATAAAGAGCTACAATGCAGGTCTCACAAGTCTTAGGTTCACTGAATAAGCTCTATTAAAAAAAAAAAACAACAACAAACCAAAACACCAAATAATCAAGCAAAATAAAATTTGTGGGTCTTGAAGAAACCAGGACCATTCTTGAACAAAAAGGCCTCAACTCCACTGACCTCCAGGAAAATCTGAATTTACCAGAGCGTGCTAGGCTTTTGAGCTGGTGGGGTGAGAGGAGGAAGGTGTGGATGTGCTTCAGAACTGAGCTGTGGCAGGACCTTGGTCTGAGATGTGAATCAGTCTGCCAAAACTGGATTAAACCTGAACTAGGACTTTGGAAATTAGAAACTCCTAGGTACCGGACAAAAGCAAATATGCAATTAGCTGCACGGCTAAACAGTTTCTAATGCTGCCAAGCAGAGGTTTCTGGACTGCATTTCTTGATGCTGGTGACCATATGCCTCCTGCTTTGTCTCTGGGCTGCATTTGGCTCTGAGCTGCCTGACCAAATAGTCCCCAAAAGCAACTAAAATTCAGTCAAATACACAATAGTTAGAACAAATGTATCTTTTTTAACAGAAAAAAAAAAAAGAGAAGTAAAAACTTGAGCTGAGAAAGGACTTTGGAAGTTGATCTGAACAGTTAAAATGTACCCAAATCAAAATCAAGGGTAATCCTTCCACTGATTCACCTGAGAGAGGGGTTCAGCCTTTTTTTTTTTCCCTATGCTTAATATTCTATCTGGAAAGTTGAATTCTCTTTGAGGTGATTTCAACCTTGTTTTTAAAGATAGATTGCTTATACAGAGTGCAAAGTAGTAGTATAAGATTGGTAAACCAAGACATGTAATTTTAAATGTTCATATAGTATAGAATTTTTTCATTGTCTTCTTAACAGTATCTTACAAATGAGAAATCTCAAACTTCCCCCCAGGTAGATTTTGAGGTCTGATATCAGAGGTTCGATATTTGTATATGTGACTATACATATTATTCTGTCACAGGTTGCCTTTCAGCAGTGAGGCTTTTATGATTTTAGATGTATATAGCCCTGCTTATAGTCTGCATAATGCAATGATACCTTGACAATTATAACATCTTAACTAATAAGATTTTTTTTTAGAAAACACTGTCTGATTATAGCTTTAAAGATTTACTTAATTTAGAAATTAAACTGAGCCCCAGATTCTGGGATATATTAAGGTCCAAGAACCTGATGAATTGCTGCAGTCAGCTACATGCAAATTATGCCTAGAAGCAGAGCTTTTGCCTTCACTTCCCAGACAGCACAAAGTTAATGAGCCAAACACATGAAGTCCTTTTACACAACCAAAACAGAGGGAAAGGAAAATTTTGGACTGGCAGTTGTTCAGAAATACTGAGACTGCTTGTAAATATGACCCAAAAAAGACCAAAATCCAGAGGCTATTAACAAAAGAGTATTTGTTATCAGTGGGAGGACTTTATGGTGGAACCAAGTTTAGGGTGGCATTTGTGAAAGGCAGTGTAATTTTGATTTAAGTTGCCATCTATCAGTTCATCTGACTAAAGTTTCATGTAACAACTCAGGCTACTTTGAAGAAAACACAAAAGAATATGAGAAGTTGCTGAAATTAGTTTAACTGGGTTAGAAATTTTATAGTTTATATTATTTTATTTTTTTACATTATTTTAATTTTTTACATTATTCCGATTTTTCATTATATTTTTTTATGTTTCCATGTATATCTGCTCTGGGACTGTGTCCTCTCAAAGATCCAAGAGCACTACCTGGATTGCTCTGCGGAATGAGAGCAGCATGTCTTTCTCACTTATTTTTGGCATGTTTGGGAGGTGTGCAAGAGCAGAGCAGCAGATTACTTTTTTCTCAAGGGCTGTTTTGTTGAACAGAATAACTCTTTACAGATGTACTGTCTCCCTGTTTTTCTGATAAAGAGCCTCCCAGCTATCAGCTGACCAAGGCCAGGACTTCTTACCAAAAGTATGTGAAAAAGTGTCCTTCAAAGTCTTCAACAGAAAGTAAAACTCCAAAGGATAAGAAGAAACCCCAAGACACCAGTTTCATGGAAAATGTCCAAAAGAAGGTCATGCGAAGGACAACAGTTTGTCAAATCTACTACAAAGGCAGATCTAAGCAAAGGGAACCTCAAAGATTGGACATCTCTGAGATCTACAAAAAGAAAATGACTGTGTCACAGAAGAAGAGGAGTATATGTATCTCTGTTTAGAATACAGAAGTTGCCTTTGCCAGTTTTGAATTTCCCAAATGATGAATCCAAATATTTAGTGGAGACCTTGTGGATGAAGAATAAGATAAGTGGATTTGGACTTCAGTGGCAATGGGGACTGTGTGGAGAGACAAAAATTTTGTTTTAGTAAGCTCGGTTGTCAGCTGATGAGTATCCAAGAAAGAAGGACCATAGAGACACAGTCATGTTATCTGTTTTCGAATGTAATCTTTTCACATTAGGGTTGTGGACAGCTCTGTGTGAAGTGGGAAATAGTTTATTGTCCTGGCTGTCCATGATCCCAGGATAAACAACTCTGTTGCCAAGGCTGTTGGTTTGTTACCTGTCACAAGCAATAGATTACACTTGTTTGTTAATTCTATGTAAGTCTGGTTTCTGGGGTCACCCTCTTAAAATATACACAATCTTCCTTCAGGCTATGTTGTTCTTATAAATGTTACAGCTACAGCCTTAATGAGTTTTGCATCCTTCTTCTCTAACTTCTACGTCACATCTTATTTCTATTGCTGAGTTTGGTAGTTCTAGTTATTGAATTAAAACTTTATATAATTATACTACCACCCCCTCAAAAAAAATCAGAAAAGAAACCACCTTCTTTGTTAATGTCTCTCAAAATGAGGGCCAACTTAAATCAGCCTAGACCCCTTGTGCTTCAACATTAATCGTGAACTCAAGAAAGCTGTGTGTCTTAAAACTTCTTGCCGTTCCTGAGCATATATTTTGACGGTGGTAAAATTCAGTTGTTTAGTAATTTATCCTGGAACTAAGCCCTGGGCACCAAACATAACCATGTGCCCTTTGCAATTTGTTATTCTGTATTTAAAGGACTAGAATCTAGTGTACAAACACACATTTTCTAACCTGTTGGTTAGACTAATCATCATTGGTTAGACTTGTACTGCTTAAGACTCCTATGTATCATTATGGTTCAGGCAAGGTAGACACGATTTCCTGAGGCCAAGGAGATGGTATCTTGCTCTCCTCCCAGAATGATCTGAAGGCACTTTATTAAATAGGAAAATAACCATTCTGCATGCCTGATCTGGACTAAGGAAAAAAGTGAGAGTAAGCACAACGAGAATCACATTTAATCATCTCCCTGAAATGAATTTGGTGGAACCCTTCCAGGCTATACCAAGGACAGAAAGATCTTGTGTCCATGTGGAAAAAACCCAGTTTATACTGTGTTTGAAAATGCATATTGAATTGCTTGGTGCTATGGGTGGGATGTACTCTGCCTGACTTCAGACACAGGCAATATGGGAATTTGCATCCTAAAACAGAATGTCACCTGACAGCCAAAGGTCAGCTAAGCCCCCACTAGAAAGTCCACACTACATCTGCAAACCAGCTTAGTTCAGTCTGCTTAGAGGTGACCTTGGTAAATTAGTCTTTTTTAAGTCACCAAGCAGCTCTTAGGGAACTTGGCCCAAACTCCAGTTTAGCATCCCCTTCAAAGAACAAAAACACAAGGGACTGGCTCAGATCCACAGATGTCCTCCTAATGTCTGAGTTTCAGTGCACTCTTATGTGCATTAAGCCTGTCTCATTTCCCTTTCTAAGGAAAACAGGCCAAAACAAGGGGAAAGAGCCTGGACCTTGTAAGTTTTCCAGTCCCTGAAGCAACTTTATGATTACCTTTTTTTGGTAACAGCAGATGCCTGTTAGATGACCTTGTCATCAAGATAACCTTCCCTGCCAGCAAAATACTTACTTCAAAGGAGGTAGCTTGTTGTCTGGGTCCATTACTTTCAAATGGTGCACTATTTCATCCAAGAGGCTACTTACTATAAGACAATTTATACTGAGGTGTGTGGGAAGATGCACCACAGAAGGCCATGCTTTCAGTAAACGTAGTAGAAGCTGAGCATCCCAAAGTCCCCTGCATCTGTCTCAAAAGGGAGGAAGCTTCTGTGGGTATGAAGGCCCTAGGTTAGATTCCTATCCTGGATCACTGCAAAATACAGTCTTTCAAAAACTTTCAAAAGCAGAACAGACTTCATGAACTCCCTAGGAATACAGCTCCTTGACTCTGGAGCTGCTTATTGTTTCACTCCTGGCTTGATGACTCCCTGCCATGTTGGTCATTGGAAAGATGAGGGGAGGAAAGAGGAGAGGGCAAATGGGCCAGTGACCAAGCAGATTTCCATGGGAACCATCCTTAAGTCAGTTGGATGTTTTGTCAACATACTCCTGAGAACATTTCAGATCTGATAAGTCTGTCATTTTCTGTCAGAAAAATGCGACGTCTAGAAAAACTTCTACCACATCAGCTGTATTTTCAAATACATGCCTATTTATATTAAAGCTTTGTCTTTGACATACTGTTGTTTTTCAGATAGAATTAACTGAGATAATTGAAAAAACTGCTTAGAATAAGTAGCCCTGAAAGGCACATGTTTTTATATTAACCATAACAAAAAGACTTTGTGTGGTGGTGGGGCAAGATTGTCATTAAATTGGTACTAAGCTGTGAGCACTTTTTAGTTCTAACAGCTGGGCACCATTTTGCAAGTGAGCATGAAAAGAGGGGATCAGGAGGGCCCAGGATCTTGGCACATCCCTGCCGAAGCCAGCAAGACCTGAGATGAGTGTGGATGTCTGAGCTGGGACCCTCACCCTAAGCAGAGGGCTGAGATGGTGAGTTGTCCTACAAAGGGCAAGGTTTTACTGTAGAGACTGCAGTAGAATAACTGACACATATGGATCATTTAAATTGGTTTACTGCTTTGTAAAATGCCATGTACAGTGACCGATGGGAAAACAGATAAGGAAGCTTAGGTATGAGCTATGTTACTTGGGTTTCTCCAGAGAAAATTGGTTTATCTTCCTCTCGTCTATAAATTCAATTTGCCTGTTTGACTTCCTGTATTGATACAAATGGAGTAAATCAGATGATGGCTTAAGCAGACATGTTGAGGTAAGCATTTTTCATTCCCTTTTTTCAATTAAATGAGCTGCAATTGCATTATGGTCGACTCTGCTCGTCCAACTCATAAATATTCTTAATGCATTCTGTCTAGTGAAAGCTGTGGTGACGCAAACAACTGGCCCTCTGACCCATCCTCTCCATTCTTTGACATATGCTTGGAGAGCTACATTTTGAACTGGAGCTATTGCTAACTGGGATATAGAAAATATTGAGAGTTCTTTGTATATCCACTTTCTTTCATATATGGATACAGACTGTCTAATTGTCAGATGGCCATTAGACCTCAGCAAATTGTAGCTGGAAGCAGGATTTTATAGTACAGGCTTGCTTTTAAGAGCCATTCTGGTCCTGTTTCAAAATTCACTTTCAAAACATTTTACAGGCTGTTTTCTTGCCTTAGAGAAGAGTACACTGGAATGAAGAAGAGATTTAAGGAGTGCAGATGCTTTTGCAAAGCCAGACAGAAAAAGATAAGAAGTGTCCTGCATGATACTGCTAATATACACATAAAAAATCAATGACGGTTGCAGAGAAAAGGAAAACAACAAGCCTCAGTATTTTTGTGGTTTTGAATTCATGTAAATCTACTTTTTCTGAAAAATGCTGCTTTATTAGCCTCTGCAGGGATAATTTAAAATATGTTTTGCAGCCTACCCATGAACTAGTTTTTCACTGTTCTTGCAAACAGAGAGAACATCAGCTCTTTCAGCAGTATCGTCTTTTTCTTTTTTTAAGTGCTTTGTCTGAAAGTTTAAGCTGCTCACCAAAAGAATGCAACAGCCTTAATTGAGAACTAATTTAGCTCAAGAGGTTTGAAGCTACTGTGAAAGCCAGTTATTGCTTTCTAATTTCAGGTTTTCTTACAGGTAGTATAATAAACTGATCCTGTCCAAATACCCATCTTTCTCCTTACATCTGGTAAGGATGACAGTAATATAGATATTTAATTTTTATGTCATATATCAAGAAAGTATTTCAGTTTGTAAAGCCTATTGTAGCATTACTTTGGAAAGGAGATGCAGAGATAGTATTTTTATGCTACCTTAGTGGAACGCCATAATATTTGCACTATAATGATAAAGTTTACTTCTCCCCAGTGGGATATCATTGAATTTTAAGGTATTTTCAGAGCATCAGATGTGGTTTAGAGTGGCAGAAAGCTTTTCTGCTGGTGTTGTGAAAATCCACAGAACATTTATTTTCTTTTTAATTTACTCTGTCCTACAAAATTTCTATAGGCCAGACACTCCGAGATTACTTGGCAAGACCACTGGGAATTATCCACCCTGTAAACCAGAGCACAGACTGTCCATCCTCTGAGTCAATGTTATAATCCATAGGCTACAAGGTAAGATATTGACATTTCTTTTCTCAGCCTTGAAGGCTCTGATCTTCTGGGCTACTGAGCTGCAGAGACTGCATGGATGGTTTTCTCACTCTTCATGGATGGTTTTCTCACTCAGAACATTGTATAGACAGATGGGAATGACCTGCTCCTCAGAAACATGATTTTTAATATGGGTCAGGACCTAAGGCTTCCTCTTCCTGAGGGCATCTCAAGGTACTTTTCGTTAGGAGAGGACACCTCATTCAATATTGCAAAGGAACTAGGTCAAATCTCTAGGAAGAAGGTGATAATTTCTTGGTGTTCTGCATTGTGGGTGTGATATTTTTTGATTGCCCTTTGTAATTGTGCCTAATTCTCCCCATTAATTATCTGAGAATGCCAGGATGTCTAAGCTTGGTCTTCTGAGTTGCACTGCACAAGTGAGAAGTGCTTAGACTTCTTCTGTGGATCTAACCTGTAACACAGGCTCTGTTAAAAATGTAGAAAGCCAACATTTTAAATCAAACATCAATGACGCTGAGTTCAAGAAAAGTCCCACAGAACTTTGTGTGCTGTCTTCACTTCAAGAAATTCTTGTTCAAATTAGCAGCTGTAAGGCTACACAATAGGAGAAAAAAAAACCAACCTGATGGTTTCCTGGAAGATCCTAGCACCTGGGGAGACATTCCCAGAAACTAAGAAGGGGATTAAATGAAGAAAGGAGTGATATGGAGATAACATGACCTTTTTTCGAAAGTATTCTGACAGATGGGAACACAGGAAAATTACCCTTGGGCTTCTGTCATCTGTCTATCACCCCAAAATTAGTTTATTGACTATAGCTGCTCAAACTGCTTAAAGAAAAAAAGGTATAAAAAGAGATTAGACCTAAGCAAAAATTGAGGAGAAATTTCATCAACTCTGTGGAGGTAACTGATGAGATACATTTTCTACCTCCACCCTCTTGGGATGCCTTGGGGTGAACAATTGCTTTATACATATATATATATGTATACACATATACATATATACATATAAACTAATTTTACTTTTACTTCATAGTACTTTAATGTTTTTACTTATTCTTTTTAAATTGCTTTTGCTTTAGAGTGTGTGCTTAGGTTTTTTGCTTTTGTTTTAGAGTTTTTGCTTAGGTTTTGTGGTATTAGTATTCTGTGTAAGTTGTTTTGCCTTAGAGTGTATGCCTACGCTTTGCTTTATTACTACAACATAGTTTAAGTGTGTTTTTTGCAGTTAGACTCTATTCCAGACACAATGAACCCCATAAATTGTCACAAATTTTTATTAATAAAATTGTTTACAACCAGTCCTGACCGGTGTTTCTGTCTCTTAGTGTTTTACTAAGGAGTTCTTGTGCCTTAATAGGAAGAAGATGGGTGGTTTGGTGCCATCATTCCTATCTAAAGATCTTTAAAGAGTTTTTATTCACCAACTATGCATATGCAGTTGGTACCACAGATACTGTTTAATTGCAAATGGAAGATCTAGTGGACAATATGCAGAGTGTCCTGAGCAGAAATTGTCATTGTATTTCACTAAGAAGCTGTGGCCTAGACTATGAAGGAGAAAGCACATCCTTCCACTGTAAAGTTCTCTGCTGAACTGGATTAACAAATCATTTCTCTCTTCCAAAGCCTGCATAGAGTGATCCCTGGAATATTTATTGTTAATACTTATTTATTCTAATAATACTTTGAATGTTTTAACTCTATGAGGCACTGTTTCAAAAACTTAAAATAACTGAATAGATGTTATCTAACACTTTTAGTGTAGGTCCTGACTATAAGAATTAAGAGTTAGTCTTGTTTTCTAGATAAAGTATTAATGCAGAACATTCATTTCAGCTGACTATATTCAAAGAAAATTATGAAATATATGAGCTTGACAGATAAGTAAGAATGAAGAAAAAGTTCCCAGAAAGAAATCATACTAAATCATACTTGAAATTCTAGTTAGTCTCAGATTATTCATATCCCCACTTATTACTACCCTAGAGGTTGGTCCAGTTTAGTCCTAATGGATATGACTGGAGATAGAGAGGGCTTAGGTTTTGTCCTGAAGATCATCTTATTCTTCCATCTCTGTACCAAAGATAATAAAGCCTATAAGCTGATGATATGAGCTGCTTAAGAGCACAGCACGCGTTATGCTGTTGTGAGAAGAAGCCCAGACCAGCATGCGGTCTCCTTGGGCTCTGTCCCCACACAGGGTGCAAGGAAAGCTTTCTGGTTTAAAGCAGCCAAAGTAAGCAAGTGCCTTTTTATCAATGATATGGGTCTGTATGGTCTCCTTGCAGAGAGGCAGGAGTGGCACTGGCAGCCTCTGCGCTGGAAAGCCATGTCCTTTTCGGATTTCAGCAGACAGCAAATGCTTTTTGCAGTTCAAAGCAAAGCTCATGTTCTCACTGACAGTGAGAATTCAGGCACTCCTCAGAGTGTTTCTGAAAAACATCACAGTGGGTTTTTTATAAAGCTTTAATATGAACAGTGACATTCACAGCCATCTTGCACTGATGACGAGTAGCTTGGTCCTTTATGGCCTTCACTAGCCAACAGATACCAACTGCTTTTGTCTCAAAAGAAAAGCAAGGGGTAGTTCCATTTGGGCCAATTTGAGTTTTTATCCTGGGGCATTAAAGTATACGAGCTCACAACTGCAGTTGTCTCCCATCAGAGTCAGAGCATGCCTGTGAATTTGACCAGAACCTAATTCTAGGTTCATCAGTGGTATATTCTGGGAAGCTTGTACAAGAAAAAATCCAAAGTGTCCCCTTATACTTAAATGACATAAGGTAGCAGATGCCTTGATTTATATCCCACTCTCTCCTGGGTTATTTACAAGATTAATTATTCTTCCTAGGTGCATCCAATAGCTTTACATGTAATATTTCTGTGTATCTGAATGCAAAAGACATTAATAAATATACTTAATAAATTAGGCTCATTAGGACCACACATATCAGGCGTTCTGTAAATTCACTAATTAGCAGTGCTGTACACTCCAGATAGGAACCTCCAGGACCTGTTACAAACAGTCTGGTGTTCAGGAAGATTAATCACCGGGCTGCAAAGCTCAGATGCTGAATGAGAATGTTCAGTGGAGAAATTAAATCCCTTCAGGCAAACTGTAACTTGTGTACCCCGTTTCCACGGTCATCACTCGCCTATTTGTTTATTTAAGATAGCAAATTACCACTCATGCCTCATTGTAAATTGCTAACTGAGAGATGAAAGAGCCCCATCCAGCTTTACCCACGGGCACTGAGCTTGGGTCCTAACAAAATATGTTCATGAGAAAGCATTTATTTGTTGGGATTTTTCCACAGTGAAGGGAATAAACTGTGTATGACATAAAGCACCTACTAGGTTTGTGAATATTGTAAGAATCCTGTGCCTCCCATGGCAATTTTTCTCTTGTTTCTAAATTGGTTTCCATGTACATGTGGAAGAAAAAGGTATGCAGTAAGACAGTCATGTACATTTACCTAAATATCAGCTTTGCAGAGAAGGACCTGGGAGTCCTGCAGGGTGGTGAAGTTGACGGTGGTCCAGCAATGTGCCCTTGTGGCAAGGAAAGCCGATGGTATCCTGGGCTGCATTCGAAAGAGCATGGCCAGCAGGGTGATGGTGGGGATCCTTAGCACTAGTGAGGCCAAACCTGGAGTGCTGGCTCCAGGATGAGAGAGACTTGGCCGTACTGAACTTAGTCCAGCAAAGAGTCAAAAAGATGTCTAAAACATTGGAGCATCATTTCTATGAGGAGACACTGAGAGACAAGGGAATGTTCATCCTGGAGAAGACAAGGCAGAAGAGAGGGAAAAGGACCACATTAGAGGAAGCAGGCTTTTTTGATCCTCTAGTAAAATTTACTGTTTCAGTGTGCGAGACAGCATCTCCTGTTATGACTGTCAGCTTGCGTTATATGGCAGAAAATAAGTATATTTTATAATTTTGTTGAGCAACTCTATGACTGATCTTTTTTCCTTTCCAGAAAGAAATACATCAGTGACTAATGGCTTAGGTCACATTATATGGCAAAATTAAACACACAAGAATATTAGGAAAAGCCATTTTTCTTCTCTTCTTCTGATGTTTATGAGAAATGTTTCTGTGTCTAGCTGTAAATAGTTGATGACTAATGCACTAAATTAATGGTAGTAATTTAAGATGGACTATAGCAATATCAACTGAGCAGCAGATATGTTTTTAAAAAAAATTACAATGGGTTCATTCCTCCTCTGTATTTTAAGATTTTACCTAGGATCCTATGTCCTGTAATGTCTCTAGCTTTTCCTTTAACAGCCTCATATACTTAAGCTTCTATATACAAGAGTTGTAGTGGAACAAGGCAGGGCATCTGGACTCTGTCTGGAATAATGTAATTTTCTTTTTCTTTTAAGGTCAACCAAGTTCACTGCGGAAAATCAGCCCAGCTGGGGAGATTATTCTGTGACTCTCATTCTTTCAGGAAAACATGAAACCAGATTTCAGTTTCTGGAAATGTAATGGGTTAAAATAGAGTAACAGCCTTTTCTTCATCTCACTTTTTATAAAATAATAGAGCTTATAAGCAAAGAAAATATCTACATTCTCAGAAAGGGCAGCAGCACAGTTGCATTTATCATGTCAGTTTTCTCTGAGATGTGCAGCTTCCAATAAATTTAATGTGCTGTCAGTGTGGAGGGTAACGTGTCCCTGAAAGAACAGGTATTGTAGAGCTGAAGACCTTCTCCTCCAAGAAGCATAAAAATCACAATGAGTTTAAGACAATATAAAGCTGTGTTTTAAAATGTACAAATTCTCTTGAGAGAATTATTAGGCAGAAAAATAAAAAGACCTTTAATATTATTTTTTAAATTACAAAATTTGTTGAAATACAGAATTCCCTGGGCATAGAAGGCTAAGCCTGCTGGCTTGGGCAAACTCAGCTTTAGAAGTACTCTGAACAGGCATTAAAGAGAGAGATGGCAAAGAGGAGTACACCCAATTTCTCTTTAGGAATTTAGATACAATTTTAACACTGGATATTATTACCAGGAAGTGGAAGATATTTACTCCCTTTATCCCAAAAGGGACTATGAAAGAACCAGAATTTATGTTCTTTTTGGAGTAATAAAACCCACTTCCCAACCAAACCAAAGAATTCCTTTTTGCAGGGGTGGGACTAGATTCAGCCTGCTAAGGTGGGAGTGGGCAAGCAAAGACTGTACCTTCCTAGCTCATGTTAAAAATCATCGAGAACTGACATGCCTTAGTCATGTCCTAACTCCTGCCTGTCCCAAAGTAAGATGTTGACTCATGCTCCTGCCTATATGCATGACTTAACTTGCAACCATGTGTTCTGTCTTGTAGTCCTATTCATATATGTCAGAACTTTGTGCCTGTGTTAATATCACAAATAATTTGAACCAGTAACTGATTTTTTATTCATACCTTTGAATACAATAGGTTAGCGTTTAATAAATTGCGTGAGACATTGTCAGGCAGTTTGCAACATGCCTGAAGCAATTAAATGATATACATTTCCATATGTGGACTCTTACATACAAGCAAGCTAGCAAATGTAGGCAACATATGACCTTTAAAATTTAAATTTAATTTCCATTTGGTTGTAAATAAAAACAACCTATACAGAGACAGCACAGCATAAACTGGCCTATGCAATTTTCATAAGGATCACTTGTCCTTCTAATTAAAAGAGATTAAGAGATTGAGAAGCACTGTGTAGGTTATACTTTGGCAATCAAAATGAGTAAATCCGTTCTCTCAATGTAATTTATATTCTCAGTTATTGTGATTTTCTGTGAACTGCCTGTAGTGTTTTTTTTAAGATGTCACATTTGCATAGGCTCTTGCCGAAAACCAGAAAAGCCTTTACAGACTTGAGTGGAATCTGAGCAGTGGTAACATGCTTAGCAGCAGGATGAGAAGTCTGGAGATTTGAGACTTTTAGGTCTCCTAGCTTCAGAGGAAGCTCCATTTTGTTTATTATGAATAGTGTATTAAAATGTGAAATAAAGCAGTACTGCTGTACTGCAAATGAACAGTGCCTATAGAGAGATCTAAGGAGGTTGTATTTTCAGTGTGCAGTGGTTTGGTCCAGGTTTTTTGTGTTCAGTATGAATGACCTGGCTCTGAAGCATAACTTCCCAGCCCAACAGGTCATCATAAATCCTGCAAAACACTTGTGGTTCACTGATGGAGAGCTGACAAGTTGCTACATTACAGTACTCAGTATACCTTATTAGTAGTCATTGGACTACCAATCATCTGGCCACAGTTTAGCCACCAGTATTCATCACTTTCAGTTGGAGGCTTGAGAAAATTTTAGTCTAAATGAATGTTTTGGATATTTCCACACACTCAAGGGCTAAAGGAGATGTGATATCAACAGGTGTTGCTATTTGCTCTGTAGTATGCAAACTGAAGACTATATGGACTCTGTTTATGGGCCTATAATTAACTATGTGATGGCAGTTGTGAAACTGTTAGAGGTGCTCAGTGCATTCAGACAGAGAGAGAAAATGCTCTTCCTTGTATATGTTTTTTATTTAAATCTGTTTATTTCATTAACTTCAGAAGTTTTTGATTATTATCAAAAAGACAAAAATTAAAGTTAATAATAGATTTTCTTCTAGGAAGCTTAGCAATCAAAAAATAACATTCCATATACACAACACATCATCAGCCACGTAATTCTCTCCCAAAAGTCTCTCACTGGAGTGGATATAAATAATGGGTTGTGGCAGAGAACTTGATGAACAATCAATAGCAATTTTTTGCAGGAAGCAAAATCTTAAAAGCACAAAAAAAATTCACCAAATTCAATTCTGCTGTTGTTACTGTCATTATCATCACAAGCCCTGTTTCAGCTGAAGAAGTGGATAGCAAAATGAAGAATAAACAGAGGAGAAGAAAATAAAGAACCATCCCAAAGTCAAGCCTAAGGACGATCAGAAGGGAGAAATGGAAGAAAACAGTTCTGTTATGATTTAGGATAATACGTTCTGGGAATTCCACTTTAACTAAGAATCAGAACTGGATAAGGAATAGGCATTGCAGATTTCAGGGATTTAAGAAAAGCATAAGGAAAATTAAAACCAGTCTCAAAGTCAGGCATATATACAAGTATATAGACCAAAGATGTCTGGGAAAAATGGCTCCAATGCACATGAAACCAAACCAGGTAAATCACTGGCTGTAATCACAAACCATAAAATGTGTGTACACATACATGTATGTGTGTTCACATACTCAGATAAACACAAAGTTTTATCTGGATCCACTAGCCCCAGATTAAGTATGAAACAGCATATGAGGGAAAACATGCAGCTCCACACAAAAATCAGCCCAGTGTGTGCTTACTTGGAAATAGGCAATTGCAGATGCAGAAAATGTAGATGCTGAAGACTGTGAGAAGCATCTTGCTGCTAGTGCATATATGATTGTATTGTGAAAAAGATGTGCTGATTTGCAAGCTTTAAATGGATGTAGCATGCAAGACATGCTCCCTAGTATTACAGAAAAGAGAACAGCATTAAATAGGGTAGTAGTATTAGGCTAGAAGAAGAAAATATTATGGATAGCTCAGATAAGACTTGGGAAGATTGCTTAGCTGTGGCCTCTGTGCCTCTGTTATTATCTGTTAAAGAGTAAAATTGTACCTCTTCTGTTTTGCTTGCCTATTTACATTATCTTTTTGTTGCTGTGGATTTGTACAAAAGAGCCTGCTGTCAGCTGTGCTGTCATCTGCACTCTCTGCCTGGTGACAGCACTGCCCTGTTCTCCCTGCTGTGGTGCCTGCACCTTGCACAGCTCTGTGCTCTCCCAGGCAGCAGAATCCTCAGCCCATGCCCTGGTTTCTAATGAATCCAGAACTTCATCTACTCTGCGATTCCTTATAACTTCAGCTGCATGCACTGCCTGCATTGAAGTTTTTCAGTCCAGTGAGAGTCTGAAATGTTAAAAGCAGGAAACACAGCTATAGGAAAAAATGTTTCTGCTTTTTGCCATTCAGGCCTCAGCCCATTTACTGACAGAGTCTTGCTGCTTGGTCTCACAGGACAGTGCCTTCACCATCCAGGAGTGACAGGTTTTGTTCCTCATGTTCACTGGAATCACACCATTAATACGAATATATGCAATGCGCATATATTGTACAAACAAGGGACAACAGCTATAATCACAGACATGAATCCATAATTTAAGTACAGAATAAGACCTCATAGAAGCATAGGGCTTCTGTTCAAGACCATTAACTCTAATGAAAATGCACATTTTTCATTAGGCTCTAATAGCCTGCTGCAAAGTAGGGCAACTGCTGTGCAGTGTTTGTAGAAACAAATTGCTAATCAGTCAATAAAGACCTTTACTGTGCACTCTGCTACAGCCAGTTTTTACCTATTTTCAGCTACACTGAATTATTTTAACTCCTTGAATTGTTACTTAGTGAAAAAGAAAATATGTTTTATTTATAAAGTATTCACTGTGGCCGTGCAGAGTGAATTTTGCATCTCGAGTCCATTTTGTTAACATTTATACAGGTGATTTATTATCACGTGGATTTGCCTCATGAATTTTTTCTTCTAGGGTTCAGAAAGTTTTTATTTTATACTGAAAACCGGTAAAGAATTGAATCAGTCATTCTTTTAGAAATAGATTTTATAATTCCATTACAAGTGCCCCATGCAACCTAAATCTTAATGACAGGAGCTGTTGCTACCAGAGCACAAAAGCCTGCTAATCAGTGTCAAGTGAATTATTCACACAGGAAAATTGCAGGAGGAGGATCCTATGTATATATGTGTGGGCATACACATATGTGTGTACATACATATATGTATAAAACTATATATCGAACCACATAATTGATTCTTGAAATAAACTTTAGTAATTTAATTTCTACACATGATCAGATTCATTCATGTTAATTAATGGTAATACACACAGCAAACAGAACTGGATTATGCTTTTCCAATCTAGAATATTCAGTAGTTGCCACATTTCTTTTAGCAAGAAAATAGAACAACTATAGTGGTCCTTAATGGGTATGAATTGATGAAGTCCCACGGTTTTATGACAAGAGAGAATATGATATAATATGAAATTCTGTTTTGACTATGAATGGAATATGAAGAAATTCCTTATTTCTATAACTAGTGATAGCATTAACCTCAGTGATGCCATTTTGGATTGAAATACTGAGAGAAGTGTTTTAGTGGAATTTTAGTTTCTAGTTGAGGACAAGAAGTATTGAATTTGAGGCAAAAACCAGAGAGTTAAACATTGGTAACTTGGAAAATAATGCTAGGATATGGAGAAATATGGTGATTATCTGCAAATATTTAAATGTTATCAGGATTAAGGATTATTTTTATTTTTAATGTTTGACCTTCAGATAAGCTGACATGAGAGACAAATTGCTAATTACAAATGGGATAAAACACTAAGTATGAAAAATAACCCTGTAAGATGACTGCAAGAAATCTTAGATATCTTTATTTTCAAGAAAAATCCCAGCTGGATGTCTCAGATGTGTTTGATACTAAGGATGAAATATAGCTTCATGAATATTTGGGTGACACGTATTTGTTTAAGAAGTAATTTCACCATTATGACTGGACAGAAACCTGAATTTTAGCATAATAAGCTTGAGAAATATTGTATTCTCCACATTACAATAGTGTTATCTGTTGATGTTGTGTTTTGGATTAGATTATTTATTACAAAGATACATAGTTCTTTGTAAAAGAGGATATAAACCTTAGTGTAGAGCAAATGGAAAGCAGATAGCAAGAGGTAAAGGTAAAATTCTTTTATACATGTCTCCCTTGTGAATTGTGACTGTGGATTCCAGAGTAATTCAGGAGCTTTGTACTACAGCATGATAAACGGCATTATTGTATTGGTTGAATGGATGCTATCAAATGAGTGTATCTAATCCCTTCTGCTCAGTCTGACAGAACTATGGGATGCTATAGGGTTTATATAACCCTGTTTCAGTAAAGGTGGCTCATACAGGCTTTTGGAAAAGCATTTGACTTTTGAACACTGACGATGAAGTTAATCCTAGTATTCTGAGAAGTGCACATGCCAAGAGGAATCCTTAATTTGAAGTGAGTGGTATATGCAGGCTACTTAATGCTTCAGGAGTTTAAGCCTAGGGGGAAACAAGATAGGATGACATGAAAGCCTGATAGTTGGCACCTCATTATATTAAGGAGCCTGGGAATGAATTACTAACACATGGCCTTTATAAACTAACCCTTTTTCCCTTCCTTCATCCTCTCACACATATTCAGGAGTGGACTCAGTAAAAGAAATTCAGTCCAAGGAGCAACAAATAAAAGATTACTTACACTCTTGTTATGCTCTACTTATTGCATTTCAGAAGAATATCTGTTTAAAGCACTTGTTGGACCCTCTCAGATTTGTATTCCTTTCACTCAGCCATGTGTATTGATGGCAATAGTGCTGTCCATTAAGTCTGTAAATTAATTTAGTGTGATGAACTGCAAATACCACGTGTGAGGGAAGTAGCAGCCATAGTCCACTGAAGTGTCCTTGTCCCAGTATAAATATTTCCCCTGACCGATCGCAACTGAATTTTTTCTGTGCTCTCAAATACATTTACTCTACTTTAAACACGCAGTTTTATCATAATGTTCTCTTTATAAGGACTGATTTTTTACTTTAATGTTTCCATCCTCCAGGCTTTTTACTCTGAGCTGATGATCCTGAGGTGGTTGCATTATGTCTGTGTAATGAGGAATGTATTTTGTCCAACAGACTGAATCAGAGAGACAATAACATTCAGAATTCCAGCCTTTGAGTGATGAGTTCTTGTGAGTCAACACTAACTCTCACCTTATCAAGCCAGCCTCTCCCTCAACCGGGTTTGAAAGAAACCCAAGGGAATAGATATAAGGAAGAAATTTTTCACTATGAAGGTGGTGAAATAGTGGAACAGGTTATCCAGAAAGGTGGCGGATGCCCCATCCCTGACAACATTCAAGGTCGGGTTGGATGGGGCAACCTGATCAGGAACAACCTAATCAAGTTAAAGGTGCCCCTGATCATTGCAATGGGGTTGGACTAGATGGCCTTTAGAGGTCCCCTTCAATCCAAACTTTTCTATGATTCTGTGGTTCTATGACCTAACTGGTATGTCTACATCTTAAGTCTCAGTATTGCAGAGTAACACTTATGAGACACTCATAAGTCTCTCATGAGACTTTTTTTGCCTGCCACGTGTGTGCAGTTCTACTGTCCCACTCAACCATCTGGTCTGCTCCACCTCGCAATTTCTCCTTTGGGTCCTTGTCCCCTGCCTAACCACAGTTTCGCTTCTTGGGTAACAGCCCTTGGTTTGTCTCTGGGAATAACAGAGGGAGATTTGATTTAGAGGTAGCAAGACTGCTGAAAGCAACCTTACTCCAGCAACAGATTTAGTTAGCTTGTACATCTAGATTGCTTCAGTGCAGGTACATCTAGATTGCTTCAGTTACCACACCTGTTTGTTTAGACCATCTGAACTATCTCTACATATCCTCACATTGTTCAAAATAGGCTTATTCAAAGCAACAGGTGTTGGTGAAGCTTTGTTAGAGCATAAAGATGATCTCATGTTCCCAACAATACAGTACAATTGAAGGGCTATTTCCAGACCTATGTCTAGACTTCCCCTTGGGAGTGATGCCAGCAGTTTTTAAGGTAGATGAGTGGAAAAATTTTGCCCAATGATATAATTCTGTTTGTTTATTTGGTACAGACACTAAAATGTTTTAAGGCTCTCCTAGCTGGTGACTACCTCACCAACATAAATCCAGGCACAGAAATGTAGGCGAAAAAGAGATCAACACTTCTGTTCCTCGTTTTTCTCAGGTATCTCACCTAACGGAGCTGCACTGAGGGGTCTTGGCTTTCCTCGGAGCTGTTTGTGTTGCTTTTTGGAAGCTGAGGCAAAACAAATGCCTGCTGTAATGACAGTACTCTTCTTGAGAAACATGTTGTGGTCAATGCAGCACACATCACTTTTTCTGGTTATCTAGAGTGAATTATTTGGATGCTCCTCTCTGCTGGCTCTGTTTCTGCTTCTATATGATCTCACACTCATCCTAAGATTCCCAGGTCAGCATTTAGATAAAAACAGTAACAGAAGTTATGCTAATTTTTCTCACACTGAAACAGCCTCTGGCTTGCCTGTTTTGCCCTCATAATGGAAAATAACAGCTTTTCTAAGCTGCTCGCTTCATCTACATGGTCTCTCTTGAGCTCTGTACCATGGAGATCCAAATCTCTGACCACTCCTTTCCTCTCAGGTATCTTCTTTTCTGCAGGACAGGAAATGTAGACAACAGACTTGTGTCCCATGAAGAGCCCTATATATTCCTAAATAGCCTCAGACCTATTTAATTGCAAAAATTATACATGACAGCTCATAGAGAAAATGCCATCTTCTGCTGACAGGTCCTGTACTATAGTAAAATACCGTCCCTGTCATGTTTGATGTGCCTAACAGAAACCAGAACCCCTCAGCATTTCTTGCCCCAAATCACACCTGCAAATTTCCATGAAAATACTTGTAAGCAAGCAGAGTTCCAGGTTTTAAAAGGATGCTGGTCCAGCATATGTGAGAAGTTTTATATATGTCTGTGTGAAACTCACAAACTCTTAAAGCAATTAGTGAATGCACAGTAGCACATGTTAGGGTTTTTTTCTTTTTTTTTTTTTTTGGAAGAAAATGGACTTTGTATTTCTAACCTTGGATTTCAGCTGGATCTCATTGATTTGGACAACAATACATTAATGCTTTGCTGCTCACCAGACTGCCTGACTAGTTGGAAAGCTATGAGGTAGTTCTGGTATGGAGTGAAACTCATGGTTACAATGGTCAAAGAGCCATGGCTGTCAGGAGGACAAGCCAAACAAGTGCAATGCTCATTATCCTTTAGTTTGCTGAGAGTGGTTTTGCTAAGATCTGAGAGACTGAGAGGTACCGGACATAGCTGGTACTTTCAGTTCAGTCAGAAGAAATATTCAAAGATAGAAGGTCTGACACATCACTGGTTGACCCTCCAAAAGTTTTGGGAAGCCATAAAATGGCTACAAGTACTAAAGGAAATCAAATTTCCCAGACTTTAAAGGACATACTGTTTAAAGATGTGCTGTTTGGCTTAAAGCCAATGAACATTCTTTTCCTCACTACAACTGAATGGTGGCTATGCATTGAAGTACATCCCAGAGTACAGGGTTCTCAGCCATCTGGAATGGGACTTGGACAAGGGTATGCCATGGCACTTGTCAATCCTGAGAAATTTGCTTTTCTCTCTGTGGAAACCATGCACTGTGAAGGGTAAGAAGGCTGTGTGCCTGAGTTGTGCTTTTACAGATATTTAGAGTCAATAAGGGCACAGACAGCAGAGCACAGATGGTTGGAAGAGTTCCCAAACCCATTAAGTAAGACAACCAACACGACCAGAATCTTAAACATTAAGAGTAATATGCTATAATTCCTAATTAAACTATTAGTTATACATAATAAAACATAAACCAAAAAGACGAACGTAAAATGCAAGCTTTTATGGAGAATGCTATTTACAGGGGGAAAAAATGAGCAAGAGGAATGAACACAGTGGAAAAATGCTATTCAGATGCTGTCTCCATAGGCACAGCAATGAGCTCAGTGCTGGAGTTTCACTGAAAATACACATGCATACTTTCATCCTGAAGGAACCTGTAAACCAATGAAAATACAGATCATTGCTTCTCTCCTCTCCCCTCCCAATTTCTTGTGCTTTGAGCAATAAAGATTGCTAATAAAAGCCAGCACAATTCCTTTGGCTGTTTTAGTCTGACCTTAGCACTGAGAGCTAGTAAAATTTTAGGTGTTAGATTTCGTATTTTTCCAAGTAAGCAAATGAACAAAACTACTGTCTTCCTCAAAAGTTATTGCTGAAACAATGTTTTTGGTATCAGGAAAAAAAATAATCCATCCAGACCATGCAGTGTAAGATCAGAACTCCTTTATTTAACTGAGTACCACAAGGAAGAACTCAAATGATTCAGTGCCACAAAACACTGTAAATGCATCAGAAAGTAATCTCCTGTCTCCATAGATCAGAAAGGTACCTGAAGTCTTGCAGATCCAGTTTATTTATTCTTTCATTCTGTCATGTTCCTGTATTAGACAAAGCTCAAAGCTCTCTTTACTCAGATAAAATCCCCAATTAAGACAAAGCCTTACTGCTTTCTTATCTTCCAGCACTTGGGAATGTGAAATATCTCTGTACTACTAGTGTTCTGCTGGATTTCTTAGTCAAAGCCAGCTCTAGCAAACTTCATCACTTAGGTTTTAGAATAAGTACTGCTGGAACTCCCTCTCTCTATGGTCTTGCTCAATGGTTGCTCATCATTCTTCCGGAACATGAAGATACTCCAAAATCCTGGCCTCTGTGCATAAAATGGCAGCTCTCCAAAAGGAAATCATGATGGAAGAGGATGAATCCATAGTTTTATTTCTGTTTCCACAACGAATAGTAATAGTGGTTGAGGTATCACATGCTCCTTCTGGTGAGATTTCACTCTACCTCATGACTCCATTAGTGGAGGACAAATGTAAACATCTTAGGCCACCCAGAGTAGGTGCCTTCATTTCAAAGCTTAATTCTTGCTTTAGTATAAAGTCTCATAAAAATCAGACCTCAAGACTGTGAGACATCTCAGATACAGATGGGCTCAAATAGGTTATTTGTGAAGCATTTGGTATAGGAAGAGCTTAGAAGGAAAGAATGAAGTGGACTCAGCTTTGCAGAGGTTATTTTTCTGTGAATAAACGCAGTCTTTGAAGTGCAGTCTATACCCAAAAGCATTGCTGAAATGATCACATGTGGTGAAATCAAGGAAGTGGTGGACAAAGCGAGAGGGGAGACCAACTGAAGAATACAATGGAGTGACAAAAAAAAGGGAGGCTGAGATATTTAGGACTGACCAACCATCGAGAACTGGTCGTCTCACTTCTCTAGAGTCTTAGTTTACAAATAAAAAAAAGAGAAGAAAAAACCTCTGGTTGATGTAATTCTGTATGGAGAGAAGATAGCACGATTTACTAAACTTTTAGGAAAAATAAACATTTGAGAAAAACCTGAGACAGGACCAGCAAGAAGACAGAGGCATTAGGCTTTGTATTCTAACCTTGCCTGAAGTGAAAGTTTACTATGTGCTACTTCCACACCATACTTTACTGCTCAGGCAGCAACAAAAACTGATAGGCAGAAACAGAAGGGCTTGTATGTGTCTGTCGTGATTGTTTGCAGCTACCATGGCAGGGTCTCACTCTCCCAGCTGATCTGAAAGTTCCAGGGTTACAAGGTGAAAAAAATGGGGGCCAATATATATTTTGATTTAATTAAAACTGAGAGATACTGTATTTGGATAAGTTAACTTGTCCTGTTGCCCAAAGAAAAGAAACAGAAAACATAAAGAAATGATGCAGACAAGAGACTGAGTTTTGAGAGATTTGAGGTTTAGGGGTTTGATTTATAATTATCATTGTAATTTTTAACTTTCTCAGGTATAGGTGTGGGGACTGTTCCCTCAGATGATCTGTCTTCTCTAAGAGGAAGGAGAATTTCATTCTCAGGGCTCATTTCAGATTCTCTGGATCTTCTTGCATTGTAGAGCTTTTTTTATTATTTTTTTTTTTTAAACAGTGTTTTTTAGCCCAAGTCAGATGCATTAGTTTATTTTCTTCCATGTTAAGTATATACAGAGACATATATATACATATATACATGCACACACACACACATGTAGAATACTTAAAGACAGATCTGTTTCTGACAGTGGTGAGCTGCAGGCTGATGCCTGTTGATGTGAAAGAGACATACAGATCCTTCCTCTGCCATAGCCTGTCTACACCACAATCAGTGTAATTTCTGAATTGGAGGCTACATTCAGATTTCTTTTTTCTTATTTTTCCTTCATACCCTTCCTAGGATTAGTGAATTTCTACTCTACCATCAGCCTGAGCATGGATTGTTTTATCTATACACACTGATGACTTACTGCAGTAAGCAACACTGTGATTCATCTGCTTCAGTGTTTGCCCCAGGCCCATTTTAGAAACTAATTTGAGATATGCTGAATTGAACAGTTAATTAAATCTGGGAGGTTGTACAATTTGCCCAGCAATATTTTTGGAAGGACTGTAAACACTGGTTGTTGAGGGAACAGGCATCTTTATTGAACATAAAGCAGAGATGAAGTCAGAAGTAATCCAAGGTCTCTGGTGTATAATAGCATGGTATATTGGATCAGCAAACAGATAACAATAACTCATTCTGCAAAAGATAGCTGCAATTGCAAAGGTAATGGTCACATATTTCTCAAAACTAGGAGAGTGTACTTTTGCCTAAGTGACAGAACTATTACCCCTGTATCATAAATGCAAAATGAGGGAAGCAGGACAACCCTAAAGTTCGTTTTACAGACCCACTTTGAGAAATTCTGTCACATTGTAGTCCTGAAAATGTCTGTATTTTAGTGTTCATTGTAATATCCTTCCACAGAAAGGCAGAAAAAGAGAGAGGGAAACTAATGTTTTCTTCTCAGAGACTTATCTATTTTGTATGCTTTCTACACAACTTCCTATGAAATTACCTGCAAACTGCAGGCTGATGGAGACTGTCAGTAGTACCAAAGGTCTCTTTGGACTGAAAGGATGTGCTTTTCCGATAGCTGTGTTGTCCCTTGTCTCTGAAACCAGGATTTCTGTCTTTAAAAGGGGGCACTGACACTGGGAAAAAGCAGTGGAAAATCTTTGGGTGCACCCTTGTTGTCCAGAACTTCCCAAACTGGTGAAAATGTGGGTTTATGTTCTAGTAAACAGACAGATTGTCCTTGTGACAATGAGCTGATCCATGACATACCTTCAAATCAAACACTTCTAGTAAAAGAAGTCTAAGCTAATATTGCACTCCCAGTCACACTTTTCCCCTAATACTTGTGAGACATTGATTTTGTTTGTATGTGGCATGTAGTCTGCACTAACATACTTTCACTATGATGTTAGAAGAATGGTTTTTAAAAAGCCCTGAACAAATACTATAAAAATTACCAGAAGTATTTTAAATCAATTATTCACTGTTAGCCAAATTAACGACATGATAATAATAATAAAAATTAAACTCTCTGTTTTGATAAGAATAAAAAAAAACCCAGAAAACCTCAAAATTTCAAACACAGATATTTTTGCATAGCTGAACAAGGAAAGTGTTTTATTGAATGGAGAAAAAAGAAAATACATCATCAGTTTCCAGGATGTAGAAAGCTGAACCATCCTAGCTGAAACACTGAAGAGAACCTGACATGTTCAGCTCAGTGGCTCAGCAAGATATGTTGCTAGTCCTATCTTGAAAGTAATAACTATATAAAGCAAGAGTTGCTTCATATTGCTTTCCCAGAAGTCTGTCACATTATATGGTTCCAAGAAGACTTCCTCTGCTGCATGCTAAATCAGTTTTTACTCTGCTTATATTATTTTGTTTAGTTTTTCCATTACTGGAAGGTTTTTCATGCTATGCTTCAGCCATCAGCAGGTATGCTTGGCCTCTGCCAGGTGAGATTTTTAGCTCTGGGTACAAAGAAGAAAGGAGAGGAAGAACATGAACCACCCTCCAGCTTTCTCAGATCTAACTTTAGAGAATATGAAAACATAAGAAAGTACATTTTCCAATCAAATATCTAGGTTCCTCCATCACAGCCCCGGTAACATGGCAGGAATATTAGTGTTTCTTCAGACTCTGAATTTATTTGCCTGATTTTAGAGACCTGGACTTGGATGCTTTCATTGAGGAAGTTATCCATGTATTTCCTCTGTATGCTGTGAAATATATTATTTAAGCAGTTTACATAGGAAGAGTTACTATTGCAGAATGTAGTCACAGCATTCTTGTCTTTCATCAGGTAACAGATACATAGTTTTGTTAGTCCCATTCCATCACCAAAAAAGTCAAAGCAGACATTCATATTTAGAAAAGTCTGGCCCTGAATATTCACTTGAATGTCCAAGTATGAATATTGATAGCTCTGTATCCATAGCACTCTTCTGTATTTCCCTTTTATCTTTATCATTGCTGGTGTTAAATGGGCAGTTTTGGGATATGGAAACTGCAGAACAGATTCATTAGAGACTTCCTACCTCAAGCAGCATGAGCTTGAATTTAAAGCCAATCTCCCTTCCTCCGAAACAGAATGCATATATGAAGACAGATCAATGTCCACTTCTCCTATTTGCAATAATTCATTTAGTTATGTTAACAAAAGCTATCAATTCCATTTGTCAAATTGCATTATGGAGCCCACTGGAGCTGACAGGAATTATCTTGTCTCCTGCCCTAGTGCCTGGCTGCCAAATCAGGAGGGTGGAAGTTAAGATCAGTTTTGCCATGGCTCATTTACTCCTGCTGTGCTGGTTTATTCCATTTAGCTTCATTCCCTTCATTTAGGATGAAGGGAAACAAGCTTCAGCCAATTTACCCTATACTAGAGTACAGCCTTCAGCCCTGTAATGACTGAAGAGCTGCAGGAACAAGTAGCAGAGCCACAGTAGGCTCCTGCAGGTCATGAACTGTGGCAGAATGACTTCTTCTGAGTCACATGCTGGACTTTTTCCTAGTTTATGTGAAATCAGCTCCCATGGGTGTTAGTCATTGATAGCTCAGGTCTCCAGCTGGACCACATATTTGAAATGGTTGTAAAATAAGTCTGAAGGCTAAGAGAGTACGAAAGATGAGGGGGTTAAAAAAGGGCTACATGCAATATCACTGGAAATCCAAGAAGTCACAAAGAAATTAGCTGAAAAAATAGAGATAAAAGCACTAATACAAACCAATACTTTTATTTTTTTGGTTTTGTGTTTTTGTTGTTTGGTTGATTTTTTGTTGTTTTTTTTTTTCCTCTGAAATGCGTGTTTGTGCCTACAGTGTTGTTAATGTGCTCATTTAGTATACTGCCTCCTTCCATGTATCTTTTTCTTTTTTTTTTTTTTTTTAAGTTTTTAACAGCAGACTTGGTTCTCTTTGTAGACAGAATCCAATTTGAAATACCATATAACCTTATGGCAATGTTATGAAAACCCCAGAATGTTTATCTCTCTGCAAGACACTTGACCATATCTATGGACTATAGCCTAGCCATCCCTAGAGCGCTCCTGCATCACCCATCATGAAGCTGGGAAGCCAGTGACCATCTGCTTTTTGGGCTAATGTCAGCACTCAAGGAGGGTAGGAATCACACAGTGAGGCTGAGTAGTGGTGAGATGCCAGACTAGGGCTTTATTATGATAAGAGGCCAGTAGATCACAGGACATGCTACCAGTATAGCATGAAAATAAAATGAAAAGGATTTTGGTCTCTGAATCCTGAGCTGTGGGTCTGTCCTGGCTTTGCTATATTATCCATGTGTAAGTGATGCTGAAGAAGGAAAAGAGCCAGGCATACAATTTTACTAGGCCACAAGAGGTGTTCTCAAAGACATTCTCTGTGCAGTCATCATCATGGCTGGGCTTCGCGAACAAAGATTTGGGAAGGGCTCTACCCATGTTTGTTACAAGCGCGTTGGTGGCTATAAAGGCCAATATGAGACAGGCACGTCTGGTTGCAAAAGGCACAGTAGAAAGACTCCTTAGGTGGTATATTGTGCAAGACACGAATCTTTCTGTGTTGTCTATTCTCCTCAAGAGTGATCCTGCGTGCGTTCTCAAAAGCATCAGCAGCGTTATAGATGGTGTGTCTCCAGACCTCCCGATTTGAGGCCAGAGTAGACCAGTTATGTTGATCAATACGGCCAAGGCTGAGATGTTGTTTCAGGGAGTCCTTGTATCTTCTCTTTGGGGCTCCTTTCATGCGGCAGCTGGTGGCAAGTTCACCATACAGCAAGATCTTAGGGAGGCGGTGGTCCTTCATCCTGGAGACATGTCCTGCCCAGTGCAGCTGTGTTCTCAGTAACATGGCCTCTATACTCGTGACTGCTGCTTGTTTTAGAACAGACGTGTTAGTCACATAATCTGACCAGTGGATGTTTAGGATTGTACGGAGGCAGCGTTGATGGAAGCGTTCTAGGAGATACAGGTGGTGGCGGTAGATGACCCATGATTCAGATCCATATAAGAGATCAGACAGCACTATGGCTCTGTAAACACTGATCTTTGTACTTTTCTTCAAGTGTTTATTTCGCCAAACTCTTTTATGAAGCTTTCCGAAGGTGCTGTAAGCCTTTGCTAACCTGTTGTCTATCTCTCTGTCAATCTTACTATCTGAGGAGATGAGGCTACCTAGGTAATTAAACTGCTGGACTAATTTGAGCACTGATTCGCCAATGGTGATATGGGAATGATGAAAGATTTCCTGAGGTTGCAGGTTGATAGAGAACTTCTGTCTTCTTTAAGCTGACTTCCAGCCCAAAGAGCTCAGCAGTGTCTGCGAACCAGGATGTTAAACGCTGCAGAGCTACTTCTCTGTGGGCGACAAGGGCAGCGTCATCAGCATAAAGCAGCTCCCGGACAAGATGGTTTAAGGTCTTGGTGTGGGCCTTCAGTCGCCTTAGGTTGAATAGACTTCCATCAGTGCGGTATCAAATGTAGATACTGTCCTGATCATCAAGGCCTGCCGTGGCCCTTTGGAGCATCATGCTGAAAACGACTGTGAATAGGGTTGGTGCAAGAATGCAGCCTTGTTTCACACCATTAGTTATTAGAAAGGGCTCAGAAAGTGCATCGCCATATCTAACTTGGTCGTGTTGAATCTCATGGAGTGAGATGATCATTTTAAGGAACTTGGGCATACCAGCTTGGGCAAGGGCCAATCCCCTTTTATGGCCCTTGTTTTTTGTAGGACACAGTCTTCCCTTTCCTGATTCTATTTACCAGAAGAAAAAACATTCCTTCCCTCATATCTCAATTTAACAATTACCCAAGCTTAGTATACCATCTGGAATATCTCATGGAGAAGGTGATTTATTGAATCCCTGGATAGCTGAGAAGAAATTAAAAAGAAAGGAAAACAAAACCAATTCATGTCCTTTAGTCTAAACTGACCCTCAGAGTAACTTCTCTCTAGGCCCTTAAAAGATTTAGCTCAATGCTCACAGAACAAGCTATAAAACATATCCTATTTGTGAGGATAACTGAATTTGTACGGAAAAACTGGAGGACACCTGAAATATTCCAGATTAAAACAGTTTTTGTCACAGACATTTACTAAATTCTTTAACAGAGAGACACTCGTGCATATCTTTAGTGGTATATGTTTAGTGGCTTACAAATACTTCCCAGAAGCCAATAAAAAAATAACTTCAGTTTGATGGAAGAATCAAGCTCTGAAATGAAAATATTGTACATTTATAGGGTTTGAGAGGTGATAAAAATCAGTGGTTTAGTGGATGTTGTATTTCTGACCAGGCATGATGAAATTTTACAAACCAAACACTACCCACTTGCTCAGCTCTGGAAGAAGCACCTAAGATTTCTAAAAGTCATATTTGCAGTTAAAAACTAAATAGGATAAATAACTGCAAAAGAAGCAGAAAGCCTATTTTGTCTGAAGAGTTTCTCATCCTTTACAGGAATGACTAGAAAACAGAATGTCACTTTGGGTTAATCTAACCTGTCTTGATCAGTCTTGCTTTGGTGCAGGTTGCATTGTGTGGTAGCAGACATAAGATGTGCTTAGCTGGATGCTAAGCTTGAAGAGGAACATAACCGCACAATTCCTCTACCATTCACTGTCTGTCCCCAGGCAGGTATTCAGTTTTTATAAGTGATGAGCTCATTAAGACTTCTGCTTCTTAAAAGCCCCCCAGGGAGACACTTGTCTGTTTGCCATTCCGTGTTTAAAGTCTGTAACCGCAAAAATTTGTTGCAATGTTGTCATTCAGCCTTCAGCATAGTATCAATAGTTTGGATTTATAACACATGGAGGGTTAATGTAAGTTAGTGAATCAGCTTTGGAAATCAAACAAATCGTTTTAGAACTTTTAACAATATAACCACTTTTGGTTGCACGAAAGTTTATTTGCTTTAAAAAAATTGTGCTTTCAGTTGTCGTCTTGTGAAATTTGCTTGCGAGCTAAGGGCATGGTGAAACCAGTGTTCACACACGCAGATCACCCATGAAGAACAGTTGTAAGGAGGGATGGAGAGTGGCTTAGAAAATTGGTCTCATGAGAATAAAATATCGGAAACCAAAAACCGTCTTGGAAAATGCCAGCAACACAAGTATATGGCAGGACACTTCGTAGGAGAAAATGAAGATAACTTTCAGCTGCAATAGAAGTTCTGGACACAAATCTGCCATAATTTTAAAGTGGTGCACAAGGCTTATAAATGCCAAGTATTTTGTGTCATGGTATTGTATTTTGATAATTAAACTGCCTAATTAGTGCAGTCTCCTGTATCAGATGATACTTTCAGTTAGAGGGTACGCATTTTCCTAAAAAACAAAGATAGAAAGCTAACTAAAAATAAATAAACAAATAAAAAGAGATAACTTTATGCAAGAAGCATTCTATCTTCCTGTTATTAATGGTAGTGTCCAGGACTTTTTTATGTTGAGGGATTTAAAAGCACAAAAAAGGGAGTTGAAAGCATCTCACCACAGAGTTGGAACAGAACAGCTATTTAAAGTGAGCAATATATCCTGGGCTGTAGAGGACCAGAAGATGCAGATACAAGGACGGACGTTAAAGAAGATTGTGAGAGTGTAACTTTCCCCTGAATGTGAATGAAGCACTTAGCTAGCATTAAAATGGCTTTTTCAAAGTTTTAGGTAGCTTGCCTTTGCTCCCTACAGAACTGACCTGTAGGAAGATACCTCTAGTGGCATCCACTATGGGGAAAGGTAAGGTGCATTATTTACCTGTGTTGAAAACAAGGGTCTCAAGTATGTGCTACAAGTAATAACATTTTTTTTTATGCAACATGGCAACCCTCATCTAATTATTGAATTTCTGATACCACACATTCTCCATACCATGTTTTGTAGTTCTGCAGATGTGCTTCACAGTATCTCCTTCACTGAGCTTTCCAACAGCTCACTTTTGCAGCTCTGCCTATGGTCAGCTAATGAAATCATTCCGTCCCATTTTGCATAATGAATAGGTTCATACTGCTCTTTGTTTAGTTTTAGTTACTCACTCAGTAGCCTTTTTTCAGATCTGTGATGAATCTCTGTGCAAGCTGTATAAATGACAGAATATGTAAAGAAGGATGGACCTGTAAATTGCTTTATTTCTTTTGCGTACTGATATCTGTGCATTGCCTCAAGGTGCCTTAAAAACCCTCAGATATTAAATATCCTTCCAACTAACAAAGCTCAAATGACTATGACAATTCTGGTTTTTTATCTTCTGATTAATTACTATTTAGTTATATGAATGTGATGTGATCTCATATCTGTTTTGCTGTCCTACATAAATACTGACATCACAGTACTTTTATAGTCTAGAACCTAAAAGGGTACAGGGGCAATATGATACCAGTGTCAAGTCAGGCCTATACACCGAAAGCCTCCATCCTCTTTACCCTTCACTACAGGGCAGATCCAGAGCTGTAATATAGCTTCACCTTTCCTCAGTGCTTTATTTAAACATACATTTCCATCTTCTTTAAACATAAGACTGTTATATTAAGTTCCTTCTGATGTGTTTCATAGAGTCTGAGAAGCATTAATGTTGGAAAAGACCCTTAAGATCAGAGTCTAACTCTTGAACTAACACTACCCAGTCCACCACTACACCATGTGCCCCCCCACATCTACATGTCTTTTAAATACATCCAGGGATGGTGACTTCACCACTTCCCTAGGCAGCCTGTTTCAATGCTTAACCAACTTCTCTGTGAAGAAATGTTTTCTGATATCCAATCTAAACCTCCCCTGGTGCAAATGGAGACCAATTCCTCTTGTCCTGTCACTTGTCACTTGCAAGAAGAGACTGACCCCCATCTTGCTACAGACTCCTTTAATGTAGTTGTATAGGGTGATAACATCTCCCCTCAGACTCCTTTTCTCCAGGCTAAACAACCCCATCTTTTTCAGCCACTTCTCATAAGAGTTGTGCTCCACACAAGTCAGCTCTGTTGCCCTTCACCAGCTCTATTGCTCTTCTCTGGACGTGCTCCAGAATCTCAATGTTTTTCTTGTAGTGAGAGGCCCAAAACGGAGCACAGAATTCGAGGTGAGGCCTCACCACTGCCGAGTACAGGGTGAAGATCACTAATCTGGTCTTGCTGGCCATACCATTTCTGATACAGGCCAGGATGCCATTGGCCTTCTTGGCCACCTGGGCACACTGCTGGCTCAGGTTCAGCTGCTGTTAACCACACCCCCAGGTCCTTTTCCTTAGGGCAGCTTTCCAACCACTCTGCCCCAAGCCTGTAGCTCTCCACAAGTTGCTGTGACCCAAGTGCAGGACCCAGAATTTCACCTTGTTGAACCTTGTAGCAGGAAGAACATAGCAAAGGGGTTTGGGACTTGTAGTTTTCCGGGCTCTCACACATGCTCAATGAAATACTTTACTGTCATTGGTTGAAAGATCATGTGACACGTTTTAAGCACTGTATTAAACTGATACCCTTTGTAATAAAATTTAATTCTGCTCTTGCACTCCCTGGTGTGACTAGTGGGGTTCGTGCAACAACAAGCACTTCAGAACCTCATGCAATTGTCCCCAGCTCATCAATCCAACCTGTCCAGATCCCTGTGCAGAGCCTTCCTACCCTCCAGTAGATCAACACTCCTGCCCGACTTAGTGTTATTTGCAAAGGGACAGAGGGTGCACTCAATCCCCTTGTTAAAATCATTGATAAAGACATTAAACAGGATTGGCCCCAGTATTGAGCCCCAAAGAACACCACTGTGACTGGCTGCCATCTGGAAGTAACTCCATCCATCACCACTCTCTAGGCCCAGCCATCCAGACAGTTTTTTAACCCAGCAAACAGTGCACCTGTCCAAGCCACAAGCAGCCAGTTTTTCCAGGATAATGCTATGGGAAACGGTGTCAAAGGATTTACTAAAGTCTAGGCAGACAGCATCCGCAGCCTTTCCCTCAACCACTAAGCAAGTCAACTTGTCATAAAAGATCAGGTTGGTCGAGCAGGACCTGCCTTTCACAAACCCCTTCTGACTGGGCCCGATCTCTTGGTTGTTCTGTACATGCTGTGTGATGGCAGTTAAATGTTCCATAATCTTCCCTGCCACCAAGGTCAGGCTGCTTGGCCTGTAGTTCCCTGGATACTTCTTCTGATCCTTCTTGTAGATGGGTGTCACATTTGCCAACTTCCAGTCACCTGGGACCTCCCCACTTACTTGCTGGTAATTGATAGAAAGTGGCTTGGTGAGCACTTCCACCAGCTCCCTCAGCACCCTTGGGTGGATCCTATCTGGCCCCACATACTTGTGTGTGTCTAAGTGGTGTAGTAGGCATCTGATAATTTCTTCTTGGATTACGGGGGCTTCATTCTGCTCTCTATCACTATTCCATCTCTGGGGGCTGGGTACCCAGACAATTATTATTTAATTATTATTTAATAATTAAAATTATTAAATTATATTATTTATTATTAAACCTCAGTCTTTTCCTCAGCCTTTGTCCCTATGGTTCTTCCCACATCCAATAAAGGATGAAGATTCTCCTTAGCCCTCCTTTTGTTTCTGATGTATTTATAGAAACCTTCTTGGTTGTCTTTTATGGCAGTAGCCAGATTAAGTTCTAGTTGGTCTTTAGCCCTCCTGATTTTCTCCCTGCATAACTTCATGACATCCTTGCATGTCATCCTGAGTTGCCTGCCCTTCCCTTCAAAGGTCATAAACTTTCTTTTTGTTTCCTGAGTTCCAGCCAAAGTTCTCTGTTCAGCCAGGCTGGTCTTCTTCCCTGCTGACTCGTCTTTTGGTGTATAGGGATGGGCTGCTCCTGTGCCTTTAAGATTTTCTTCTTGGAGAATTTCCAGCCTTCCTGGACTCCTTTGCCCTTCATGTCTGCCTCCCAAGGAACTCTCTCATCCAACATCTTAAGCAGGCCAAAGCCTTCCTCTGCAAGTCCCAGGTAGATGTTCTTTTGGCACCCTTCCTTACTTCAGTGGCAATTTCAATCATCACTGTATTGTTCAGAATTATTTTGGGATTTTTTTTGCAGAAACCAGCTTAAGTTTGACCTGCTTGAGATGCTAAGGTTTGTCAGAACTGGTTAATATTAGTATGGTCAGACAAAAGCACTGCAGAACCTAAACTATCCCTCGAAATCCTTTGTGGACTGCTGGTGGCAGCAATATAATATGCCAGTCATTACAAGTAACAGTGGAAAGGGACCAATATACATCTGGGAATTTTATTTATTGGAAGAAAGACCTTCAATATCTAAAGTTTTTCATTTCCCCCTATAATGACCTTGCATTGGAACTTTTGACTGCGACAGGATCAGAATTGATGGTGGTGATTTACACTTTACTCTCCTTCTTGATTCCATTTTAGTGTCTATACAAGATTATTGACTTGCAAAGTGTTTCTTATTCAGTTGGGTCTTGGAGAGTGAAGACAAATAATTAGTCTCTGGGAGCTTTTACTCTAAGCTTTTGTTCTAAGAGCTTTTGCTCTAAAAGAAATACGTGTATCATTCATATGATTTTGGAGGAAGAGGATATTGCAACAATGAAATAAATGTTTTAATTCTGTGTATATTTGAACACAGTACATTTCCTGTGGAATTCCTGATAGTTGTTGAGAAGGTCCCTCTGACATTTCACTTACATTTATTGCTCTTGAGATAATTTTAAAAACTTACAAGGCATAGAACTATGGCACAAAAAGGCTATGAATGAAATATTTGTGTTCTGTTATTACAAGTCAATATATTTAAAAAATTCCATGTTTCAAGTCTTTTAAAGATTACTTAAAATATGTAAGTTCTAATTATTCTAATTAAGTCCTTTTCCTGTATATGTACTTACAAACTTACATTTGTGTCTACAATTAGTTTACCACTCTCTCTTCACTTCTCTTAAAATTGCTTCAATGTTCTAGATATTATATTGTACCCACTGGAAAAACTCAAGCAAGGTCTAAAAAGGGGAGACATTAAATATTAGCTAGTTGAGTAGCTAATCTGTGGACCATGCAAAAAATGCTAGGGTTTGTTTTTTTTTAAATACTTGGCCAAGAACAGGAGACAAGTATAAACATAAATCCTGGTTTAAAGTGCTTACAGGTTAAAGCCCTTCAGAAAATTACCTACACAGGGATGAAAAATCTAATTAACATTAAAGTTATGCACCGTAAAATTCAAGGAATGGTTGTTTTCTATCACAGGATTAGTATAAATATATGATATTGGCGGCATACATTTAACAGGCTGTCTAGGGCATGTGCTATTATTCCAGGGTTTCTTTAATAATTGGCTTCAAAGAAACATTTCAGTATTTGAAAGGGAGGACAGTTGTTCATTCTTAATGTGCCAGCAATGGAACTCAAATGTCTACTAGATCAGGTATACACAGTAAACCTCCAAGTCTTAGATAATGAAAGGACAGATAAATTATAAAAACAATAGTGCAGACCTTAAAAACAGACTGGAGAAATGAAAAACTACAAAGTTCATTACCTGCTAATCCTGCAGGATTCACATTTCATTAAAGAGGAGATCATTTTAGGCATTGAAGCAGAGCACTGAACTTATAAGCCTCTAAGGTGTTTTACAGGAATGTTGGAAAAGGGTAGGCAGCTCATGTGAAATTAAATGCCTCTTTAAACAATAACATTATTGTAACCAATTAGCAATTGCTAATTTAGCAGTAAATACTGTGCAAATACAGTATTTGACTGGAAGAGGGCATCTTTGCATAGCAACTTGACAGTTTTATAAATCTACTACAGGAAATAGTTCTGCACATCAAATTGTTAACACCATATTGCACCCACAAGGTCATACAAAACTTGTCAGACATTACTCAGAATAAATGAGAGCCAAAGAAAAGCCAGCTTTTGAATTAATTGTGCTAATAATATTGTACTGGGGAAATGGCTGTTGAAGCAGAAGACTAGGGATATATTTATTATTTCTAACATTATTTATATTAAAACAGAATGTAAATATTCTAGAAAAAATTAAGACCTCCTTAGGCATATTGCAGCCACATAGGAAAAGATGTTGCCTTAAAGACCTTAAAGCAAAATCCCAGAATCCCAGAATCCACCAGGATGGAGAAGACCTCTGAGATCGTCGAGTCCAACCCATGACCCAACACCACTCTGTCAACAATGGCACTAAGTATCACATCCAGTCTCTTCATAAATACCTCCAGGGATGGTGAATCCACCACCTCCCTGGGCAGCCCATTCTAATGTCTGATCACTCTCTCTGTAAAGAATTTCTTTCTAATATCTAACCTAAACCTCCCCTGGCACAGCTTAAGACCATGCCCTCTTGTCCTACTGCTGGTTGCCTGGGAGAAGAGACTGACTCCCACCTCTCTCCAACCTCCTTTCAGGTGGTTCTAGAGAGCGATGAGGTCTCCCCTGAGCCTCCTCTTCTCCAGGCTAAACAACTCCAGCTCCCTCAACCTCTCCTCACAGGGCCTGTGCTCCAGTTCCTTCACCAGCCCCGTTGCTGGACCCTCCAGCACCTCAATGTCCTTCCTAAACTGAGGAGCCCAAAACTGGACACAGAACTCAAGGTGCAGCCTAACTAGTGCTGAGTACAGGGACAGAATCACTGCCCTGGAGCTGTTGGCCCCACTGTTCCTGATACAGGCCAGGATGCCATTGGCCTTCTTGGCCACCTGGGCACACTGCTGGCTCATGTTCAGCTTCCTGTTGATTAGAACCCCAGGTCCCTCTCCACCTGGTTGCTCTCCAGCCACTCTGTCCCCTGTAGGGCTGCATGGGGTTGTTGTGGCCAAAGTGCAGGACCCAGCGCTCGGTCTTGTTAAACATCATACCATCAGCCCATTTATCCAGCCTGTCCATGTCCCTCTGCAGAGCCCCACTACCCTCCAGCAGACTGACACTCCCCCCCGGCTTGGTGTCATCTGCGAATTTGCTGATGGTGGACTCAATCCCCTCATCCAGATCATCAATAAAGATATTAAAAAGGACTGGGCCCAACACTGATCCCTGGGGGCACCACTAGTGACCGACCACCAACTGTTTGCAGCACTGTTCACCACCACTCTCTGGGCCCAGCCATCAACCAGTTCCTAACCCAGCAGAGAGTGCTCCTGCCCAAGCCATGAGCTGCTAGCTTTTCTAGGAATATGCTGTGGGAAACAGTGTCAAAGGCTTTGCTGAAGTCCAGGGAGACTACATCCACACCCTTCCCCTCATCCACCAGGTGGGTCACCTGGTCATAGAAGGAAATCAGGTTGGTCAGGCAGGACCTGCCCCTCCTAAACCCAGGTTGGCTGGGTCTGATCCCCTGTCTGTCCTGTAGGTGCTGTTTGATCACTGTGTGACCATGCATTTCAAACAGAATAAACAAGATGACAAAAATCAAAGAGGTACAGTGACTTTGTTCTGACCAGGTAACATGGGAGTGATAGGACGACAAGTCTGGTTCATTTCTGATCTAGAACAGTAGCATCCAACACCCATTTCTGTAAAAGTGCCCAAGATGGCCTAGGACACCAAAGGCCCCTTTGGATGAATCTGCCACCTGTCTGGTTCTCTGGTACTGCAGACAATGACATTCCTTTCCTGGGCCCATTGCTCCTGTTAGGTTATAAAATGGGACATTTAAGAGGCATGTAACCTGATTTGGCATTTATTATTTTTAATAGCAAAATATAAGCCATACTTGTGCTTAGCTAGTTTGTATGAATGTTTGCCCTTGTCCTGCCATTCTATTCCTTGTAGCCTTATATATATTCTCTTCTTCAGGTGTATGGGAGTAACTCTCACTAACAGGGACTTTCTCCCTATATATTTGTGTTTTTCTGCAGCACAGTGATACTGCAGGCATTTGACCTTTGCAATAATTGTCAAAACCAACATAAAATCATAAGGAGAAATTACATAAGGAGAAATGAGACAAATCCAGAAGAATAGTGCAGTGCAAAACTTTGTTATGCTAGAATAAATAAATATAGGTGATCCAAACCCTTTCATGATCTCCCGCCCTTAGTGACAGCTTGGGAAGAAAAAGATGGGACAGAACGAGTGTGAAGACTCTAAAAAACTCATATGCGTCCAAGGCCTGCTTCAGCCCTCTCTAATGTATCCTGTAGTGAAATCCAAATGATTTCACTAGAGGATACATTTCACTACCTATATGAGTTCTGTTCTTGTCCTCCTTGTCACAGACCTTCAGTTCCAGCTGCATATATATAACATGGTGGATTTGAACTTAAAAAAGCAATTTCTTGATGTCTTAATGACTATTAGTTACAGGGACTCCACTACTTATCTAGAACTCTCCATACAAAATATTTATATACAGGCCATTGCTAGCTACTGCATAGGTGAGATGGGTGTAGCACAAACACATCTAATCTATCCATTCCCATCTTCATTTGTTGGAAATGTCTTGATTTAGAAATGAAAGTTAACTTGTCATTAGTGACTATCATTATTCCCAACTTGCTTTGCCTCCATACATATATTGTTTAGTAAAGCCTAATATTTTTTTTTGCTCTTGATACAGGCCTTTGTTACCGTACAATGTCCTGTGTGACTGGAAACCATCCCAGACTATGTGTTTCAAATGAGTCGGTAACTCAGAATTTCTGCGTTGATACCATCTGTCACAATGGCTCGTTGTGTGATTAACAAGAATTTATTATTAATGTGACTTTTTTTTTTAATATTCCATTACAGTTGGTAACTCTTTAATTGCACACCCACTGTTTTTTTCCAGGACTACTCTGGCATACAGTGACAGCAGAGACAGGACCATTAGCTGTCATTACTAAACTGAGTAACGGAAATGCTCTGCATTGTCCTGGTATTGCCATTCAGTATTGTATTGCCAAATGCCTATTTTCTCTGACATTTCTTCTCATGACTGCAGATACTGTAATTGCTGTGAGACCTCTGCATTTTTATGTGCTCATTTTTAAATGAAAAAAAATGTTGTGAAAAATACCTTTTACTGACAGTTTGTCTAGTCTTTTCAGTATTCCTTAGGTTGCTGGAAAACAACGTAAATCTACAGGATGAGTGATGCAGCTGTAAATGCTTTACCAGGTAAAGTAAAAGGGAATGACATAAGAGATCCTTCAGACAAAGCCCTTCTTTCTGAACACATGGGCTAGAAGACAACTAATTTCTGGTTTTACCTTGCTAATGGTGTATGTATTTTTCCCGTAGTGTATCTGAATAGAAATGGCTCATGAATGAAAATTAGTTATAAAAGGGCAGTGCTGAGTATCCCAGGTTTTGAAGGAAGCCTTCATGCAAGATAAGTTAAACATATGTTGTAGTCAGTTCATCAGTTGTAGGACTGAACTGTTTGTGTGACCCAGATTTTCTTAAGTTTGTATTTCTTCTTTGAAGTAGGTTAAGGAGATATGGTATTGCAGGAGCAGTCATTCAACTCTTTTTAAAAATTAGGTCCCCTTAAAATGTTATCGTTGGAATCCTGTGAGAGGTTTTGTACAGGAATGAAAGCTCCATCCTTCCTTTTTTGCAGAGAAATAAGCTCTTTATGAAAACATAACTTCTTTATTTTCTTATTCAAATGTTATGTTATGCTGCTAAAATGATATTTCCATTATGTTATAAGCAGTTTTGATTAAGCGAAATCCTTGAGGACACTTCACCAGGAGTAGAAAAATGGATTTTAGACTGATGGAAAATACAAATTTGTTTTTCAATCCTAAAATTGGGTAACTGTGCTTGCTCCTCAACGTGGACTCCTTACGTGCATAGCTGCTGTAATGAGTGCATAAACAAACATCAGATACTATACAAATATCATATTACCTTACACAGTAGAGGAATACAAATAAGTATTGGTAGTAACCACTACAAAATATCTGGATGATTTGAATTTTAACTCATTGGGTCTAAATCTTTCTCTCCTTGTCTCCTTGTCTCCTACATCATCGTGTGATGACAAAAGTGGCTGTTGATCATTACTGGAGTGGGAAAACCACATTGTAGAAGAAGTCAAATTAAGATACTCTGGATTTCAAAGGTAGTGGTGTATATGAGAGCAAAAGAAGGAAACCTTAACATTGTTAAAGGAGCAATTGCATGTTATACTGAGCAGTTCCACTGGCAATGTGGAATTGCTCAATATAACATGCAATTGAACCCAGTAGAACTTCATTGATTATTTTTTTTGCGTGTGATTCTGTGGGATGATATGGTTTTTAAAGATGGCTCTCTCCCATTACTGACTGACTGTTGGTAGGTTATATGCAAGTTCATACCCAGAAAACTCACTATGGTGATGAGGAGAGACTTATTCACTATGTTTGACCATAGATCAGAACAACACAAGTACAAAAGGACTGAGACAGAGGCAAGACTGGGAGGCTGCAGGCACCTATTCATTACTCTCACCATGACCATGCTCCTGTCCAGCCTCAAAGGAGGACAAGCCTTATGCAGTCATGGCTCTGCAGTGGTTAGCGACATAATATAAAGTGAGTATCTCTGTTGTCAAAATAGCATCAATCAAAGATAATCTGTGTTTTACCTAATCATGCTGAAATCACAGGAAGCTATGTAACTGGAGCTGTCCCATTCCTTGAATAGCAAGCCCTCAGTGACACATCAGGTTTTTTTGGAGCATCTTTCCCTTGAAGTCCTTTTGAAAATTCTGTCCAATGTTTTGATGGATATGAACTTCTGAGTAGCACAAACTGCAGTTCAGCTCTCTAATCTCTGTTATTAATACATAGACAATAATTATATTCCATTAGTAAATTGGCAGGATATATTCAATTTCTTTTGCTTGCAATGAAATTCATTAGCTTGTCAAAAAAATGACCTTGGCCATTTTCAAATAAGTAAATGAATTTTAGTGCTTCAGCTATAACCATAGAAAACTCTTACTTGGAAGAATTAACAAATGGTTGAATGCCATTATAAATTGAAGGATGCCACTCAAACTTAATTCAAATGGGGTTAGACTCCTAGGATGATGTATATTAGGACCAGGAGCAACGTGAAATGTAGGTCTGTGACACGCAGGACCCAACCGTCATTGCTGTTTCATCCATAGTAGTATTTTAGCACTACTTTTGCTTTTTGCCTACAATATTCTAATTATTTCAGAAATTCAATTATGTGATGAAAAATCTGCCTCTGATTCCCACTGAAAATCTATTCTAATGTATTTTATACCCATATGTCTTTTAAGATTATGTTTCTATCTGAAGTATCTCCTCTTATCGCTCTTTGTATATGTAGATAATCTAATCACTCTTAGCTTCCTATACAAAGTGATTTTCTACTACCAAATACTTTGTAATGCTGTTTTTATGCACTAAGTACAAAGTTGAAATAGCACCCCTGTTTTTCTGAGCTTTGACTGCTTGAGGAAGAATCTATTACCCACTAATTTTTTGCCATTGCAAGAGTTTTTCTTTCCTGGTCTCTGCCACATTACAACACCCCCAATTAAAAGATTCCTGGCAAGGGAGTCTGTAGGAGGGAGTGCCACTGGACGTAGATTTTCATGGAGCTCAAGGGCTTCTCCTATTTTTTGTGACTGTGAAGACAAGGAGGAGTTTACTAAAATGAGAGCTCTATTTCCAATATGGGAGCCAGCTTTTGTGGTAGGGCTGTAACCATGGTGACCATGCTGATCCCTTGGGTGAGGGCTAGATCCCACTCTGCCAGGACTACCTAATCTCTGTGGGGCTATGCCTGTGAGACAGAACTTCAGATGATGCTGAGTGATAATAAAATAAAATCTTTATTTTTAATAGATGGACAAAACAGACCCAAAACCAGACAGTATTTTCCTGAAATGCATGGGCACTATTGAATACAACACAAATGAAGTCAAAACATATATATCTATATTATGCTTCCTATCTGCTTCATTAAGTATAGTCTTAATATAACATTTCTGACACAGACAAAAATATACTTTTTTTTTAACAACAGCCACAAATACTGCCCTGATTAATAGCAGACTTACAATAACTTACTAACTGCACATGGAACTTGATCAATACAGTTGAAGGGCAGAAGGAAAAATGAATAACAGTTTTTTTCCTATGATACTTTTATTTGAAATCCTAAATTGTTGTACTATATGAAAATAAGACTAAATCTGACTTTTACTTTATTTGATCCACTTAATGTTTACATTCAGTTCAGGTTCACAAAAGTATTTTTTATTTATAATACATATACCATCCCATTTGGACAAATATAGATGAAATCATAACTTTTTTGACATGTCAGCTATGTTTTTAACCTTGATTTTATGAAAACATCTCATGCAAAAGAGGTAAAAATCCCTGTCAAATAAATGTTATTCACAAATGCTAAGAACATGAAAATAAAATGCATGATTGTGATATGAATATTTTATCTAGACATTGAAGGCTCACAAACAACAACCTCAGTGTCTGAAAATGAGCTGTTTGCTTCACTGATTATAGATCCAATTTACTGCACAGTACTACTGTCTACAAATTGTAAAAGTGGAGAAGGAGTGTCTGATAATTCCTCTAAAAATAAAATCTACTTGAAGAATCACATCCTGTTGGCATTTTGCTTGTGGAAGCAACTCAGTTGTATTTTGTTCCTTTTTTTTTTTTTTTAAACCCACATCTATCAATCACAGATGTAGCCTTTGGTTATATGAACAGCTCCATACAAACTTAATGGTAGGAAAGCTGAACTAAGGCAAATAAAACCTATAAACAGACTTTGCATGGGGCTATTTAGTTTAGCTTTTGTAGTCATCCCATCCACTGTGCAGCCCACCACTGCAACCATGGCAGGCATTGTTGGACTTGCACAAAGACACACAAACAGAATTGGTACGTGGAAAGCAGAGTTAGGGTCACAGGATAAACAGATCACTTCCCTCCTTTGCATGATAAAGCTTCCATGGTATGCTATATGAAAAAGTGCAATAACTTTTCAGTCTCTGCAGAGAGTACTGAAAAACTTTATTGGAACCATTTTTCACACAGGGAATGCGTAGTTCCATCGGGGTAGGAATATTGTGCAAAACCACATCAATTTAAAAAATTTTCTATAGGATAAAAATGTAAAATATTCTAATAATGTCGAAAGCATCTGGGTTGAAATTTTTGGACTAACACCTTTATTTTTTTCACTTACCTTTTTTTGAGCATTATAGAAACATTTACATTTTTATCGCAACAAGAGAATACAAAAGAAAAAGATTTTTATTTTTCCATCAAAATGTCTCAATATAAAAATGTTGCAATATTCAAAGCATCTGGTCACTATGTAGTTTCTCATAGTTAAATTCTAGCAATTCCTGGACAAAACTCAGGTAAGAGAATATTTTTTTAGGAAGACCTAGAGGTGAGTGTAAAATGGAATTCTCTAACTTAACTTGGAACTGCGGCGTAAGGCATTGGCTGTGTAAGCAGGCAAAGATGTGGCTTGATATGTTCTTGTAAGAAGGGATTTAGGCTAGAGGATCTGGGTAGGAAATGGACAATAATTCAGCAGTGGCTCTGTTCTCCCCCTCTTTTTCCTATACAATCTCTTTTCTCATCTCTCCGCTGTAGTTCATGGGGGAACGAATACTGCTGGGCTTATGTTTGGTTTGTGATACCCAGCACCCTGAATTTTGTAGTCGGTTTGTTCACTCACCTTGCAGGAATTATTCATTTCTTTGTTATATTGGCTCTTGTGGGTTTTTAGTGCAGATCCTGATTTTGATTCCCTCCACCCAGAGCACACTCAATATTTGTTAGCACAGTAGTACCGCAGGTCACAATGCATATTCAGAACTGAGATGCAATGTTATTTTTAAATGCAGTGCAAGGAAAAATAATCAACATATCTAAAATTAATTTTTTCTACATATAAAATATATATATGCTGTTAAGACTCCACAAAAGGAGCAAAAACATACCTAAGAATTCAGCCTTGTGAAAGCTTATGTCAACACTGAACGCACAAGTTGATGGCTTCTTCCTTTAGCAGCAAAACCTATTCTTACATCTACTACCCTCTAGTATAGCTCCTCGTGCTGTGAGTGTTAAAAAAAGAAATTTCAGCAGTGACCAGCAACACGAGGATGTCTGGATTTCAATGGAACATTTTGTGTCATGCGCAGAGTTTAAAAAGAATTATTGGAGCATAACTCTTAACTGTACAGAAATCTAGCTACTAGAGCTCCCACTGTGAAAGGCACATACCAATGGGGACAGACACAATCATCTTGGCCGTGGGCAAATGGAAACGATGTTGCGTGTTCCCTGCCAGCCAGGGCAAAGACAGGAGAGGCCTCATCTCCCTGCTTTGCTGCCTTTGGCCATTCATGAGCGAAGTCTTGTCAGCATCCGGCCACTGGTGATGCTCCGCAGCATTACTGTGATGGCCAGGAGCACAGACAGTAATGAAGGAGTCCAGCATTTAGTGGAAGACACCACTGTGACTTTCGCTATGCTTGTGGTTTCAGCTTTCCTCTGACTTCCTCTCCAAGCTGCTTTCAGAGGCAGACACTTACAGATGTGGAAAGCTGTCCAACAAGCCTGTGTTTTGAAAAATTTTTGAGAAAGAGTGATTTTCTATGGAAAATCTACACTTTCCAGAGTAATCCCAGCAAGACCACACCAAAAGACTTTTCGATAACTTAGAGAAGACTTTTTTCAATATGTGAAAATGTCTTTTCAAGACTTCTTGACTTTCCTTACTTTTCAATATTTATTCCATTGGTGCAGTTGCTTGGTGTCAGAGTGCTTTACTCAGTGTTCATTTTGATGATAACTCAAGATAAGACTTCTTTTCTCAACACTGAAAATTTCTATCTAGTTTATCAGGGTTTTTTTATAAGAATAATTTTTAACAAGCTGAATTTCAACTCCAATTATTGCTTTAAGAATTTTTGAGACAGCCACTAACCACAAGAAAACAAATACCTATATTAACACACTTTGCTTAAGGTTGTCTTGCATTAGGTGCAACAGAATTTTAAACTGGTGAATTAATTTTAACTTTTTTTAAATTAATATATGATGTTTAGCAGTCCCGTAAGGTATTTATTACTATTTGTGCATTTTGCTGTCTCATACAAATAATAAAATACTAGATTGTGTTATTTAAATTTCTTTATGAGAAAAAAAATGACCAGACCAAAACTCCAGGGACGTTATCTATCTGTCTTTGCTCAAGCAACTAGCTCTTTAGTGATAAATCACTTCCAGCTGTGACAATATATTTTCACTTAATACCAATAAAATGATGACTGATAATATTTCAGAGTGACTGTATTCTAATCTCTTAATATGATATCCTAGCTAAATAGCTGTTGCACATTTTCTGCTACATGTATTTTCAATTGTAAATATTTTTTTAATTGCACAGTATATAGTTCAGGGTGCAAAGAATGGGATCTGAGTGTATATTTTTGTAAAAGCTCTATGAACTAATCCAACATGTTAGATAATAACAGAAAAGAGTTTCTCTCATGCTCCTGCTCCTAGAAACAACTTGAATGTGCAGTGGTATTTTATTCCCAATTCTTCCTTTTCTTCTGATAAAATGCCTCTTACTATTCTTTGTAGAATATCCTGTTTCTCGTTATTTTGCCTGTGGCTACCAGATTTTTTTAATTATCTTCAGTGTTGGACAGCTCTGGACTCGAATCAACGTAGTTGAAGGCTTCCTTGTTTGTGAAAGTTGAGCTCAAAGTTAGACTGTGTCGTGGATTCACAGGTGCAAGTTCATTTAGTACAATATTGTCACTTTTTACAAGAGTCGCTTTGTCCATGTGTTCTCTACTGTACCTGGCAACAACAGCATCAAGGAAGTCCAGCTTTGGTGGCAAAGTCCCACTTTCAAATAAGTATTTGGCTAAGTAAGAGACTATAACATTAGTAACGAAGGAGGTGAGCATAGCAAGTGTTTTAAATGGGAATCGCTGGACATAGATATTATTATCATCTTGATACCAGCCAGGATAGTAGATCAAGGGCTGAAGGTAGAGGTACGGTTCTCCTCCAGTTATTCTGAGAACAAGGCCAAATAAGTATCCTGCAATGGCACCATAGGTGTTGGTTCCTTTAATAAATAACACACACAGGAGCTGGGGGAATATGATGATATATACGAGGTCAGAGCTGAGGTACCACAGGCCGTACACTGATGAAGCCAGCAGTGCCATTGCTGTTGCTGATGCTCCAAACAGAAGAACAGTGATTCTCATGACCCACACAATTTCCCTGTCTGAAGCCTGCAAAAGAAGGGCAGTGTTAGGTGGTTTTTTTCATGATGAGACATGTATGCCTACATTTATGCACAGTTAATATAAGATGCTGCATTGTAAGAGGAAATTTTGCATGATTCATTCAATAATATTTACAAAGTCATATCTCTATCTCCACTGCAAAAGAAAACCCAAGGGTTATGGTTGCCATTCCAAAAGTCATTAATTTTTGAACACAAGGGAAAATTTGAGAATGTGTCAAAGAGAAAAAACAAAAGTGTTAGAAATAACCATTAGAAAGAAACACAATATGGCTCAACTAGAAAAATAACTGTCAGCATCAGAATTTCTTCTTCTCCATTTCCTAAGAAAAACTCCAACTCACTAGATAGACCATTTTGTTGTCAAATGACTTCCTGATAAATGAATAATTAGAAAAAATGTCTCATTTTGTTAAGGATTTAAGTAAGACTTATGATGCAGTGATAATAATTAGCTCTTTGGATAAACTGCAGTGCCATGACAACTCTTGAAAGCTGCTCTTCCCAAGCTGGCTTTTTACCTCCATCATCAGTCACAACCATAAATATTTTTATGACTTTCAGTTTGTTCAATAAACTGTTAGGAACTAAATGACATCCTTTTCCTAGTCATAGGCAGGAATATGAAAGAGGTGTTTCATTAGGAAATTACACCATAGTCAATCACCTAAAATTTTCTCTAAAAATAGAAACAAAAATGTTATCTCACATTTTGCCGAAAGGAAAGCTGGTAAATGTTCCGAGCAAACATAGAACTTGCTGATAAAATTGAAGAATCAGCTGAGGACATCACTGCAGCAGATACAGCGCCGAGGCCAAAGAATGAGATATAGACTGGGCAAAGGTACTGCAGCACGATCGGTAAAATCATATCTGCTTCTTTTTTACTCTTGGGGTCAGGGACACCATAATCAGTCTGGTTCCAAGCTACAATATGGACACAGGTATGTTATTAGTAACATTAGTGGTCATTGGCTACAGCATCGCTTGAATTCATTTGTAGTGAGCTATTCATATTGCCACACGTTCATTCACATTCAATACCCAAACTGTTATCAGGGCCAGACCAATACTTTTCAGAGAGACAGCATCCCACTGATTTCTGTTAGGCAGATTTAATTCTGCTCAGCACTTTTTCTTATCTCTAAAATAAGTCTCACCACAGCCTGGGGTTATCAAGTAGAAAGTTTAATATTAAAACTTTGCAATGCTTGCAAATGTAATTTTCTTCAAAACAAATCTGGTGTTCATGTCCCCTAGTGATGTGTTTAACTACCCTCTTGGATTACAGACAGGGTTCAAAGCCATGTGTTAAACATTTCTATCAGTTTAGCTACAAGGTCACTGTGATGGGGACAACTCTTACTATGACAAAGATCTTGACAAGGATATTTTGGTCAAGATAAGAAATTCCTGAAAAATCATAGAATCATTTATGTTGGAAAAGACCTTTGAGGTCATTGAGTCCAACCGTCAGCCTAGCACTGCAAAGACCACCGCTAAATCATGACCCCAAATGCCATATCTACACATCTTTTAAATACCTCCAGGGATGATGAATACACCCTGCGCAGCCTGCTCCAAACAAGCCTGCTTGACAAACCATTTGGGGAAGAAATTTTTCCTAATATCCAATCTACACCTCTCCTGGTGCAACTCAAGGCCATCTCTTCTCATCCTGTCACTTGTTACTAGGGAGAAGAGACCAACCTGCACTTCGCTACAACCTCCTTTCAGGTAGTTCTAGAGAGCAATATGGTCTCCCCTCAGACTCCTTTTCTGCAGGTTAAACAATCCCAGCTCCCTCAGTCACTCACCATCATTACTGTTAGGACCAAATAAAAGTACCACAATCTAACTCAAACATTGAATAGAGATATTATGTCTGTAGATACCTATAATGTGCACATGATTTCATTTCACCCACTGGGGTGGGAGCAATTTCCTTTTGGAGAAATATTCTATACTGTTATTTTTATGTGTAGTTTCCTACCCATAAAGAAGTCATGAGTTGATTAACAGTGCCACCTGACTATCTAACCTATATGTCACCTATATCTAACATAAGCTTTGTTTTTTCAAACATTGCACTATTCATTTTACATTTATTTTACTACTGATTTTTAATCATTTACCTGTAGATGCTCCAATTGCACCAATGAGTACTGCAGGAATAGCCATCACAAGACAGCCAAAAGCAGCCAGGAATGACAGAACTTGAGCATATGTGGCAGAAGATGAGGAAAGAACTCGCTGGAAATATGCTTGCCATGGTATTCCTCCTAATGTCTGCAAACACAACAGGCAGAATGCTGTCATTGGGAGCTAACTGGATTTTTTTTGCTGCCACCATATAGAAAGCATGTAGAAGCATCACTTGAATGCTGAAAGCCATGTTGCTACTTTTTAATTTATTTAGCCAGTAATAACTGCAACTTTCATTCTCACAAGAAATGTCAAACCTGTGTAAGTCCACTTAAATCCCATTCTTTTAGACAAGTTAATTTTTTGTATGGTTAGAAGCAACACTTTGTGCTTACATAGTCTCTGTAACCCCCAAATACTTAATAAAGTCTTACGAAAAGTTATAAAATACTATTGTCGTATTTCATATTTGAAGAATTTGCCTCCAATACCCTTCTCCCATCAAAATTAGATTGGACTCTCCAATAGGATTTGAAAGCAAGAGTTTATCTTCTTTGAGAATGCATGTGGTCATTTGAACAAGGCAAGATGTTCTGTATACAGTCAACTCAAGAATCTGAAAAATTATTCTCCCACTGCCTTAAGCAAATACAATAAAAATAGAAATTGAAGACAGAGTAGTAAAAGCAAGTTTTCTTTTATGGTAGAAACCCTTATCTTTTATTTCTTCACTGTTATATAACAGTGAAGATCTTGATGAGACAAAATTATTTCTGCAAAATACAACACAGGAGAGTATTAGCAAATGTTAAAAAACCAAGTTCTTACAATTCTGTCTTGCGAGCAGGATTTGAATTGTCTCCACAAAATAAAAAAGTGTCTGTTACTAAACAGCATGGAAAGAAAACCAAGCAAAGTGCTCACTAACTGGACACTGTCCAGTTCTACACACTAAATGAGGTAGGAGGCATTTGGAGCAAATATTGTGTATACAGGTGTTTCATGTATGTTTCATGCACATATAGGGACTAACATAATGTTTCACAGACAAATCTCGTTTTGACTTGCTATTTGTGACTGTTTTCCTTTGCTGCCTTAATAATCCTTTAACAAAGCTTTCCAAGGATGTGTAAATTTCTTGAGCTATAATGAAACAAACAAGATGAAACCTTCAGGCTTACCAGAGAGAATACAGCCACTTGAGCTAATGCCATACTTTGGATCTCTGAGAGAAAGCTGGATAAAATAATGTATTTTAATAGCCCAATTATCAGAAAACCCTAAAGATTTTTTATTGAGATGATTTAAAAAAAAAGACAGAGAAACTAATCCCGAAGTACAATAAAACCAGTTCAGATTTGCATAAAGACACTAAGAATGGAAAATGTTAGCATGTGTTTCTAGATCTTCTAATGGAAAGTACTTAATAACCATTGATCCCACGTGTAATACATAGTTATTAAATAACAAAAGCCCTTGGTTCATTCTGGGATTTGTGCATGTATGAATTCATCCATCCTGCCATCCACCTCTGCACAGCTTTTTCTACTTCACCTATACCTAAGGCATATTTGATCATTTGTATAACATATTTATTGCCTTCTGCAATATATAAATTCCTCTGCCAACAATGACATCAGTTAAGTATTAGCTGCACACTTTTATTTAATTTTAACATGTCAACTCTTTCAGCCTGATGATATCTAAATTGTATTCCTGGCAATGATGACTGATATGTCACTGAAATCATTCAAATGTGCAGAAAGACTGAGCAGGAGTCAAGAGGGTTTCAGTTTGCTGGAAACTCTTAACTAAGCTCTATTACTTTCAGTTGTCACAGTAACACAGTGTGAATGTATAAATGCTTCATTCCTTCATACAAATCACCACTTACCAGTAAAAAGAAATTGTCCAACCATGTGTAAATGTCAAGTGAGTTGATAGATCCAAGCCAAGGTGCTTGGTACACCTGGTGCACAGCTGTGAGCCCAATGTCTGTTACTGCAGGATGGGACATCGCAAAGGGGACACTGATCCACTGTAACCAAAGAGAAACATTCTGTTCATGTCTAAAGAAGACATTCTAAATTTGTGAAATGTTGATATTAACCCTGATCTAGTTTTCTTCTTCTTGCACGCTACAGATTGAATGCCAAACTGCCACATTGACTTGCAGTAAAGTCAAGTTATGTGCTGGAGGAACATCTCTGAAATCCAGAGAGCTTGGTAGTGGATAGCTTACGTCTCTCCTGGAGACTGTGAGAAGAGAATTAATCAATGTAAATCACAAAATCAGCAGGGAAGATATATTTATACATCTTCATTTTATTTTCCCTGAACTCCTCATATATTCTTTACACTCTTTCCTGGACCAGACAGTAGAGAAATATTTACATATAAACTTGCATGTAATAGCATCAGGATTTGCCAGTTTACAAGCATGAGACATCACAGCTGAAGGCTTGGGAATTTGTTAGTAATTCAGTACAAAACTGTATCATGACAAGAGATATCAAAAGAGATACAAAACTATATTGTGACAAGATCAAACTCTCATTAGCCCAGTGTTACATCACTTTTCTGCCTTGAGGGTGTTTTCTCGGGATCTCCTGACCATTTTTAGTCTCTCTCTTTTTTATCTAGGCCAAAAAAACCTTTCCCAGAGACAGTTTCTGCCAGAAGGTCCATTTCCTTCTCCAACTGACTTTTTGTGCATTTACTTGCCAACTCGTTTTGCAATGGTATAACTCCCTTTCTATGGAGGAGAAAATCAGCAGCTCCTACCGAGATGAAAATCAGGCTTTGTGCTATATGGGCTAGACCATCACGAGCATAGCATCCTTAAGAATCTAATGATATCCAAAACCACACAGATTGCTACAATTCAACTGATCACAGTTAAGTATATGGGGTCAACAGGAGCAAGGAAGGGAAAAATCACCTTTCTCTAATTTGTTGCACAATTACTGCAATAATGTATGAAGAATATTTTGCAGTACTGCCTGTTATTCTGGCAGTTTAACACACACCATAGGATTCTGTTCTGCTACATGTTAAACTTCAATTTAAGCAGTTGGGCAGAAAGATTCCCTTCTCACTCCATGCTTGAGCTTTTCTGTGAAAGTTCACCAAAATGTTTCAACTGCCTCCAAGATATTTTGAGGGAAAAATAAATATATTTTCAAAATTAATGGATATTAATACTGTTCTTACTGAGAAATTAATGGGGAACAAGGATGTCAAAGGATTTTTTTATTCTCGTTTCTGAATCTCAAACATGTCCGACTGATGAGCTTCTGAACAGCTGTAGTTTGACCATACTCCACTGGGATTTTCAGTGGGGTAAATCTCTGAAAGTCTATCTGGACTCTGCATGCCACAACCCAGGATTTAGTAGGTATTGTATTGCAAATGCATTATGAGCTTTTGTAAGCCATTCCAGTTCCTGACAGTAACCTAGCTTTTTGCGGTCTCGAGGACTACCTTTACGGTAGTAAATAAAACAAATCAAGACACTTTCTCTGGCCCTGCAGTTCACTGGCATGTCATGGTTTATATCCATACATTTAGACTCCTTTTCCTGGAAAAAATGACAAACCTCAACTGTTTCTGGGAATTATTTGAGAAAATAGAGAGTACAGAATGGGGAATTAATAATACAGATGAGATGAAGAGTCAGTAAATAGTGGGGATACAGTCAAGGAAAGTCTCACCAGGCAAGATAAAGATAAAGAGATGAGAACTCTAGATGTGGATACAAGAGAGTGAGGAAGGTAGAAGAGACACTACATGAGATTGTAAAGAGAAAACCACGGATGTACATATGGCTGGGGTTAGAGGTTATTGACACATAAGGAAGAAGTTGTGTCTGAAATGAGAAGTCAGGGTAGGGAACAGAAGTGATTACAACAAGTGTTTCCTCCTGGGTAAGGAGCAGGAGAGAAACCAGACATTACAGGAATCAGCAGTAAAGCTCTGCATCAGTGGGTATAAAAACTGCTCCAGGGCCTGCAGGAGAAGCTAAGTGTAACTGTGCCATCTTCTGCTGTGACATCTACTTTGAAAGTATTCCATCTCATCTAAAACTGCCTGACCTAGAGCACGACCATTTAGATACCGAGTCTTCCAGCCTCACTGATGACTCTCTCAAGTTCATGAATGTGGTTTATTCTACAGTTGTATTATTATGGATTATTTCAAACGGGAAATTACATAAAGAGCCCAATCTGAACTGAAAAACTATAAAGCTACAGATCCAACCATTTAGAAGACTGCTATACAACCTTCATTTCCTTTTTCCTGTCTGTCAGTTTCATGCTGATTTTAATGTTGTTATTCCCATGGGATCAGCGTCTTTAGCAGTTCAGAGGTTGATCTCACTGAAGAAGCATTTTGATTTATCTAAAATGTTGGGAATTTTTGTAATGCATTCCATCTGTAGAAAATGAATGTTTCACAAATATTAACCTTCATGGTAGGAAAGGAGACAGTATTTTCCTTACTGTATAGGTGAAGAACAGAGGTATGAGGAAAGAAGATCTGGAATAACTTCTCATTTGACTTGTCCAGCTGGAACTTTGGTTTGCTTTTTCAGGGTATTTAGCACCATTTCCATTAAGTCAGTTACAAGAGGGAACACTCAGCATTTCTGCAAGTAAGGCCATAGCCCTCACAGTAAGATACCACAGAGTGAGGACACACACAGAGCTGGTTAGTGACCACCTGTGCGAGTATTGGGTAAACCAATTTCCCTAAAGCTGCACAAGAACTCTGCTGAAAGTACAGAAAGAACTCCAGGTCCCCAAAGTGCTGTTTGGCTCCTTCACACTGAGCCACCTCATTTATTTTAGGCTATCTCAGTTCTCTGCACACCTGTGACTATCTATTACTGCCACTGGCAAACAAAGACAGCAGCTGCTTTGATTGCACCCTAGTGATCTGGGTTCTGTTACACTGGTGTTTTTCAGTGTGGGTCTTAAAGAACAGCACTAAATAAAAGGCTGCCCACTATCATTAGCAGCTGATGAGGGGATATTCATACTACCATATTAAAACAGCCAAGACATCTGGTAAAACCTCCTGTGTTACGGTCACCAAGGATGGTGGAGGGAAATGAGGAAAAACCCAAGAAAGTTAGCTAAGTTAACAGGAGGTTAACTAAGCTGCATGAGTAGGTAACAACCAGAGAAAAGAGAAGCAGGCGAGTATCACCTCTGCAGGTCCAATGCCAGTATTTCAGGCATAGGACTGCTTCCTATGTCTAATGCTTTCTTCCAGTGCCTGTGTCACAGTCCCATGGACAGACAGGGAAGGAGTCAGCTCCAGTCCTGTTCGTAGGAAAAAAAAGCCAAAGAAACAGACCTCTTGGGCAACATTATTTTTGAAGCACAGACTGTACCTTAAGGCAAATGCAGACTCTTAAAGTCAGTCTCCACTGTGAGTGGAGATATTCCTTTTCCATGCTTTCAGTGAAGAAAGTTCCAAAACTAAAACTGAGCAATAGGTCTCAGCAATCATCTTAATGCTCAGGGCAAAATTCTCAACAAAAAAGGAAAAAAAGCACCAAACTTACCAGTCCCAGGAAGATGCAGAAGAGCTGAACTACATCGGTGTAAGCCACAGAATAAAGCCCACCCACAAGTGTGTACATAGTTGCAATCAGGGCAGAAATAATAACTGAAATATTGACGTTAATGTCAATGATCACACTTATAGTTGCACCTAAGGGGAAAACCAAAGTACTGTGTGTTAGTGTAAGTCTGATGAGAAGGTACACCTTTGTTAAGTTGCATATATAGGTGCTGGTCTGACACTTAATAACAGTACTAACATATTCCCCCCTCTGTACACCCCTTTCTGCACCTTTGAGGGGAGTGGTAAAAGGGATGCTCCTGTTGGTGCAAGTTTAGCATCTGTCATTTTGCAGGTTCTTAAGAAAATGAGGATGGAAGGGTCCCAACAGCCCTTCCTTACAGTGCTCAAGCTCTGTAAGGACTACACTCTCTTGTTCTGCCTGGGGAAAAGCAGCTATGCACAGACAGCTGAAGGTTCCCTGGGTGAGTAGCAGCCACATGGGAGCAAATGTATCTTTGCAGTAAAGGCTTTTCTTGGGGATGTCTGCTGCATCCCACTTATGCTGTGAGCTAGCTCCTTTTGGCCAAGGAAGGAATGGTAGAGGAGGCATCTGCTAAAATGTCCACTGACATTTCTAAAGTGCTCTTGAATTTTTTATGTGGGACAAAAGTGGGTTTTTTTGCAAACTTCAAAATCCATCCTGAACTTTTCCAAGCATTATCAAGCAGATTTCATTTGTAGAAAGCAAAGCGCAATGTTGAGCTGACCACAAAACAGCTCATAGAATCAAAGAGTTGCTGACACTGAAGAACACCTGTAAGGATTGTCTCTTACAAGTCCCCACACAAGCAGTGTCAGATGAAGCAGGTTGCTCAGGATCACGTTCAGTCAGGTCTTGACTATCCATAAGGGTGGAGACTCCACAGCTTCTCTGTGCAGTCTGTGACAGTGGTTGATCTCTCACATTGTTAAAAAAAAGAAAGTTTCTTTAAATTTAAACAGAATGTCATGTAGTTCTTTTTGTACCTATTTCCTCTTGTCCTATCTTTGGGTTACACAGATATGAGCCTGTCTCCAGCTTCTTTATCCCAAATAAATAAATAAATATAAAATCAGGTATTTATGCAGATGGATAAGTTCCCCCTGAGCCTTGCCTTTTACAGGCTGAACAGCCCCACCTCTTTCTTTGTATACCAGATACTCCAGTCCCTTAATAGTCTTTGTTGCTCTTCAGTAGTGTCTCTCTGGTATGGCCACATCTCTGGTATCAGGGAGCACTGGATCCAGTATACCAAATGCGCTCTCAACCTGCTGGCAACGGTCCTTCCAATGCAGCCCAGTATGGCATTGGCTTTCTTTGACACAAGTACACATTGCTGGATAATGGTCAGCTTCATTGCCTTCTAAGACTCCCAGGTCCTAGCTGCAAACATGGTTTCCAGCTGGTTAACCCCCAGCCCGTACCAGAACATCAGGTTTTACCTTCCCAGGTACATGATTTACCATTTCTTTTTGTTGAGCTTCATGAGGATCCTGTTGGCCCAGTTCTGCAGCTTCCTGAGATCCTTCTGAAAGGCATTACAACTATCTGGCCTATTAGCAACTCCTTACCATTTTTTATTTTCTTCAAACTAGCCAAGGATGCAATTGGTCCCATCAGCAAGGTCATTAATAAAAACATTGCATAATATAGGAGTCATTGCATAATACAGGACCTCTGGGATGGACAATTGGTGACCGGCCACCTGGTGGCAGCCAGGACCATGAACTTCACCATCTCATGAACACTGCAGCCAACTCCGCCTCTGACCTTCACGCCCTTAACTAGTTCTTCCTTGTCTGTAGGTAACAGGTTCAACAGAGCACCTTCCTTCATCAGCTCCTTGATCATTTGTGTGAGGAAGCTGTTAGTGCACTCAACAAACCTCCTGAATAGCTTGTGTCCTCCTGCATTGCCCTTGCAGCAGCTGACAGAATGGTTATACATCTCTCTTAGAAGTATTAACTATTTCAAGTGATTGCAATGTTTTAAAACCATGCTAAAAAATTCCTCTCCTTCTAATTAGGATGATTTAAATGAAACATCTTGCAACAACTTTTAGGCCTTGCAGTTATTGTAGATGGATATTCTGGAGCACATATTTGGAAGAGTTCTGGCTACAGAAGACAACATGATGTGTGATGTATATTAGAATTTCTGGGAGCTGACAGGTGTGGTTTTTGCTGTACAGTGAGACTTCAAAGTTCATGTGCTTAAGGATAACAAGCTCAGACCTCTTTCACAAGTTGTAAGACCTGCTTCCCTTCTACAGCCCTGCCAAGCAAGGAGTCATGATGAAGATCAAGTAGTGAAGAGCACTGGGATTAAACATTCATCAATGAGGATAGGTGTGCAAATCAGGAGACATAAAAATTAGTCACAGAATAGTTAAATCAAAATCTTCAATGACCTTCATAATCCTTAACTGTCAGCTGTTAATATAAATCCAGAAAGGCACTCACACCACTTGCAATGAAATAAAACAGAATGGCTTGTCCTCAGTCAAAAATAATCCAAACATTCTGAGTGTTCTTCAAGTTATTCAAGTCCTATCACCTCAGTATGCAGTTTGTTCTTAGTCTTTTAAGGGTTTTGCGATGAAATTGTGGTAAACAAGCTCCCCCATTGCTTTGCAGTTCATCACAGCGCAGTTGGAGAGTACCTTCAAAGTTTATTTTTTGTTTAAAATAGCTTATGCTAGAAAGCATTACCACATGCATGTGCATTATTAGTATGATTAGCTGGTGAAAGTCAATTACTGGTGCTTCAACTCAAGGGCTTTCTCAGTTCTTGAAGGGATTGCTAAATTCAGGCCTGAAATATAATTAAAACCCCTGGAAGTTGATTTTTTTTCAGGACTGGATGAGTAGTTGGGTGATTTTCTATTGAGTCATAATTTCACTAATTCTCTGAATCCTTTCTTGAATCCCAAGTATTTTCTTCATTTTGTTAAGAAAAAAGGCATTTAGAATTGAAGAATTCTTCAATTTATTGATCAGCATCTGGTTTATTTCTATTATTTGTGTTATGGAAAGTTCTGTATATGTAGATCTCCTATATGCAAAGGATTATTTTGTTTAGATGCATTGGCAATGATGTTACACATTGTTAAGGGAAATTCTGACTGGCTTCTGTGATGCCAGTGGTGTCAAAGAAAAGCTGGGTCAGATAATACAAAAGGGGCACTTCGATTCACTCACATCACTCTCACAATCAAAGGAAATTTTTTGCTAAATCTTTTCATGCTCTTTGAAGAGGAACAACTTAAAGGTATGTGAAAACGATTAGATATCTTGCACGTCTTTCCATTATCAAAATAATTAATGGGGTACCATTTCTGGATTTAATTACTAGTTAGCGCATGGGTCTTAGAACTGTCACACTCTGAATCATTTGGCTTGAATAGTCAGCATTTGAAGCCAGAATTTTAATGCATTTCTGATATTCCTAATATTTTCTACCTGTGATAAATTAATATTTATACTGCTTATTCCTTACCTAAGGCAGAGAAGATGGCAGCAGCCCAAAACATTTCTCCCATTAAAGCTGGAATAAACAGTAGTCCTCCCATCCTTTTTCCATAAAGCTGCTGAAAAGGGTCTAGCATTGTCACATAGCCTTTGGATCGCATGGGTTTTGCAAAAAAAAGGCCACCTGCAAAGAAAAACAGTATAACACACCAGCTGCAGTTTAGAAATGCATTGCTATTAAGGCATAAAACACTCATTGTCAGTTAAGGGTACAAAAATATCAGCAATAGTGATTTTTTTTTGTTTCTTTCTTTGTTTTTTTAAAGTAAAAAGTACAGTTAAAATATCCTCTGGGAACTCTCACCTTACATCTGTCTACAGAGTTACTTAAACACACCCTTCCTGCCCATTAATATCTATAGTCTGATAATAAAAAATAAATTTTTTTCTTATTTTGTCTGGTTCAGTTTATGTAATCTGCCATTATGGATGCTGTCGGAGTTTTGTCTCATTTTGCATCAGCCTAAGGTAATGCCTTTCTACCTAATCCTGTTGATTCTTAGAGCAGAATCCAGCACGAATTTTCATACAGCCCTACTCTAAAAATAAAACTGTCTGAGATTCCTGGATCAGAAGTACAAGTTCATATGTGGTTTACATAGCAAAACTGATTCTTTTAGGACAATTCAAATTTATTATGTATGCTTAAAACAACCTTATTACACCTTCAGGGTAGGTCAGAGGTGGTCTGGGCTCTGCAGATGTCAGTTTTCCTGAATATTTGTCATACGCTTATTTCACTTATGTAAGTTCAGGAATTTTGCTGTATCACAATTCTGCTCCACCTGGCTTGTATATAGGCTTGATATGTACATAAATGTGCAAAGGCCTCCCCTCCTAAAATTCTTTCTGGCTTGGAAAAAAAAAAAGGACATACCTCAGTAAAGCTGAAAGATCACTTGTATGGAAATCTGTTTAGTTGAGATCTGCATGACTATAACTAAGTAGACTTCTACCACAGTAAAACTGCTATATAAGATACAATAAAAAAAATGGTAAACCAGTCAGTTCCCAATAAAATCTACTGTACATTATTTGGCAACCCTTAATTAGGTTCTTTATCACAAGATATGTAATGTATTCATCCTATTGTGCAGAAGATTTTCCACATTTCTATGTATTGCCTTTTATCACTCATATTTCTTCATTACATTAGGTTCCCTGAACAGAAGGTACTGGCTTAACAATCATAATTTACACTGTTTATGTGAACACTGTCTTTAGGTGGATAGATGCAGAAACTCTCCAGCATCTTTTACTATACTTGGATTAGTAATGGATCCCTTTGCTATTCTACTTGTTATGCCATAATTACAATAGACAATTAAAGAAGAAAAACAAAAGAGTCACTGGTATTATAATCTATTACGGTGTTCAAACACCTGTCAAAAGAAATAGGAGATATTGCAAATTTTTAAACTAAATTGATTGAAAAATTAGGAAAAGTGGTATGGAGAACAACACTGAACAAACAGGGAGATTATATAAATTTTAAATCCTTCCAGTCTGAAGCAATAATATTTCTCCTAGAATTTTATTTATAATTTTGATTATTTATTTTTCTAAAGAAGAATAAGCACTCCTCCACTCAAAACTTCATGTACAGCTCATGCCTACAGAAATGCTTTCCTCTCTGTGCTCAGCAGAGAGATCTATGGTCCCATGATACAGACTTCTTTACTCTGTAGCTATTGTAATTTCCAGGAAAACAAGTCTGGATATCTAAAAACATCTGGAAATGAGCAGAGAGGCTAACTCAACCCCTCCTGGGCTACTATTAATTTGTGTCAATTCTACAAAGGCTGAGAGTCAGCAAGATGCTTGTGACTACAATCCTAACAACCAGTTAATGACATCGATGGATCATGACCATCGTGACCTCATAATGACATAAACCGGTCTCTGGCCAGACAACCACTGTTATTATTTTCCTTACAGGAAATAGAGCTGTTCTCAGGGATGGGAATCACTATTGGAACTGGAGCTGGCGTGCACATGCCAGAGAGGAACATCTATGATGGGTAAAGCTTCTGCCTGGGAAGAAACGATAACCAGGACAGGCCATTGGAAAGCATTTTCAAGGGGAAAAAAAGAATGAGGAGGGAAAACAAGCGTATAGGAAGAAAAAAAAATACTGTGAAAGAAGGTCTGGATAAGCAACCAAAGGAAATAAAGGGACAGATTAGGTGGGAAAACCATGAGAAAAGACTCAGAATAGACTGAGAGGTCAAGTAATATTGGAAAAGCTAGTACACCGGGCACATTAAAGGAACATGAAAAACAGGATCTTTTTTGTAACAACACGCTTTTTAAACACTTGCATCATTACTGCAGCATTAAAAATTATAATGCTGTCTGTGTCTTACACTCTGACCTTGCATGTGGCAGGATTGTGCATTTGCATTTTGACATATGATTTGGAGTTTTGTACTGCAATTAAGAGGACGCATGGTCCAATTTTAAGGAAGTAATCTGGTTATACTACAGACTTCCTACACAAAACTAGAAAAGTTACATAGATTCTTGGTGAAGATCTGTATAAGCACTCTCCTAACCTGAAAGGATTTCTGTCTTTCTCGAATTCCAAGATTATAGGTGCCCTGATTCCTGGGCACCTGGGTCATGATACAGATCATGTAGGCATTCAAAGAAAACCCAAATATATAAAACTTGGTATATGTAATTTAAATACTCCCTCCCCCCCAAAGGACAATATGATTGTAATAATCAAATAGGTCTTGACAAGGAGTCCAGGAGACTTAGGATATCAAACTATTTATAGTTATCTTCTGCTTTCTTTGCAATAGAATGTATCGGCAGAAGGGATTCAGTTTATGTCAGCATCCTTTTATCAGACCCTAGTTGTTTCATTTGACATAATGAACTTTTCATCAGAACTGTTTAAACTGAGAAGCTATTAGTTTTAGTCTTTGCTTACCTAAAATCAGGCTAAGGGAATACCCAATAGGTGCCTGAGCCCAAGCTAGACCGTAGTCTGGAACATACACAGCTTCTGCTGTTCCATTGATGTAACCACCTCCTACCCATGTGGCTGAAAAGGAAGAGATGGAAAAGTCTTTAATGTACAGAAAGAAAGAAAAGCTCACACATTGTATAATGAAATTGTCATTACTTATAATACTGTTATTTTTTATTACTTGTACTGTACAAGTGCCAGGCACAGCATCATTCTATAAAAGGCAGCCCTAATCTGAATTTACAGCTTAAGCATATGAAAAAAGAAGTCAGATGGAACTGAGATAATCATCAAAGTGTCTAAGTCTCTGTATAGTCAGTGAAGGTGTGAGGGCTGAGTCCCCCACTACTTATTTTCCATTACTATTCTCTTTGTGTTAGTTCAAATGAAGGAGAGATGTAAGGGGGAATCTGAAGAAGAACAATAAACACACAGTGGAAAAAGTCATCCCAGCTGGGAAAACTCAAAAAATTTAAATTAGGCAAGAGTTTAATGAATGTGTAATTTATTTGGGCCTTCATGAAAAAAAAAATTGCCCTTAAAACCTTGCTGAATATTAAAATTGTTGTTACATGAAGTACATTCAGTAAACTCTGAGATATCTAAATATTTCTCTACAGGGTTGTGTTGCTTTTTTGTTGCTCTGTAAATTCTAAACAGTGAGTAATTTATTTTTGTTCTTCCTGAAGACATATTCATGCTATCTGCAATATTTCTGATTTTCTCTCTCTCTCTAAAAAGCAGTCTTTTTAATGTACCAATCACTGACACTTAATGAATTGATTCTTTGCCTTTAAGGGAAGTTTCTATACTTGACAATTTGGGATCTACAATATGTATGAGAGAAAAACTCCAACATAGAAATGTTTTGCAATTACATCTGCAAAAATATTTCATAACAAATCACATAATAAGGTTTACCTCTTCCTGTTTGCAGATTCCATGCAAAAATTTTTGATTATGTCTAATGTATACCAATAAGTTTTAAGAATCTAGGTTTGTAGTTTGAACAAAGGCAGACAGATCATTACAAGTCCTAGCTTTTTGTAATTCTGTTTTGATTTGTGTCAGAAACCTTTACTTTCTCATATAAAAGTAGCTCAGGCTTTCTTTGTAAACAGTCACAATTGTTAGAAATGTATTTTCCTTAAACATTCTTCACAATTTTCCCATCATCCACCATCAAACAAGCAAACTTGATTTTGTGTTTAAGACAAAAAATTGGACAGAAACACAAATGAAGAAAAATTCCCTCAGAAATTTAATTAAAATCTAAATTACCACTCTTTTCCACTTAACTGTGATATTTCCCAAGTAATACCAGAAGGTATTTTGCTGAATTTCACCATGGCTTTAGAAACAAAGATCTCTAGGGATGGGGCATTCACAACTTTCCTGGGCAACCTGTTCCAGTGCTTCACCACCCTCACACTAAAGAATTTCTTCCTAATATCTATCTAAATCTATTCTCCTTTCATTTAAAACCGTTACCCCTCATCCTATCACTACATGCCCTGATAAAAAGTCCCTCTCCACCTTTCTTGTAAGACTCCTTTAGGTACTGCAAGGCTGCTATGAGGTCTGCACAGATCTCTCTCTTCTCTGAGGAAAACAACCCCAACTCTCTCAGCCTGTCCTCTTACAGAGGGTGCTTCAGCCCTGTGATCATCTTTGTGGCCCTCCTCTGGACTCATTTCCACAGGTCCAAATCTTTCTTATGCTGGAGACCCCAGAACTGAACATGTTAACCCAGGTGGAGTCTCATCAGAGAAGAGTAGAAGGACCTGCTGGCCACACTTCTTTTGGTGCAGCCTGGGATGTGATGAGCTTTTTGAGTTGTGAGTGCACGTTGTTGGCTCATATTCAGTCTTTCATTTACCAGTATCAAGTTATTCTCAACAGGATTGCTCTTAATCCACTCATAAACCAGCCTGTAAGCATGTTTGGGTTCACCCCAATCCAGGTGGAGCACCTTAGACTTGGCCTATCACAGGCCCATCTTGAAAGGCCTGTCCAGATCCCTCTGCATAGCATCCCTTCCCTCTAGATTATCAACCACAGCACTCATTTTAGTGTCATCTGAAATCTTGCTGAGGGTGCACTCAATCCCACTGTCCGTGTCCCCGACAAAGATGCTGAATAGCACTGGTCCCAGTAGGAACCACTGAGGGCCACCACTTGCTACTGATCTCCACCTGGACACTGAGTTGTTGAATGTTAAGTCTGTGGCTACCTGGGATGTCTATTGTGTCTCAAGCAGCACAGGCTTATGGCATAGGCAGTAAACACCTCTATACAATATTAAAAGTAAATACTTAGGAATTATATTTGTCTCCTTCCCTGAAAATGCATGAGCATGAATTCTACATAAATGGTACTCAGTTACAGATGGGCAATAATATCCCATAGTCAACGACAGATGTCCAGCATTGCTGCAGCTGTGGTGCAAGGGGCCTTCAAGTTCCAGCGATGATTTACCTGGGCTTGCTACAGAGGTGGCAGTTGTTTTGCCAAGTGAACTTGGATGCTATGCCTAGCTGCCTCATTTTCTTTTGGAGAAGAAAAAGTCAACTCCTTTCTGTGTGATGTTGCAGAGGTCATTGCTCTCCCTGGCTGGGGAAAGGAACAGTGTCCTGCAGGCAGATATTACATAAGGTGGCATGGAGAATTCAGCCTTTATTTTTAATTTCTTGATTTCTGGATTGGAGTTTGAAAAATAGCTGCTGATCAATTTTTCTGTGCACACGACTGTATTGAAACATCTGTCAAGGACCATAGAGCTCTACAAAGGTTCTCTATGTCTTCTTCTGAGGGGGTGAACACGTAGTCAGCACATACATTGACATAAATAAATACATTAGAAGCAGAATAATGGGATGGGATTTCAACCTGGGATATTAATTTTCTGATACTCAGTTTGCTAAGCCACAATTTAAAGTTAGTTTAATACCTTTATTTTTGGTGAAATTATTTTTTTAATCATAAATTGGACAAAAGGAATATAATGTTTAGTAATCTATGGAAGCATTCATGTGGTAATCTATTTTAATCTTCTCTTTGTCTGCCATCTGAAGAACCAAAAACCACAGCAAATACCAACATCCATTTAAAACATGCACTCTATCAGACAAATACTGAGGATGTGAAGTGCAATTCTGCTCCTAGTTCTTATGAGGCACACAGAAGTTGATCTCAGACTTCTTTACATATATTGACATATATTAGAAAACCAGATATTTTGGCACTTCTTTGGGAATGATCCACTGATCGTCTGACCACTCAAATTATTTCATAAAATCATCAAGTTCTGTAAAATGAAAATCCTGACCCAAGGATTAGAACAAAACATAATGTTGTAATTTTTTTTTTTTTTCTTATTACCTTTTGGGTCATGTTTGTGAGCATTTGGTCACGTCATGTCAAATATTTCCTTTGGGTTTTAAACTCAATCACCAAAATCAAAGTAGACTCAAGTTTTTTGCAGTCTTAATTCTTCTTAAGAATTTAATTCACAAAATAAGGAAGTCTAATATTTAAAGCAACATTTTATCTATAATTATGTAAAAATCATACACATTAAATGCATATCTTCTATGGTAAGGTGTTAGTTCATTTTAATATGAGCTGCTGTGATCCATCCACAATTCAACCTTTTCACTCTTTCTATTTTCATAGTTGCAGACACACTCAACTTTCAACAGATTTGTGTTCAGTATTTCAGTAGCTAGTTGATACAGCTACTTCTTCAGGATCATAGAGTATATTTAAATATATCCATAGCTGTTACTCATAGGTAGTGCTTTAAGATTTTTCAATGCTGTTTAGAGAATCAACTATAATTACTCAGGAATCTTGAGTTTGATGCTTATGCTCCGATCTGTATTTCAAATTTATAGGTTAAGTGCTGTCATCCTCTCAACCAAGTAGTCCTGGAAACTGCTACTACTTCTGTAGCCAATATCCATGGAACATTGCAGTGTTTGTCTCAGGAAACAAAATTAGGCCTTATCTCAAGGTGCTTCACATCCATACAAACAATATTCTTTCTGGGGATCTTTAAAAAAAAAGTCTTGTTTTCCTCTTTCAGGGTAGGTTTTGCTTTTTAGTTCGTATTTAGATAATTAAACCAGTAGAATATAAAGACAGTGTTGGGATACTCCTGTATCTTTGTTTGCAAGGTGCCATTTCTGCACCTATCATTTTTTGAGGAGCAAAGTATACCCTTGAATAATGTGACCATTTTGTAAAAATTATAAATCTGTAAAAAATATTGCATATTTTGATTAGCTTACTTTCATAATTGTTTTATTATGACTTTACAAATTGAGTGTCCCAAACACCCTCACTGAAACAAAACTCGGACTAACCCCTGGTTCAGGAGATTTGTGCCCACGTCTAGCTTCATGTGCCAGGCATGGCTCCCTGCAACTGAAAGTGCAGTTTAGTTGCCATTTCAAGCTTTAATTGCCATATCTAATGAAGGCATAGGAGAGAAAGTGTGTAAACCCTGACAGTATAAAATCCATGACAGTTTTAGCTACACGAAGGCTTTGGGATAAGTCGGACATTCTACTGCAGAGATGAGATACTGTGCCATCCCTAGAGCTTCCACGAAACAGAATAAGCATGTGTGGATGTGAATTGTGGTGGTTGTAGTAATTGCCTGCAAATAGGAAGCCCCAGTTCAAGTCTCATCTGTGCTTCAGCTGTTACGCAAAGTGCTCCTGTAAAATAGGATTAAGGAGACCAGAATTTGTGTCTTCTTCATGCAAAACCATTAGACCACTTCTGTGGGGCGTGCCTTGTTTTATCTCCACTCCCTCTATCTAATGTTTACTGTTTTGTGAAAACCAATATTTCTGCAAAATATTTTTGTTTCAGTGCTCTTGAGAATATTTCATTCAGCAGAAAGCAGTCCAATCTGTTCTTGTTAGGAGTAATCTCATCATATCTTATGCTTCAGTAGCTGATGGATACGTGATACAGTAAATTATAGGAAAGTGCAAAAAGTAGAACTGACTGTATTCAAACTTTATTGACTTTTACAAACATTCTTTACTCAATATCTAATATTCAGTCTCTGAATGAGCGAAATGCCCCTGCAAAAGGACGAGAATTTATCTAGATTAAAGAACGCAGAATTTTGGCCCAAGTTTTACGTGGCTCTTCCTTATTAAATAACTCTGAAAGCAGAGTAGGGAAAAACTGCAAAACATAAATACAACTTGATAAATTCAATTTGACAATTGAAAGGGTTTTGCCTGCATAGGATTTAGAATAAATTAAAAAAAAAAAAGGCATGATTAAAAATTCAATAGCCTAAATAAAAATAGTGTGCTAATTTATTGTTCTTATAATGCCTTTTTGTTCCAATACCATAATGTAAGTTTTAAGATTTTAGACTGCATTGTGAATATCTTATTTACCCAGGGAAGGCAGCTGGTTTGACTGGCTCTGGGAAGCCAGACAGCACTGTTCACAAAATTAGTGAAGAACTCTTCATTAACCTAGGCTTTTCTTACTGATACTACTATTGATAGTAATGTATTATTTTTTCAAATTGCTGCAAAAGAAGCTGAAAGAATCCACAAAGTAAGTTTGCTGAAATGTGTAGAATTATGAGTTTGGAACCACAACAATTTTCTTTTAGAAAGTTGATTGATGTTGCACACCCTCCTCTCCACCCCCCCAGTCTTTTTCCCTATAAACTTGGTGTTACTCAGATTAAACAAAACCAAAAATAACGCACAAATTTGGATGGCTTTAACAACAATAATTTAATACTTATTAATCTATACAAATTCCATACTTCTGTCCTGAACATATCTGATCCACAGGTAAATATGGAAGCAATGAACACTAACATTAATATATTCTTCTTTTATGATTTACAAATATTTGTTGTTTTATACAGATGCTACATTTGGCTGTTCACTAAACAATTGGATAAAAAGTATATGCATTTTCTCCATTTTGCATTATTCAAAATGCAGGTTACACTTCATTCAGATGGAAAACTGACAAGTTATACACTGGCTAAGAAAAAAAAAAGGAGTGTTTTTTACATACCGGTCATTGTAAATCCACCAACTAGCAAGCCAATGTCTCTTCCACCGACTATAATAGCTTCGCTGCGGTCTCCTTCGCTGCCAGTGTTCTTGGTTTTCCAAGCAGCCCATATCCCTACTGCCAGGATAGCCAGGTAGAAGACAACTATGGCCACCAGTCCCTCCACATGGAAAGCCATATTGAAGTCTCAACTGTTTCTTTTATTGCAATTTCATTAAGACCTCTGGAGAGAATACAATAATAGGTCTGCTTTTAACAAACCTGACTTTTAGAATCAGTGTACAAAACCCCCTCAGATGGTTATTCCAGTGAATTTATGAAATGACAATTTCAGGTGTAATTGAGATTAATGTTGCATATGAATTAAAACGCCTGTGGAGCAACAACCAATGGTTGTAGCCTCTGATTACAAAGGGGGATGAATGATATGGCTGAAAGCTACACTATTCTTAGAAATCAGTTATTGAGCACTGATTTTTTTTTTAGTGTCACCAAGTTCTCAGTGTCTGGGAACTCTTCAGTCAAGGAATACTTTGGTACAGAGAATAGAAGAACTTGGCCATATGGACTAATACAAAAGTCTCTAGCTTGAAGACAAGCCACAAAACTGCTTTAAGTTATATAAGAACTATGGATAAGTAATAGCTACAACAGCAAAATACATCTTTTACGTCTTTGTGTTGGAATGCTGAGTCTTTTCCCCCTTCTATCATCTCCTGTATTTTAAAATCTGCACTTTCTTTTTTGCAACATTCAATTGTCCAGCATGAAAAGTATCAGTCTGTTCTCTCTCGCAATCTGAGAAGCAAACGGAAAGCTTACGAGCTGTCGGACGGCAGAAATGTCGAGGTATACGAACTACAGCTGGGGGAGAACTCCCGAGCGACGCGGACAGCGGCTGCCCCGAACCAGCCTCTCCCAGAACCCGCTCCCAACCTCGACTCGCCGCTCCGCGGTCGCTCCCCCAGGGCCGCGCCGGCGAGACCCGTCCGCGCTCCCGACGGATCCCGCGGACCATCCCTACCTACCGGGGCGCTCCGCGGAGGTGCCGCGCCCTCGTGCGCGGCCGCGCATCCCGCTCCGCGCCCGCGGCAGGACCGCCCGCCCCGCCCGCCGCCCCCGCCGTCGGGCAGGGAAGGGTGTCCGCGCCCGCCGCCCACCTGCGCTCCGCCGCCGCGCTGCCCCCGCGGGGCACGGCCGCACATCCCGCGGGGCGGTGTCGGGGCCGAGCCGCCGGGAGCTTTGCCCCCCCCCCCGGGGGTTTTCCCGCTTGCGGGGGCAGGGAGGGATCAAAGGCAGGATCGTCTCTTTCCCCTCTGGTGGGGAGGTGCGCCGAGTGCTGAGGCTGCGACGGGGGGCTCGTGGATTAAAAAGAGGAAAATCTCTTTTATAAAGGAGGAGGGTTCAGTGGGGTGAGAGGACCGTGTCCGTCAGAGCTAGGGGGAGGAAGGGGGAAAGACGTCAGAGTGCTAGGGGACGCTGGGGGGGAAGTAAGGATGACTCAAGGGAGACTGATTGTCGTGTCATGGCAGGGAAGCAGGGTTAGGAAGTGGAACTGGGGTGAGAAAACAAAAGAGAATGAGGGGAGACAGGAAGGAACAGGATCATGCCAAACCAACGGGAAAGAGGAAGAAGAGAAAGGGCTGATCTAAAGAGATATGCTGAAAAGAGAGGTGAAGGAAGGGGAGAGAGTGGAGGTACGGAGAGGGAATGTGAGCTCTGTGCTCTCTTTGCTCTCCCTGGCACCCTTGTCGCTCCATCCCTGGGCCTAGCATTGAGCAAGCACCAAGCCAAGGCATGTCTATGAGAGGCTGGTCAGGACCATCTTTCGTCACAGCTCCCTTTCAAACCTGGTTAAACATGCATCGTCTTCTCCCACATGCAGGACAGCTAGTTCTTGGGGAGTCTCCATTTTTTTTGCGATGCCTGTCATAAATGTCCCCTGCAGAGCTACAGTAATACAAGCTTTCCTGTTATAGGACTCTTGCTCTCTGTCTCCAAATGATGCTGGACAATGAATCTCTAAGTGCCATGACTAAGGGTACATGTGCAAAGAAGACCCATATGTGCCCTTACCCCAGTTTTTACAAAGGGGAGATCATGCTGAGCTGTAGCAGTCTCAGCTCTTAAGACGCAGTTAACATGGGCCATTGGCTCATGCAAGTTGAAAAGTAGAAATAAGAAGCCCACAGGAGTACAGAATTGCTGTTGACAAAAGAACTAATTTAAAGCAGAAAATATGAAGTCATATTAGACTCAAGAGGAAAACTGTAGTATGGGAAGATGTAAAATCAGAGAGAAGGAAGGTGGCAATTCAGGAAAGCTCAGCCCACTGCAAGAAACAACCCAAGGGCTGGCACTTTCCTGCATATTTGCCAACTGCCTGGCCAGCCTGGCTGGCAGAGCAGCTTCATCTGGCTGGTCACGAACTGCTGAGCACATCACACCACATTGGCCCCAGCCATTTATTATGTACATCATGCACAATAAATTATGATTGCATACTCATAAATTGATTGTGTGCATAAGACTGCTTTCAAGTCTGGGGTCAGTTGAAGGAGCCCAAATAAAGGTGGCCAAAGCATTAAAGGTTAGAAATGTTACTATTTTTGTCAGCCAAACTTGTAGGTTGTTAAGTGACGCCAGTGATGCAATGTTTGCTTTGGGAGTGCACAGTAAAAACCTCCTCCCAGTAAAAGGCAACTGAGATGCTTTAGACACAGGTGAGCATAAAGGCATCACCTAAACAGAAATCCTGTCATAAGCAAACACCATAATATAAATAAAATGTAGAAGTCACACACCTTGGAAACGATGTTGAGGGTGTCTCAATTAGAAATAAACAAGTTTCAGCAATTAAAATGTGATAGAAAATGCTTGGATGCTAAAATGGATGTTAAATTAAATTCACATAAACTTTTAATTAAGAAAGAAGTCATGACAACACAAAGCATGGCTCAAGTCTGTCTGAGGCAAATTCAAAAAATGTTGACCTGTGGAAAAGAATCCTTTCTTAGATTAAATTCCAACTTTGATCTTCCCTGAAGACTATAATTAATTTCTTTTGTCCTTAGTAGGTCATATTAACACTTGTTTATGGCACTGGAGTGGGGAAGCTACTTTTTAAAAATAATTATTTCTAGAAAATAATTAATTTTGAATTAATTATATTTTTAATTAATTAATCAAAACTAATCCTAAATGTCTATTATTTTTAATTTGTGTAGCCTCTTTGGACAAGTTTTGTCTCTTTGATTCTCAAGAGTGGTTTGCAGCCTTCCACCCAACAAGTCAATTGTGCTGACCAAGTTTTACCTTACATGTGTACTCTGCTCCTGTAATTACTTAACTACAAATAAGTTAAATCATACATTCTCTCATGAGATATCCACTTAGACTATAGGTTCCTTGAGTCGATAAGGCCTTCGGTTATGAAATCATCTTCACCTGGATGTAGCTGAGAAGGTCTGATACAATTATTTTAGTGAATATTTGTTGGTTTATTAATTTACTATCCCTTCTTTGCTCATCCACTACTACTGTATCAGGTAGTTTTCTAATGCTTTCTTTTGGGAAAGGACCCTGCTAAACTGGATGCCTGTGTGCATTTTGCCAACTGCATCCCAGCAGCATCCATCACCCACAGCCATACACAAAGCTCATTTCTCATAATATCTGAAGGTGTGCACAAATGAGTACCAGTACATTTTATGGTTCTTGGGAAAAGATCTGCTTTGGTGCCAGAGATACTACATGCAACTGCAAGACAGCGTCCATACTAGACCTGAGTCCATTTCCAAAGAGAACTGCTGTTGAAACGCTTAGAACTGAGGTCACCTTTTCCAGGAAAGAAGTAGTTAATTGGCAATTTGTGGCTTCTAAAATAATTGTTCTTTATTTGAATGTAATTTTCTTTTTTTAAAGAGCATAGATTGAAAATATACTCTTCAAAAAGAAATCCTGAAACTTAGTTTTGTTTATATTTAAGAAAGGACACACTTTCCAGTGGAAGGTGTTCCTACCCATGGCAGGGGAATTAAACTGAATGATTTTTAGGTCCCTTCTAACCAAACCATTCTATGATTCTATGAAAGCTGGCATGGATGCCTGCATTAATCACATTTCTTTATACAGCTCTCAAGGAGTGTTTTGTGGAAAGAGTGGAAATTAGCTTTCATGTACAGTACTTGTCTTTTAAGCAAAGATATTACAGTATGTCCAAAAATTTATTGAGCCTACATATGATTATTTGGACTCCCTCTGAGTAACAGTAAATATTTTTGCATTTTTAAACCTATGTTTATCACTCAGACTTTACTTAGAAAAAGGTCACCCTGGATACAACTCATGGAGCTGATAAAGATATTTGTTTAGGGACAGGTAGCCTAAACTGTCATCCAGTTTCTTTTTTTCTAATGCCTTCTGCTAGTTGGTCTCTCAGAGGTGTTTGAACAATAGGAAATATAAGGGGCACAATGAAGCCTAATCCCAATGAACATTTATGTGAAGGACTGTAATTCGCAGTATTAAACACAGGTTTAAGTCATGATGTAGAACATCTAAGTAATAAATATGTTTATGGCTATATAGATATTTTATGTATATATTTACTTATATATTTTGCCTTTGAGGTAAAATTCTAATTTCTCATAGATTTCTATGTTTAAAATTTTCAATGTGTAATTATGCATTTTATGAGATTGGATTACAGAGTTGCTTAAAATTACACTAGCTTTCTTAAGAAGAAAACCAACCAACTAACAACAGCAAAAACAAACCCAGTGTTTTGATGCTGCTCCCTTAAGAAAAAAGCTTTTACTACAGGTTAGTTTAAGGCCTGTACTAAAAACTTTCTTGAGACTGATGCTACAAAAAGGTTTGCGATAGAATTATTCTAAAAAAAGGACCTCTCGATCAATTTGTAGTTTTTGGGGTAGTATCCATCTTAGATTCCTTCTATAATTTCTCTATTAACCATGGAGTCCCCAAAGAAATGATTGATGCTCAACAGCTCAAAAAACACCCATCCAGATGAGAACTCTTTTGGAAGATATATTTGATAGGTATTAACAGTCTCTGGTTATCTTGCAGAAACATAAGGCTGCAGTTCTGAGCTTTTAGGGTTCCAGATGGCGTAGATCACTGATGTGGCTTGTTTCATAGTAAAATGGAAAAAGTGTGAAAGAAATAGCTCTTTTTTCCCTATTGTGGCAAATGTTACATGTGACATATTTTTAATACTGTGCTTTACATACTTTCTGTAAGTTTGTGGTATAAAACAAACAGAAATCCAAAGTAAAACAGTGAAGAACTGTAAGAATCTAAAGTTTAGTACTTAAAACCATAAAAAAAGGAGAGTTGAGACTGTGCATGAAATCTTAATACACTCTTCTTTTCCATGTACTTTTTGAGCCTTTACCTGCATGATCATGTGCTAATTTTTCCTTGAGATACCTGTCTCTTCAGTAAGAGTTAATCTTCACTTTTTCTATTTATATTCCTCATTAATTATGTGGCCTTACAACTACACTTCATTCAAATTTCACAATGAAAACAAAACTGGTGATTTTCTCTGGGTATTTCTGTGGTGTAAAATATTAGTGCTTCACAAATACAGATAATTTTATCTACAGAGGACATAAGGGAATAGGTGACATTTTTGTACAGCTTTATATATTTTTATATATTTAAGCTATAGCTCCAGTCAATCTCTGTTGCTGTTTTATGCAAACCTAAGAAGCAACTAGTTGGGGTTTTTTTCTTTCCTTTTTTTTTTTCCCTCTGAAATTCTAAAGAAAAGAAAATCAATATTCAATCTAAGTCAGACATCTAGCATGAAAAATTTCAGCCTGTAGCCTGGTGCCTGGCAAAGTTGTATGCAATTAAAAGTAAGCATTTTATTATGTGAAATTTCAGGCAACTTGAACTGAATCAGCTTTTGAACACTTGTTGCAAGAAAGCTGTCATAAAAAATTGAAATTAAGGGATTGAAAGAGAAAATAGAGCATGTTAATTTTTTTCATTCTCTGACATGTTTGTATTGCATTATTCCTGTTTTACTTTAGTGTAAATAATTAGTGTAAATCAGAGAACTGCCTTATGGTAAACTGTACTGATTAAAATGAAACAAGTAAGGATGTTGTGCATTATTATAATTATTGAATATTGATATTGACAGTTGTTGCCAGAGGCCAGTGACATTAAAGCTCCATTTCAATAAGGGCTATGCAAACATATTATAAAGTGAAAACCCTGACTTTTACTGCAGGTTTTTCTGCATTGTTGATCAGCATCACTGAATAACATGAGAAGTAAGCAAAATAACTGTAACAAAATAAGACAATAATACAAATTAGAGATTCTTAATATAGGAAATAATACAAAATAGCTATTTGACAATCTGTTTGGAAGTAATGCTTGTTATTATTTTGATTTTTTTAAAAAGACAGTGAATTAGGATCAGTAAAGGGGAATAGGTTAACCAGGGATCCACCTTTCTTTGAATGCCTTGAACTAAATGAGATCAAACTGATTGAAATGCTTATTGGGTTTCTGGGGAAATCTCTCCCTGAGCAATATATCTGTCTGAATGGAGACTCACCATTTATCAAGCTTACAGCAAAGGGCCTTTGAACTGGTGGACAGTTGGCATAGAAACACCCTCAGCTAGGCTGGCATTTCTAGCATTCACATTGTATGACAATTTACTGTGTGTCAGCAACCAGTCACATACCCAAGAAAGCAATGAGCATGACTACATGGGCATTATGATCTTGAAACCACAGTAGTACTTCCCATCCACACAGAAAACAGAAAACCAAATATAAGCCAAAGCTGAAAGAGAAGTGTGGTGAATGGAGGGTGCCAGAGCCTCACCCCAGCAAATCAAGTCATGACGTCATGAGGGAACTGATGCAGCAGTGGACCACAGATCTGTTTGCAAACTTTGGAAACAATCAAGTGCCATATCGTAAGAGAGAGCACAGAAAAAAGGGAGAAAGCAAAGGAGAGAGAGCAGTTTCTGAACAAATCTTGGAGCCGTTACTGGCTATATGAACATTCTTAAACCACGGTGAAGACAGCTGTAGTCACTTTGGGACTGAACTGAAAGGGATGCAAGAAAATACAGCAACTAGCAGGTGAGTTAAATTCTCACTCTGCTGTTTACATTCTTCCACTTGGCCCTGCAGTGCCAGTCATGATGGCTTGATGTTAATCTGTCTGGATTCAAATAGTCCATTATTTACTAGACAATTTTCTGTTGCTGTATTGGGAAAAAAATATGTAGAAATTGAGAAAGTATTTCAAGAACTTTCAGTTTTCAAATTTAGTTTATGAAGGATTTTTTTCTGGTGATATCATGGAAGAGATTATTTACAGCAACAGTCTCAGGACTGTTTAGAAAAACATGCTTCTGTACCTTCACCAAAAACCCACCCACCCAGCACCATGCCCTCTCAATCTTTGCTCAGACTTCAGTCTTAAGAGAAAACTGATGAAGAATTTTGGTAAAGACTCTGATGACTGGTTCTTTCTCATGATGAACTTCAGATGAATAATATAACTTTTATAGATCCATGGATACCACCTTCTAGTAAGAAATCAGAAAGCAAACTGAATTAAAAACAAAAAACACAATAAAAATCTTATACACTAAACAAAACCACACAGAAATTGTATTTTGTTAACTATGATTCAAAGATACTATATGAACTTTATCTTACTATTATTAATAGGTATAGTGCTCGTGGTCTTATCATGAACATGGTTAAATAAACCTGGTAATTTTCAGTGCATAATTTTGACCAAGTAAGAACTAAAAAAAGAATTTGAAGAAAGTCCCTTTATGATTTAAACATGGCAATTTCCTTAGAAATATCTAATGAGAGCAATATCTAGTGAAAATTTCCTTAGAAATATCTAGTGAAAAACTGGCCTTCCAGGTATCACTATCAATAACTAATCCTAAGCAATATAAATTCATTTTCTCTGTGGCACTGGGCAAATTTATTTATTTATTTATTTATTTATGGCTGAAATGTCCATACAGTGTAAGTCTGATGACCCTGTTTGGGCAATGAATTCATCTGTTACTATGTGAATGGTCTGTAATAATGAAAAAGTTGAAACTAGTGTCAGTGAATTTCAAAATCTTGAGAAAGAAGAAACATGTATCAGTTTTAAACTACTTTCCAACAGACCCCTAGACAGAACAATTTATAGATCTCCTATATACTAGTTACAGAAGTGTAATTAAAGTCTACATCCACTTAGCTTGTTGTGAAAGTTGCATAGAATGTGTTTTAAGCTAGCATGATTCTTTTCACAAAGAAAGTTAGACAATGAAGATGAGGCATATGAAGATGGTCAGTCACTGACAGGTAGTAACCCATTAAACAATGATATTTCCATCCTTGTTCACACTTCTAAAGCTTTCAGAGTAATCATGAGATCTGTATCCTGCAGAGATTTTAAATTCTGTCTTTGAAGTTGCCCAGTATCTCTTCAAATGTCTATTTCAATTCTCTTGTTCCACCATTCCATCTATTCAGGAAAAGTCTGTACCTACTTACTGTTGTATTAAAGAGCACACACAAGACAAAGTGAATAGAAGAGAACCAAAATAGAAATACTTACTATGAAAGCCAGTAATACTAAAAAAAAATATGACAGGTTCTCAGCAGGCAACAAGCTGCATACAGCCATCAGGGTGTATTTCAGAGCTGTTTCTGAATTCCATGATTTAATTTATAAGTGATCTATGAGAAATGCAATTTGGCATTTTCAAATTAAATAACCTGTCTAAATAAAAATGGAAAATGTATTATTTCACTACAGTTAAGTCAGACAACTTGAAATAGCATTTGCAGCCAAATTGAAAGCAAATGGTAAAATTATTCTGATTTTATCCCCTTTGAAGTAATTCTTCTCATCAGTGTCAACTGATAAGAGGAGATTTTATAAGCACATCTACTGCTACCAGGAATTTGTAAACAATGTTTATAATTAGTGGGGGAAAATAGTATCACAGTAAATATATCCTTGGAGGAGTGTGAAAGAAATGTTTGTGGGTTTTTTGTTTGTTTTGGGGTTTTTTGTTTGTTTGGGTTTTGGTTTTGTTTGTTTGTTTGTTTGTTTTTGTTTAGTATAGACTTAGACAGAGTATTAAGGAGTTAATAAAGATCCTGTTTAACTGCAAACTCTATGTTAGCTAAAGCTCATTAAATATGTCCTGAATTTATGTAACATTGTCAAATTGGAAAACATGCACATGAGGTTTACAAAGCCAATACTTCTGGTCTGAAATACTGTCTAGTTTCACCAGAACAATCCTTTCTAGTCACAAGTTATTACTTTATGACTGCAAATGGTTTCAAACTTCACAGGAGTAGTAGATTAATTTTTTGTGGTTTTTTTTTTTTTTTAAATTTACTAATACACATTCAGAAATGTTATTGAACACAGTACTGTAATACTTAGTTGAAGCTGACTGGAGTATTTCTTCTTGTTTTAGAACAAGTTTGTTGAAATTGATGAAATTAAAAAAGCACCTCTAACTTCCTCCTTTTGAAAAATCTTCCTTTTTAAAATCTTCCTTTTGAAATCATACAGCGTTTCACAGGATTTGGAACAGAAAGGAAAGACAACTGGATTAACAGGATAATCTTGACCCTTGTAAAGATACAGTATAAAAATATTTATTCAAAGATCTGGGCATTCTGTAGGCCCTTGTACACAAATGTACAAAGCATCATTTTTCTTTTGTGTTTATCACTTTGTTATTTGCTTCAGTCAGTGCTGCTTAGATAGAAGTACCTTGTTTACTGTATCTGTAATGTCAACTATTTAAAACAGAGAATATTTCTGTGTTTTGATGTTTGTTGTTATCAGTATTTAGTGATTGCATCACTATTTAGTGATTGGGCTCTGCTTTCAGTAATTCAGGTTCCCCTGATGGATAACTAATTGCTCATCAGGCTAATCCTGTGGATTTCAGTGGTTCCACTAACAGGTTAACAAACTGCTTTAAATCTGAATCTCAGTACCTACAGGTATCTTGAAAGTGATACATCAGAGCTGAAAAATACTTGCACTGAAAAGGTTTTGACTGTGGACAAAAATGTCTTATCTCATTTGAGATGTCTTATTTCATTTGAATGCTTTCATCCAAAACCCACCATTTTATTTCTGCGCTTCCTGATCTTAGTGTTTATGCTTTACATGCAAAAAGAGAAGACTTAGTACACAAATCTATTTTGATAAAATTACAAACAATATCTTTTGTATCTTCAGTATATCAGTAAGTGTATGATCCCAATTCAAGAAGGCTGCTTCACTGCTTGACAGAATGACTGTAACTGACTTCAGTGAAACTTATATCAGTACGTAAAAAAATGGCGAATTATAGAAATAAAATAGAGTCCCCAAATACCATAGATTTATAACAGGAATCTTAGCCTGCAAAGCAGAGTGTAAAATATTCTAGATTGTGAGACAGAGATACTTGATAAAAGAGTATCTGATCACAATAAGAAGGATTTTGAAAGGAGAATTTGAGATTGGAATGGCCAATGTTAACCAGAACACCTTGTATCTACAGCTAATTCTTGGGCTCTTGGTGCTGTTTGCAAGGCATTCTAGGTTCTCTGTGAGTCAAAAACCCCCACAGTTCATAGTCATACTTGCTGTCTGTTGCTAATCTTGATGTACTCAAGGAATGGAGCAGGTGACCTTTCAAGATCTGTGGTTCCTGCAGGCCTGGGTCTAGCGGGTCAAGGAAGAAGGAAACTTTGCATGTTGTTGCTAAACTAATTTGTGGATATGTAAGAAGCATAAGTATCTAGTTTAAAATACATCACTGTTACTAAAGCACTGGTGAAACTGACACTGTCACAATAACTTTCTTTAGCAGTTTTGGTTAATCCAATTTTGTATTAGAATAATTACTTCTATTGCTTTATTTATGAAAAAATGTAAATAACTGAGCTCACATTTGTGAACTAATCCTTATGGTACTAGTGCTTTGACACATTTGGGAAGCAAATGTAAACAGCATGAAAGCTGGTATTTTTCTATGATTTGTTGTTCATTTAACTTAAAGCTGTTCCTTGAAATTGAAGAAAATTTGGTATTCCATAGATGCATTTCACTTGGGGAATTTTCTAAAAATGCACTTTAGAGAATAATTTTGGAAAGGGTTCATAAATTAGCTGAGGTGAAAAATTAAAAGATAAGAAAAGAAAAGAAGCGAGGCTCCATTACCCAGTACTCTAGCAGATTTATTGGGAAGTCACCCTTTCAGCTAGTGTTTTTATAACTTAAACAAATTACAAGTAAACATCATATTTGTATGTGACTTTTCATGAAAGCAATGCTTCAAAGTGATTCATTATTTATTACACGCTCTGTGGTATACAGGCTATCCATCCTGCAGCTGTTAGACATAATGAGAACAAGAAAAAGACCTTGTGTGCTTTAGTAAAAGGTAGCAAATCTGGAGTAACTTTCAAACAATATAAAAGAAAGGGATTTATGTACAAAACTGATGAAACGTAACGAATGAGAGGCTCTCCAGAAACTCAGTAGCTCTTCCTATTTACCTTCTGACTCTGACTTAGTGCTTCAGTGTATGGGGTTTATGCTTATATATAGGCTTAACCAGTATTTATGGTTATGTACTGGTTTAACCAGGTTCTCCTTTTCTGCTTTTATTTAATTAAAAATATCAACGCATGGGAAAAAAAATTAGCCAGAGGCACATACTCTTCTTCGATTATGAATTTTTCTGATTTTTTAACATATTTTTGTAATTTATAGACTGGTTTCGTGCTGCAATTCCAAGACACATTAACTGGCACAAGGAATTATGTGGGTATTTATATTATCACAATAATTATTAAGTGGTGTAGTAATTGTAAATTCTTATATTTATAATATAAGAATGAATATTTTGAACCCCAGTGTTTCACTGACTTTCTAATAAAACTATTATTTTTACTTCCCCCACCCGTTTACAGAACAGGAACCAGGCAGGAGCCGGGGGTGATCAGCACCATGGACAGAAGCCACGGTGGCAGGTGGTGTTCAGCGGCACAAGGGACACCCACCCATCCACCCATGCGCGAGTCTAAAGCCTCCCGAAAGACTGATTGCCTGAAACACATCTTAACCTGCAGCAGAGCCTGTCACTGGAGTCATAGATCAGCTTCAGTCACCCAAATAACCAGTGCATTGGGAGCAAGGAGAGAAAGATTACAGTGTGTGAAGGTCTCTTAAGTTCCAAGACCTTAGTAAACACATCGCAATGAAAAATGAAGTAAATCATTCTTTGTCAGCTATATAAACTACTTTGACACCGTTAACTCTTTGATGCAAGGAGTTTATTTTCCCTTGGAGCTTTTGTTTGTTTGTTTGTTTGTTTGTTTGGGGGTTTTGTGTTTTTTTGTTGTTTTGTTTTTTGTTTATTTTGCTTGGTTTGGTTTTGGTTTTTTAAGATAGTGTTAAGCATATTTCAGATACTCTTAAAACACAGTGAAGTACCCATATTTGAAAATAATGGTCTAAGCAATATTAATTATGGCCCTCTTACCTTTAAGTTATTATGGACTAGATAGCTACTAGTCAAATTAAGAGACTATTTTGTTCTCTTCCTCCCTTCTTGAGGAGAAGATCAATACTGGAAAGTCTCCCTGGGAGGTTGGATAGATTCCCACACAACAGAATTGTGAAAGCATATATGGTATGTGACACTGCATTCATTAAAAAAGCCCCAAATAAAACATCAACGTTCTGTCAATGGCATTAATTTCTCATTAATATTCTGATCTGCGTCAAGAATGACTTGGGAAATAATTACATTTTCCATTAGGTGAGTTGAAAGCCTATATCAAAACCAGTTACTGTGGTGGCAGTAGATAGCGTCTGTGGTTCAAGTGTTGCAATATTAACCAAAAAAAAAAAAAAGAAACCTTCTTACCTAACTTCAGACCACAACGTTGTAGGCATCTTCATGTGAACTAGTCATTCTAGATTCCCTTCATCGTCAGTGAAGTGTGTGTTCACTTGAAGTGAAAGGTGCAGGTCACCTGAAACTTTGGAGACATCTGCTAAGGACAAGGCAAACTTTGGTCTTATTTTTTTTCCAGTGGTTAAAAAGGAACACTACTTAAAAAGGTAACTGCTTTAGAAGACATATCCACTCCAGATGCATGTTTTTATCCAGACAGACCCCTTGAACACTGGCACTAAGTAGTGTGCAAACAACTGGGCAAGAATCAAGAAATGCCAATGTCTTTGGGAAGATTAAATATCTGGGGGTGGGGAGGCTGCTGGGAAGCTCCACACAACATCTCATTTGCCTGTAGGATGTGCTGTCAGATGATAGATAGTATCTAACTTGTTCAAATACTTCCACTCATACTGAAATACAACCTAATGACAAAAGTCTACAGATTAAACTCCCTCAGTATGCATTTTATACCTCAAATATAAGGCTTTGCCAAGAGTATTTTATATGAGACCATAATTAATTTAGCTTCACGTTCTCCTCACTAAATTGGATGCTGGTTATACTTATTTCATTTTTCAACATCACTCCCACTAAAAATATCAACCAAAACAAGTGAAATTACACAAGAGACATTGAAAGCTGAAAAGTATGTTTCAATTCAACTGCCCTTTTAAAATTGCTTTTTATTTAGGTATTGATACAGAAAAGCAGAGTGAAAAGATGGAGATAAAGTTTACGTTACAGGATCAGGTGATTAAAGGAAAAGTATCTAAAACTCCCTCTTCTGTATTTAGGGTCTGCCTTGAATGAAATCTCTTCTTCCTCTCAGTCCAGTGGAAATCAAATGCAGAAAAAAATTCATGCAGTATTGTTCTCTTGGGTCTGCAGATAGCTGAAGAAACGGTTCTGCTTCAGGAAATAGGAAAGATACTCTAAACTCATCTAATGTGGTGGATGACTGATAAAGACTGGAGGTAAAAGCTGAAAATAGGCTATCCAGTTTTAGGCATCTGATAGAGCTACTTGAGCCAAAAGTTGAGTTTTCCCTAGACTATGTATGCAGCCAGGGAAGAGAGACTGGACTGGAACTGGAGCATCTACTGAGATCTGTCTGTCTTCCTTACTCTGCTGGGAAATATTACATTTTTAAGCTCTTTCTATAGGCATCTTTACTTACTACCAGAGTTATGTGGTATGGGCTTCTTTTCATCCCCTCTCAGTGCCTCTCCATCCAAATTATGGAGTGAATGAAAAATTATCTCAGTAAATTATGATGAGATTCAAGAGGTCAAAGCTGTTTTCTGAAGTCTTGGTATGCCAGAAAGGAGGCCATGTAATTGCTATAATTTTCAGAGGGCAATTTCTCTGATGTAATCATCAGCTTTTCTGATGTCATCGGATTTTGATTGTCCACCCACTACCAAAATCTTTCTAGGTAAAAAAAAAATTTGTAGGTGTAGAAAGGATTATATCTTGTGTTGCAATGAGTAGATTTTCCCATGTTGCCATAGTAAGGAATACTCATTCATAGTGCCAGAGTGGTAGACAATTTACTCATATCTATGGTAATCTTGAAACTGGAAATTTGATGGCACAAAATACAAGAAACATGGATTTTTTTAAAAGTTATTTCCTTTTTTTTGCAAATGGAGAAAAACCACTGTTCCACTTGATCTATTAATAAATTTCACATTTAATACTGAAAAGTATTCCTCATCATAAGGAAGTTGTTGTGGCATTTCCAGTCTCCCAGAGCACTTCTGCAGTTCTCGCAAGAGAATTTAGACCCACCTGAGGACATCAAGGATCACGGAGCAGGTCCTCCCTTTCCCTCCCCTCCTCTCTCCTCCTCTCCCCTCTGTAGATAATTTACAGACTAATATGTTATCGCTGGATACTTATTATTTGTTTAAGCCTATGGGGCTCATGCCTTACGTGTCAGATGGTGAACGTGAAAGCTCCCTTGGGTCAGGGCCGATGCATGAGTGCCATCGTGGGGCACGGTGAAGGGAAGGAATCTCTCCTCAGACAGGCATACTTCTACTTTAGTTCTGGCTTCACTCCCATATGCTATTAGGCTAGATAAAAAGCAGACATAACGTGCCTTGATAGTTGGTGTCATGTACATGCCAATCCCTTACCCACTTTTTCCATTAGTAGGAGGGGTCAACAGCAACCACTGAGCCCAGCATCCCAACCTGTGGTATCTGGAGGTGATACCAAAGGATGAGTACTACCTGAGCAGGGATGTGGTTTGGACTACAATCCAGCGCATACCCAGTAGCAGAGTTCAAGAGGGCCCTTGCTAAAGTCTATTGCAAACAATTTTGGTTATTCAGGAATAAGATGGCAATACAATTGTAAATAATATTTTTTAAAAGGGTCGAAAAAGAGGGAACTAAACGATTTTTTTTTAAATTTTTGTAACTTTCTGTGCCTTTTAATGGTAACTACAATAAAAATTCGATTTGCTTTATCTTTATTTATTTTTTTATTCCAAAGAGAAACACAGTCTTAGCATTTCCAGATTCAAATAAAATTAGATTTTGGTACTGAACCATTGAAATATGACCCCATGGAAAAAAATGAAATGCGTGTAACCTCAAACACAACAATTTTTGGAAAAGAAAAAGATTTTTGGAAAGCAAAGTCACTGTCAGCAAGGAAATTACTTTGTATGAATCTGACACTGACTTCAGTTCTCTGTCCCTCCCCCCATACTTTTTCCCCCTTTTCATCACAAGGGCTACAATGGAAAGTGTAGCTCATTGTTAAATGATCTGAGAAAACAGGCAGGAAAGAGAAAAGGACAAGATCATTTCACTTGTATAGATGAGCAGACAGAAAAACAACAACAAAGCAATCAGTTGAGCAAACAGAGACTGTGGCAGTAACACAAATGATCATCACTCTCAAAATATGAGATGCAAATAAATTTGTAGTGGAGATATTAATCATGACATAATTCATATCAAATAGATTTGTTTATAGAAGGACTTTCATTCATAGCTATAAAATACTAAAATACTAAACAAAATCAGTAACCCTATTCCTCTGTGCAAGATTTTTAAATCTCAGCAGACCCCTTTTTCCCCATTCAATTAGTTTCAGACTAGATCTTCCACTGCTCTGAATTACCATGCTTCCATGACAATCACGGTACTTTGTTGATGTACTTTACCTGAAGTTTGGGTTCTTTGTACTCAGTTTAGTGATTGTGAAGATATGAAAATAAAGTACGGAGTTGAAAACCTTTTTCTGTTCAAGATATGAACATAGCCTTGGAAATACAAACTTTTCTGCAGCATGTGAAGGTATCAGGAGCAAGCACCCCACAGAGAAAGAAAGCATACAAAGTGTACAGTGTATTCTACCATTTAAACTGTTTTCTATTCTGGTTTGGCCTTTAGCTTCTAAATTAGCAGGAATTTCTCTTAACAACAACAACAACAAATTTAAAAAAATCTCTTCAAATATGTTTAAGTACCTCAGATCTGGTTTTTTTCAGAGGATATTTAATACATAGATCTGGTAAAATTTAATAGCAGTTGATCACCGTATTGATTAGAAAATCTTAAAAAATTGCTCTTTGATATTGAGTTCCTGGCATCCATAAGTTTAAAAATTCATAGAACCATAGAATGGTTTGGGTTGAAAGGGACCTTATAGATCCTCTATTTCCAATACCCCTGCCATGGGCAGGGACACCTTCCACTAGACCAGGCTGCTCAAGGCCCCATCCAACCTGACCTTTATATTTCTCACAGTTTTGTGCCTAAACCAAAATGAAGTCCTCTAGTAAGGTTACTATCTTCAGAGCTGAGTATATCAGGTGAATTACTTCAGTATTTCAGTCTGTAGTCTTGTTTTATTATTTGTTTGAATGGTGGTTTTCCTTTTGCAGCTGTATTGAATATCTATATAACTTGGTTTATAGATATTGGTTTATAATTGTCTTTCTTTTTTTCCCCTTTTTAAAATATATTTTGTATTTCTCAGTATATACAGCTAAAAAGTAAGGATAGATGTAGTTTCTCTACTAAAATCAGTGTCAATTTTCCCATTGTTTTCAGTGAAGCATAGAAGTTATTGCAAGATACCTCAGTAGAGAAATTAATTAAAAGAACATTACCTTGAAACCTGAGAAATTTTAAATTTTTTTCTATTTAAAAGTATTTGTTAAGAGCCATAAAACACCATACACGGGTATTTGCTGCACTTTCTATTAAATGCTTGAGAAGGATGTTTTTTAGTAGCACATACATACATTTCAAAAAAACTGCTATTTTATATTTAGTAGCTAGACGTTTTTATTCTAGATATACTCTCTAGGCCTTGAAAGTATTACAGATCTCACAAGAAGTTTTCACTAAAATAAAAAATCATGGAAGAGTGGTTTAGTGGGCTGAGCACAAGAGAAAAAAATATGTGTCCTTTAGATTTAATTCTGTTGTAAAGCAGAGTTGTGAACCATGGGAGAAGTAGTCTGCATGTTGAGAACACATATTACAAAATAATAAAAAAAAAAAAACAACAAAAACCCCCTTACCTGGAGATTATGTCAGGAAGGCTCAAGTAACTGTGGATCATGAAAAAAATTGGCAAGTTATAATTGTTCAATCACACAGAAATGTGAAAGAGGCTCATTTCTTAAATGGACTGTCAAGAAAGCATTTGCTCTTAAGTGTTTAAGACATAGTTGGTGATTCTCAAATTCTTTGAGATATTTTATTCTTCATTTCAGGGAGACTGAGAATCAATAGGAACATGTATCAAGTTATATATCCAGGAATAATTATAATTCCAATATAAGAAATATGAGGAGTTGCATCTCACAATAAATGGTTTGACTTCCTGGCATCTGTTAACACTTCTAAGTAAACAAGCTGGACAACTGGAAATGGTCTTCTGGAAATTTAAGTAGCATACTCATATAACCTTTGAAATAAATAGAGCAAAGTTTTCATCCAACACCTGAGTGTTAGAACTTGTTTTGTTAAATATTCAACTTAGTTTTCTGTTCATTAGAAGGGCTTATATTCAACCATTAGCATACAGAATTCCTGCTCATACAGTATGGCATTGCTTGCTTTCCATTGCTGTGCTAAACCTACCCAGCTAATGTGACCCATCCCCTCTGGGTAATGCCATTTTTAAGAAGAAGGAGCTAATAAGAAATATTATAACATATATTTTAGAGTAGTTCTGAGAAGAAAAAAATCATAAATGCAGAGGAAATCTTGTTTTAGTTTTAAAAAATCACTTTTGATTCTTCAGCTTTTTAATATTTTCTCTTTTTTCTAAAGGCATTTTATTCTGAGAAGCTGAACACACTCCTATTAGCAATATGTTCAGTCAAGAGCATCTGGGGAAATATATTTGTTATATTATAAAAACATATAAATATTCTCACATTTGCTGTGTGGGATAACACACAGCAGCTGTATTGCAAACCCTCATGCTTTGCAGAACACAGTCTATCAGAAGAGACTTGTTTTGGTTCATTTGAGAGTGAGATGACTATAAATCACCTGGTGGTAATAGGAATTGTCAGGGAAAGCTCTACCTGGCAGCCCAGGAATGGAGGCACAGAGCAGAGTTTGTTGGGAGGCCGACTTCCCTACCCACCTGTCACTCCTTCCCTGTGCCCCTACAGCCATATGCTCCCAATTTTAATTTCCTGTCCCAGGCAGGACAGCTTCCCTCTGCCCTCATTTTGTCTGCCTTAAATGCCTCTGCCTAATTTAACCTGCCATTGCCTCAAACAGAAGAGTTCCTCATCACTTTCTACCAACTGCTTCCCTGAGTATGCTGCCGAGATACTTTATTTACCGGCACCCCATTAGGGACCTGCCTGCCTGTTAATAGGTGTGATCTCATCTCTCCAAAAATCCTTGCTGCTTTTCTGTCAGGGACATGCAATGCTCATCATAGGTGAGAATTAATGTCTCAGTATCATAAAATGAATTCCTAATGGAGTTTCAGACCTTGGAGATTGTGAGAAGCACAAGTAGTTAGTGTGTGACACTGGATCTGATTGTATATCTGTTTTATATTAATGGAGGTGGGAAGCTGCTAAGAGAGTTGTGATTAGTTCCCAGCTCAGTGAATGCAGGTACCTTCCAGACTCCACTGGGATAATTCAGCTGCTTTGACAAATCCCACAATTTCTGGAAAAAGGTTTTCTTGTAGATACCTGGTGATTTCTTCAGCTTTTATTTCGCACAGGAAGGCAAAGTTATTTTAATTTTTTTTTCCTACAGATAGAAGCCTAGAAGCATGGAATGGTTTGCATTGGAAGGGACTGTAAAGATTATCTAGTTCCAATCCCCCTGCCATGGGTTGCAACACCACTAGAACAGGTTGCTCAAAGCCCCATCAAGCCTGGCTTTTTCTATCTAATCAGTCAATGACATTTTGCCTTGCAGAATGAGTCATTTGTTCATGTTTCTTACAAAAAGTTTTCCTGAAAAAATACCCTGTTTTGGCTCAAGAATCCTGATGTTGTGGTGTTTTTAAAATAGAGCATTGATTTTTCAGTATTTTAGAAATGCCAGTCTCCTGCAGTAACAGAACTGAGTAATAAGTCATTTGATGTTGACTTTGAGGTAGTGAAATTTAGTTAAAGCAGAGGAAGGGTGAAAGGGTTGTACTGCTATAATTACTTTTATGTCTGTCCATTTTATTTAAAAATATTTCTGTGTTTCAGGCATACTTTTGGGGAGTTATACTGTGGTTGCAAATTACTATATTTCCACACATTATCTGAGATAATTCTACTGGATTTACCACAAATACTAGCAGGTAAGGCCCTGCATGGTGAAGCAGTGAGATACTGGAGGCACTGGAGGCAAGCAGATGCAACAAGATATGCTATCACAGATCCTGTAATCCTGCTTCTGGCTTGCATTCTGGACCCAAAGATTTCCATGAGTCCAACAGGTTGGAAGGGGTTTTGTGTACTCTGTTATTTGGAAGTGGTGTTGCAGGATGATGTCTGCAGAGGTTATCTATGCATCTGTAGAATTGAGCCAGGGGTCACAGTGGGTCCCTTACTGAGGAACACAAAGCAAAGCTACATCCATCTGCATCTCAAACTCCTCTAGGAGTAGAGGAAGAAAGAAGCAATTTAAAGATACTGTGATTCCAGATGTTTCATGTGAGAAGAGCCATTTGAGACTAGTAAAGGTTACAGTCAAGTGTACGATATCTACTGAAGTGTGAAAATCCTGGAATTAGAGAAGATAATTACTCTCCAAGCAGCACCCACAGCTCAGGGAAGGGGAGCTGTTCTTGCAGTGTCACACAGTGACAATCTCCAACAGAGCTGGTGGGGAAACAAAACACTTGCCACTCTCCTCAGCATTTGGTAGAAACAAGGCTTCCTTTCCCCAGCTGGGTGAAAGGAGGCATGGATGGCAAGTTCAGTCTTTAGTTCTCTTACTAGAGATCAGAGATATGCTGACATGGCTTCTATTCCTTGGCTCATTCAAGGAGAGCAAAGAGCACAGAGCAGAGAAATATAGTGTTTACTTCTTCCTCAGGCCTTTTATTTAGAAGAAGACTGTACAAAAATAGAACCAGATTTTTAAGGCCTTTATCCCGTCTAGTATCGGGATAAGAAGATCATACAGGCATGCTGTATTGTATCTTTCTTATGGGAAAAATAAAGGAGACTATTGGAAAGACCAAGATTGTGACATATATAAAAATTGTAGGGTTTTTCAGATAGTCAGGTCTTGTTGCACTTCTATCATGCTGATTTTTAAATAGAAACATGCAACAAATTTGTGGCCTCTTGTTATGAAGCTTAGAACATGATTACCATTATGAATAGTGCACGCAACCTAGTTAGGGAAGTTAATCTACACTAAATTACAAGTATCCTTTTATTAATCTGCATTGGAGGTAATAAGAATGTCTGGTGAGTCTGGTGACTTCAACAGGTCAACCTCACAAGGTCATCAGCACAATCCATTTGTTTATTCAGTGTCAGGCACTGGGCAAGGTTCATGGCAGCAACAGCACTGTAAAAGCACAACCAGACTGTCCACACCTGAAAGTTTACAATCTGAAGAGGTTACCATCTCCCTCAGACCTGTATTTCCTTCTCTAGTCCTCATTGTGTTAAATGTGCTTCCAAGCTGGAAAACATTGATGTCTCATGTAGCTGCAACCCAGCTCTTCTCGAGAGTCGCTGCAACTGGGCCCAGCAGCCAGCAGGTGTCAACCTACTCAGATGTCCACTTCTGGGAGTAGGTGTTCTTGGGAATGGCCGTAATAGGAATGATTTCTATTTCTGAGGCTTATTTCTCTCCAGGACAAAATCTTCATTGGGAGGTCATAAATATATGTGAAAACACATCACAGAAAGTAGATCAGCTTTCTTCTAGGACTGAGCAGGAACCATCAACACTGCTAGTGTTTCTGCAGTTGTTCTGAATGTGCCCAGAGCTCTTGGTTGCTGTGCAAAAGTGCCTCAGTGAGATATCTAGCTTTACTAACTACAAACCCAGCCTTTCATCACCTCCATGAGTAATGGTTTTGGATCTCACCAAATATATTCTATATTCACAGGTAGAAAGGGAAAAAAGACAGAACAATGCTGTTTACATTGTCCCTGCCTCCAAACCTAAGCACAGAAAACAACTATTTATACCAAAATAAACTAGTGAAAAACAAGGGACAATCTGGGAAAAATTGTTTTGCTTCCAATTCACAATTCAGACTAGCATATTGAGAAGGTATTGACTTCTTGCAGACATTGTGTGGCTGCTACGTATAAGCTGATGCTTTCAGCCTAAATCTTCACTGACCTCAGAGCAAAACTATATCCAGAACTGGCTATTGAAGATGGGCACTTACTGCCAGTTAGACTCTCATGCATCGTAATCCTCAAGGACTTTGTACATACTTCAGAAGATCTTTACAGCCATGGCCACCACATTCAGGAGGGAGTGGATTTGCCATAGCTATTCTATTGCTATTGCCTGTTGACATATCCAGCTTCATTTGTAAACATTGGGCAGGTTTATCTTAATTGAGACATAGCTTATCCTTAATGAAACTATCTTGTGGTAAACACAAGCAGTTACCACAACAGAAATGACATATTACAAATCAATGTATTACTTCATGCAGTGTATCCTATTCTTGTGCTCATAACCAAAATTATGTGCCTGCCATCTGTCATGTGAGGCTTTCCCTTTCTCTGGTAAGGGATTTCACCTTCAAGCAGAGACATCATTATTTATTGACATATTCTAAGGATATATATTTTCTGTTGTAATAGTGGGCCCTGTTTTTTGTTTGTTTACATGGTGCATCTCCCTGTCAGGGTGAGATGATTTATGTGTTGTCATAGAAGAGAGGGGCACCAGATCTATTCTTTCTGTAACAGAGGCAGCATCAGAGCAGCACTAATGCTGCCACTTGTGCTAGGCTAGTTGTATGAACAAATACAGGTGTCCCATTTCTGATGCTGCCAGTTAGAGACATTCTAGAAGTTGAAAACTCACAGAAATACCAAAAGAAATAAAATAGATAGAGGGTCAGAGCTGGCTTCATCAACAAACATCTGGAAGCCAAGAAGGCAGGAGACCTGGCTGTTATCATGCTCAGAGACTTGAGGTCATTTGGAGTAGAGGATAGTGGAGAATTTCTAGCTCGCCAGGATTTAATAATTTCAAATGAATGACGATACAACTCTTGCATGTGTTGAATATATTTTTTTCATGGAATACACATCACATTTCATTGAATATATAAACACGAATGTACATTTTTCCACAAAAAATACTTTTTCACTTGAGTAATATTGTTAACATGAGTTTCTTAAGAGTCTCTCTTGAAATACAGTGGGAATTTAGGTCCAGCCATTGGTCAGTCAGAAGACAACAGAGATTGGAAGATAAAAATCTCATCTGTAACCCTTTCCTCACCAAATGATGAACATATAGCATTATTCCTTCAGATGTCAAAGTTTTTAAAAAGTTGGAGACATAAAAAAAGGGAAGATTGTCAGAGTAGTATGAAGTTAGGTGTGCTGTCTATTCTGTTTGGTTTAGGAGAAAATATAAATATGTTTTATCAAGGTATAAACAATAGCCTATTATAATAAAACATAAAGTAATTTGCAGTGATAAAGTAGAAAAAAACCCATAGTAAGCTAAATATTTAAGGAGAAAATGAGAATTTTTATATAAGACTATGTAAAATTGTATGTGTTTAATGCAGTTGTGGAGGCAACCGGAACTTTAATATCTGAAAATAAACTATTAGCTCATGAAGAACAATGGCTAATGAAGCAAAAATTCCAGGAGATCTTAAAACTTGTGTCTCTCATTCTTTGCATTGTCTGTTCTTTTGAGGCAAGCCCGGAAAAGACAGATCTGTCTCAGAGAAGAAAGTCAAACCTAAAAAGAGGAGTAGGAGTGTTAAACAGTGAAGCCCTTAGGAGTGATAAAGGTTCACAGAAAGGAGACTAGGGAGCGATTGCAAGTACTCTTGGGGAAGGAGTGATGCTGAACTTGGAAATATGAAGCTAATCCATCTGGAGAAAAAATAAGCTGACACATATGTCAATGACAAGGAAAAACCTCTGAAGCAGTAGTGCTAAAAGCAAAGAGGATGTAGAGATAAACATTTGCAATGCAATATTGCTTAAGAAGAAAAGGCTGGTAGAACTTGCAGCTGGATGGAGGGAACAGGGGGGATGTGAGGACATATATCAACTGCTGAGAAGCAGCAGCATTCTTCACACATGACTCTACTGCTCTAGGCCTTGCTGGTTACACATGGTTAGAATAACTCCAGAGGTGAGACTGATTTGTATAAAACTTTTAAAATAAGAAAAATAATTCACTTTGACTAAAGACAGGGCTCAACAGAGGTAACAATTAGCAATTAATTGACAGGTGAAATCAGCAGGGGATAGAACTGATTATTACTTTATATTAACCAATCAAATAATTTTATAGCCACAAAGAGAATGAATATTCTGATAATGTGATATGTTCGAAGGGAGAAAAGTAAGTCAATTCATGGAAAAAGAGAGTAAGAAAACAAAGTAATAGTAAAGAAACAATATTGAAAAACAAGTACTCTAAAGCTATGCTTAAATAAGTATCTCTGTGTGAAAGCTGTTGATTTCTCAGGCTTTAAAGGCTAAAGCTTTAATTGGTGTCCTAGAGCTCTTTGACCAAATACTCCTTTGAATCTCTTTGTTACAGCTAATCTAAACCTACCCTCTTTCAGTTTAAAGCCATTACCCCTTCGCCCTAAAAGTACCATACCGGCTTTCTTGTAGGCCCCCTTAGGGGGGGAAAACTAACATACATTTGTCAGAAAAGCTTAAAGGCATGTTCTGTTTCCATAGTATTTCAGAGTTTCATTTGTGGTCAGGCAGTGAAACGCAGCCCACAGGAAGCAAGTTTATCTCCCCCTTTTTTTGGAAAGGTCATATACTCCTGGTGGCAGTGACAGTGAAAGCAGAGATGAGGAGAGCGAGCAGGGCGCTGGGAAGCCCGCGCTGCCCCACCGGGAAAGCCGAGCCGACAAAAGGGCTGGGGCTGCCTTTCTCTTGATTTCGAGTGAAGCTGTAGGAGAATAAGAAGTAGGAGGGTTCCATCTGCCGGCCAAACAATTAAACCAATTGATCCTGAAAAAGAGATGGGTAACGTTTCCGTCTGCGATTCCGTGTGTTTACCTGCGCGAGGCAGAGGGAGACCAGCAGCATTGGTTTGAATGCTCTCCATACCCATCAGCAATCACTGTTGTATGCAAAGGGGGTTTCATTACTGTAATGTCTTCTCCTGCAGTGATTTTCTCTCGAGGTTAATAGATTAGTATCAGAGGTTTCCAGGTTTCCTAATTAGCCACAGACATAAAAGCAATCAGCTCAGATATATTACATGCAAAACCCTCTGTCCTGTCTATTCTACTGATGGTTGCTGAAATAAATAATATAGCTCTTAAGGAGACATTTTTCTTGGGACTAAGAGGCGCTGAGAGTTGCAGGCACGACGTTCATTACCTAATAGGAGGATTTTTTTCTTGTGAGTCAGAGCTAACCCGATGCCCCAGAATGGAAAAGTGAGACACAGTGTTTATTAGGCAAGTGTCACAACCCTCAGAAAGCTGACACTTTTAGAAGCTGAAATTTGAAACTCAGGTAATAAATTACTGATTTTCTGTCTCCTTTCAAGCACTGTCCAAAATACCACTACAGCTGGTTGAACTTTCTGCAGGTCTCACCTGACTTGACTCATGACCTTGTCTATTGACACAATTTGGAAATCCAAGTAGCACCATTTTGCATCTTTGGGATTTTTATTTGAATTTGCATCCTTTGCTTTAGATATCCTGGGGCAGGCGCTGCCTCATACTAGGGTTTTGAGCTTGCTCCAAGCCCTACTATGACATTGGCAAAAACATCTGCATGAATCTACCACCATGCTGGGGTTCTGGAAGAAAGAGGAGCCAAGGAGTTATTTGTATTTAAAACTCTCTCTGTATACATATTATGCAAAGACAATATATGTAACGTGTAGTATTGCAATTAGTAACATTATTTTCACAGATTCCTTACCCAGTTTCTTGTCTCCTGTGGGATATTGAATAGGATGTCAGGTAGAAGTTATCTGAAAGCTGCACAGACCACAAGGAAGTAATTGATTTCCTTTTTCTCTCTAAAATGTACATTCTTACAGAACACTCTACAGCAGAGAAAAGTGGTAACACCAATAAGTGAGCATATTTCTAACGAATCTAGTTCATATCAGACATACACAAAGCAGAAAGAAACAGTAAAAAAAAAAGAAAAAATCACTAATGTGGACAGATGAATCTTCTGCTTCTACAATACCGTGACAGTACCAGAAGAAAAAACACAACAGAGATATGTAGAATACAAATCTCCAGAAGTCTAGGATGTTTGTGGTTGTAGTGTGTAAACAGTATCTAATTTTGGGGGGGAACTGGTTAGAAGCACCACTTGTCCTCAAAAGATCCAGATAACATATTTTTAAATCAATCTGTAGCTGAATAAATGTGCAATTGAAAAGGCTCAGTGAATTCCCAGGTTTGAATGGATTCTTGCTACAGGTTACCATAATGTAAAGGTAGCATTAGTCTTCTCAATCACCCTCTTGGGACTCACTTTCTCACCTGCTGTATGTTAATCACACATTGGATGGGAGAGAGAGATACCACCTTGTGGAAATGGTTAAGTGTTCCCTCTTGATTTCAAATTATTGTCTTAGAAAAATACTGCTCTTTTGTAGGATGTAAAGATAGAACCAAATTTCCCCAGTGTTGAAATGTGACTGACCCTTAGAGTGAACAGTTGGCAACTCACTGCATGAAGGAGGGATCAGTCCAAAATAGGTGTCTGGGTCTTGCAGCAGCTGTGGAGTTTGCAAGTTGGCTTCTTACTTTCTTGCTTCAGCAAGAACATTCACCAAATGCGAGGAGTTAGATTCTGCTTTTGACTTTGCAGTTAGAAAAGAATATGGACCTGGAGATTATAATGAGTGTTTTATTGGTGCAGGATGGAAAATATGTCATATGCTGTACTTGCTAGTTCAGATATGAAGCTTTAAATTAATTTTAAAGTAACTGGCTTTAAACCAGTAGGACTACAATAGTCTGTTTTAGGGTGCTGCATGGCCATATACATACACTGTCTGCATTTCAAAGAGAAGGCTTATAACATGTAATGCGAATAACTATTTTTAACATGCTGTTTCACTAGAAGATCATGTTAGGAGGATGTAAATAATTACATTTGCTGTTGGACTCCATACTTTTACTTTCTGTATCACAAAAATAATTGAGATGCAGCTGACAGAGAGACCTCATCTAAAGATCCCCCAAGATAGTCTTTAAAGTGGAATAACCATATCCCATTTACTAGTCAGACTTAATACAGAAATGATAACAGCTGCCTAGATGTTGTCATCAGAATTTCTTAATTCATTCATCTTGCTTACATTTTGTTAGGAGAACTAACTGGAGTGATTTTTCTTTTTCAAACACCTGGAGTTTTGCAATCACCAGGAAAGGCTTAGTCATCCCTCCTTCTGTGAGCTGAAAGAAAAGTGTAAGAAGAACAACAGAGCAAAACCCACATACAAAAGTTTTGTGTGCTGTGCAGGTCTTTGGTTTGTTTGTTGGTTCGTTGGTTTTTGAGGAAAAGTATGACAATGTGTGCAATGAGGCAAAAAAAGAAAAGAAAACCAGCTGTGGTCGGTGGATGAATGCTTGAAGATGCAGAGAAGTGGGGCAGGAGGAGGCAGTGGCCGCCCTTCCCGGGTGCTGCCGCTTCGCTAGAGGGAGGCAGAGGAGCAGCTTAGAGTTTTGTTTCATCTAGTTTTAGCCCCTGGAAAGGTTTTCTTCTGCGAGAAACCTCCTTGTTAACCAGCCTTCTAAATCCTCCCCCGCCCTTTTGCAAGGGCCCATGACTGATAAAAGAGACCCAGCTGAGGCTCTCGCAAAAACGTTTTAGAATCAAAATATACAAAGTGCAGTGCCACTATGTATAGTATATGGATCTTTGTAGCATGCTGGCAGTGTGCCAAATGCTAGGATAATTTCTCCCTTATTCTTGCTACGGAATGGATGACTGGGCATTTGTACAGTGCTTGTGAAAGGAGAAAGTTTCTCTTCAGGCCAGGCAGGGAGCTGGCATCTGCAGTTTGCCTTTCTTTGTGTTGTTTTGCCAATGCCATCAATCTACACCCCCCTTTATAAGAGTGAAAGGCAATCTGAGAACAGTGGAGTAGCTACCTTAAACCAAAATAAACCCACAACGACAGATGAAGCTTGTAGCACAAACCACACTTGTTCCAACCCCAGGGTAAAAATCATCTCTTTACGCTACCCTGTCTAAAGGGGTCTGGGCAAAGAAGAGCACGTGGATTTATGGAAGGGCATCCTGGTTTCTGAATAATGCCCCTATTCAGGGAGTGAAATTGTAGAGGTGTCCAGCACAGATGGCCAAATCATAGAATCATAGAATATCCTGAGTTGAAAGTGACCCACAAGGATCGTTGAGTCCAACTTCTGGCCCTGCACAGACAGCCCTAAGAGTCACACATGTGCCTAAGAGTATCATCCAAACACTTCTTGAACTCTGGAAGGCTTGGTGCTGTGACCGATTCCCTGGGGAACCTGTCCCAGTGCCCAGGCATCCTCTGGGTGAAAAACCTTTTCCTTTTCCATGAAACCCACTCAGTTTCATGCCATTTCCTTGGGTCCTGTGACGAGTCACCAGAGAGAAGAGATCAGGGCCTGCCCCTTGTCTTCCCCTTGTGAGGAAGCTGTAAATGCAATGAGGTCTCCCCTCAGTCTCCTCTTCTCCAGGCTAAACAGACCAAATGCCCTCAGCCACTCTTCATACAGCTTGCCCTCAAGACCCTTCACCATCTTTACTGCCTGCCTTTAGACACTCTCTAATGGCTTAATATGTCTTAGGTTGTGGTCCCCAAAACAGTGCACAGTGCTCGAGGTGAGGCAGCACCAGTGCAGAGATGAACGGGACAACCCCTTCACTCAGCTGGCTGGTGACGTTGTGCCTGATGCATCCCCGGATGTGGTTGGCCCTTTTGGGTGTTGAGATGGAAAATGCATTCCACCACTGTGGATGTGGTGACAACACCCCACTGGGGAGCACTGTGAGCAACTGTGGGCAGTTCAGGGGAAAGGAGCAATAATCTTGGAATGGTACCAGTGGAAAAGGGGTCGGGAGAGGGGGGCTTAAGAGGAAAGAGAAGGGAAAAATGAGGGGTTGCATCATGTTTTTTGGGAGAGGGGGAAAAATGAGGCAATAGACCTGACCTATGAGGAAGACGAGCAATCAAGTCTGTCATTGCACCCAGGAGCAGTGAGATATTTCCTTTTTTTTTTCTTTTTAAATTACCGAACAATCAGTATTTCATTCCATTTCAAAATGGAAAGCTGTTCCTTATTCATTAAAAATGTACATTCTGTAAAATATGGATCAGCAGCAGGTCCCTCTGGTGAACAGTGAGTTACAGTCCTCCCAATTTGAACTAAATTATTTGTGTTGGGTTAACGATCTGAAATGCAAAGTTTTGTGCTCCAGTGCTTCTTTCCAATGCTTTTAAGCAATTTTATTATAATACTTGCAGTTTTTTATGTCCGAACAAAGCAATACATTCAGGGGTTATGAGAAGAAGAGGGAAAGGAGACCAGAAAAGCACCACTCATAATGGAAAATAATAATAAAATGGTTGTAAAGCACTTCTGTGTAGGGGAATGGGGAGAGGGGAGCAGGACTGAGTAATGGAACCTCGATGTACAGTCTCTTCAAAATTTAAATACTTCATACTGAATCATTTGATTTAAATATGAGCCTACGGTTATAATTACAACTCAGTTCTGGAACATGAAGGGCCTTGTTGCCTTGCACAATGCAGAAAATTTTGCCTAAGTATCACCTTTTAAAATCTAGTCTCAGTTTGACACAGTCTTGTATAGAAACTCAGCTAATCTTACATCATTAGTTGCAACCATGAAGGAACACCAGAAGAACATGAAGAAATGGTATGTTTTGTCACTAAACAACAGAATCAAGCCCAAACTTGCCTTTATCTAAGATTTGGAATTAAAATGATTTTCCCTTACTTTTGCTCAAAATCAAAACTATTAAAGCTCTTGGACTGTCTTGAGTCAAAAACATCTCTAACTTCTGAAACTTAAATTAGAGCCAGGATGCAAATTTACATTCCTTTTTCTTTCTAAATAGTTTTGTTATATAGGACTGTGCAAAATGTTTCTGTTTCTTCATTGTAGGAGTTCTAGGGAATAAATCTCACATTTACTCTAATTAAAATGTGTAGGTTTTTTTTTCTTTTTCAAAGATTTAAGACAAGTTTAAAAGAACTCATTTTCTGACTAATGAAGTCATAGGCTTGAAGTTCACCTGAAGATTAAGGATACTGTCTTCTCTATGGAGTCACACTATATTGAATTTGATTTAAAATTCGTAGGAATGATGAGTAGGAGGAGACTCCTGCAATGTATTTCATCCATTAATTTAATGAATATAATTATATGCACATGAAAAATAAGGAGGTGATTTGAGACAGCCAACATGACTTCAACACTGCACAACATCCCTGTCTCTAAGCTGGAGAGATGGATTTGATGGATAGACCACTTAGTAGATAAGGAATAGGCTGGATGGTCACACTCAAAAAGTTGTGTTTAACAGTCTGAGTGCAGACTGGTACCAAGTGGCATTCCTCAGAGGTCATAACTGGAAACAGTCCTGTGTAACATTGGCAACATGGACAGTGGGATTGAGTGCACCCTCAGTTTGCCGATGACATTAAACTGAGTGATGTTGTCAACATACTGGATGGAAGGGGTGGTATCCAGAGGAATTTTGGCAGGTGGGCCCATGAGAACCTCATGAAGTTCAGCAAGTGTAAGATCCTGTACCTGGGTCAGGGCAATGCAAAGCACAAAGGTAGGCTGGTCAGAGAATGGATCAAGAGCAGCCCTGAGGAGAGACACTTGCAGTGTTGACAAGAAGCTCAATATGACCCAGCAATGTGGGCTTGCAGCCTTGAAAGTCAACTGTGTCCTGGGGCTGCATCAAAAGCAGAGTGGCCAGCAGGTCTAGGGAGGTGATTCTTCCCCTGTGCTCCACTCTGGTAAGACCCCATCTGGACTACTGCATCCAGCTCTGTGGACTCTGGCGTAAGATGGACTTGTTGGAGAGAGTCTAGAGGAGGGCCATGAAGATGATCCAGAGGGTTGGAGCACCTCTCCTATGAAGACAGCTGAGAGAGTTGTGGCTGTTCAGCCTTATGGCACCTTCCAGTCCCTAAAGGGAGCAAATGAGAGCTGGAGAGGGACTTTTTACAAGGGTATGTAATGATAGGATGAGGGGGAATGGCTTTAAACTGAAAGAAGAGAGATTTAGACTAGGCATTAGGAAGAAATTCTTTACTGTGAGGGTGGTGAGGCACTGGAACAAGTTGCTCAGAGCAGCTATGGATGCCCCATCCCTGGAGATGTTAAAGGCCACGTTGGATGGAGCTCTGAGCAACCTGGTCTATTTGAAGGTATCCCTGTCCATGACAGGGGAGTTGGAACTAGGTGATCTTCAAGGTCCTTTCCAACTCAAACCATTCTGTGATTCTATGATTCCCTAGAAGTTATGCATAATACTTGCCATCTTAAAAGAGTACTTTGTACAGATATTTCAGAGTATTACCCCTAAACCTCCCTAAACATCTCTCAACTTACTTTTTGAAATGCACTGAAAATTACTTCTGGGAACTTCATTACTACATGCTTTATAAGTTCCTTCCACACAAATTCATAAATATTGTAGTGCAAATTATATATTATAGAATTATTCATTATTCATTATTCATCAATCAGATGTAAATGCATTTACAGTCCTGAGCTGTGTCCCGATGAACACCTTTTCCCTAGCTGAAAATTGTTGAAATGTTTTTGAACTTTAGAGCTGGTCACCAGTGCCTGATGCAGCTCCTATTGAAGTCAGTATGGGTGTCTCTGTTGATTTCAGGGAGAGATAATTTTGCTCTTTGAAGTAAATTTCGCTGGCAGATACCTGAAGATATTAAAGACAGCAAAAACTTCTATGAGACTCTTCACACTGAATGTTACAGATACCTAAGAACAAACCATATAAGTCCAATAATTATTATGTGGTCTCCAACACAGTTAAACCTTTACTTTCCAAAATTTAAGACATTGAAACACCCAGGATGATCAGCTGGATGCCATCGCTGCCGCAGCCTGGAAAAATAACCCCCTCCAGTGTCATCCTTGCCTGGGGTGGAGACCAAACGATCAGAAGTGCAACAAGAGCCCCAGGTCCTGAATGTGGGGAGAAAAGTGGGATCACTATCTGCTCTTCCTATACATCACTGAACTTGGCAGGAACCACATGCTGCAGAGCACATGGGCAGAGAGGTCTGAGGGTTTGCACAAGTAATATATAAAGGAATAACATAAAACAATTACAGATCTAGAAGTAGGCTCAGGATTTTGCTACTTGCCACAGCTGCTTAAGCACTTATATGAAACTAACTGGTAGGTGCATGACAATTTATTCAAATGGAATTCCCTGTTTATAATACCTACATAAATTGTCATGTCAAGTTTTTAATGGTAGAAAATTGAGACTGAGGTATGAGCAAACACAAAAACCCCTGAAATTTATGACTAAAAAGCAATTGGATAAAAAAATGGAGAAAAGAACACCTGTGATCAAAAGATTTAAACAGATTATTTGACAGACAACTGAGTCCAGTATATGCAGCTATTCTATGTATACTGACTTATATGTTCAAGTATACCTAGTATACTTAAAATCTCTTCAAGTTATAAACACCTGATGGAATGGATGAGGATATTCTGTGGAGAAATTAACTGCAGGGTGGGCACCTGAGGCATGCAAAACAGATCCAGGCCAAATTGTCTGAAATCCAGACTGTGAAGGGTCAGGTCCCAGCACATGCCTCCCACAGACTTGGCCCAAGACTTCACACTTTTCACTATTTGCTTCTGAATGCACCATTTGCTGCTGAAAGAAATCAGGCTGGAATGTTATAGGGAGAGGAATCTAGTGATCTACTGAATACCAGAACAGAACAACACTGCCCTTTGGCTCAGAGCCTGTCCAACCTAGATCCTGAGGGGGAGCTAGACTCAGCTATATACACATTTACACACTCAGTTTGTTGGGGCTAATAATTTTAAGATACTTGTCTAAAGAGATGGAAACCAAGAGGAGCCAGGTCCACACTATAGTTCAGAACCACACCAGACTCCGGACCCATTTCCTGCACATCCCTCATCTGCCTTCTGTTTTTGGTGAATAATTTTACCAAATTTTTGTCTGTCCTATTGCCAACACATACACAGCACTGACATCCTCCGGTAACTGAATCATATCCTTCTTGGTGAAGTAAAGCATCAGGGCTGTTGATACAGGAAAGATAAAAATAAGTTGCCCCTACTCTGAAACCTGGAAGAGGCATCTGCAATAGCAGATACCCTGACAGTGAAGAGGTTTGGAAAATCAAAGATGCATGAGCAAAAATGCACAACAGCATCTTTAGCAAACAAGTATGTGCTGAAGTCAGTGGGAGCAGCAGGAGAGCAGCACCTCTAGGAAAAAAAAGAGGAATTGCTCCATATGTTTTGAATTGGAGGCCAATACATGAAAGAGTGGAATGTGAATCTTTCTGATGCTTAAAGAGTACAGAAAGAGGCGTGCTTACCAATTATCTTTTGAATTGGCTAATATGTCACCTGATGAGTATGTGCCTCTGCTGGGCCATCTGGGAGTTTAGTAGCTGCATGAGGCATTAGGGTACATTACAAAACACACAGGAATTCATTATCTGGGGAAATTCTCTTTCAGCCATCAAGCTATTCCCTCTACTTGAAGCCAATGAGTTTACTTTCCCATGAAACCTACTCTGTATTCACTCCCTAAAATAAGTACTAATTAGCTAAACATAACAGTCAAATAAACCACTTTAATTGGGAAACAGAAATTGGCAGTTAAACATAAAAATGTGTATGTAAATATGCTGATTATCTTCAGAGTTTGAAAAAACATCTGTTTTCTCTGCGGAATGCAGGTATTTCTTCCCAAACCATGAGAACACTGCTATCATCTGAGTGCCTTAACTATACAAATTGAAAAGAAGTCCAAAATAATTAACTCAATGCCTTTTTTTCCCCCCGTATAGGAGATGGTGGACTGCCTTTTGCCTTGGTAATACACTCCTTTTAGTACCTTCAGTTAAAAAATCAGAAACATTTTACCTTTCATTCCTTCTTCATGTTGTGAATGAAAAGTAAAAAAACTTCATGGAGCAAATTAAAAAGGGTGAAAAACATTGTCATGAATTTATTGAAAGACTTCATACTTAGTTTCTTGCTTTGAACTTTATATTGTACCTTATGCATTTCAAATCCGGATACACTAGTTCAAACAGAGATTTGTGCTCACATCAAGCTATGAACTGCAGAATTATTCAAACAACGTCGATGATTTTGTGTCAAAATCTTCAGGACAATGTATATGTTCTTGTGCAATGTCCCAGTTCTGGAATCATTCTCCAAAGGAAAAACATTCTATCAGAACATTTTCAGCCACCTCTACTCCCCAGCCTTACAAGGTCATTCACTGTAAAGCAGTAAGGTCATAGAGTAATTATCCTCTCTAGACACCTTGGTTTTATTAGCATGACTGTTCTTATTACTGAGATGGTTGTAGTCATTCTATGACAGAATTAACATATGTAAATATTACAGTAGGTTATATCTACTTGGACTGAGCTTAATCTCATGTGGAGCCTGATTTTTGAGGTCCTTGATCATGCATTAAATTTTAAATAGCACAGAATTGTCACATCTAAACACGTTTGTAGGACTGAAGCCATTCACAAAGCTAGTGGGGCTGAATGCTTGTGAAACCTGCATGGGAGCAACACAAGAGCCTCTAGTCTTCCTGATGGGAAAAATGTTTATTGTATTGTTCAAAAGATGAATTTTGTTTAGTTGTTTATTTTGAAAGGGCAAATTCAAAGCAGATACTGAGGTAAATGATGTAAATTCTTCACTGAAGTAAGTGCTATCTTAAAACCATGCCTGTGAGCTCAGGGACAGATGACTCTCAAGGCTACTTTAGGTTGAATGAATGTCTGAGGACCTCATGTCTGTCATGCAGTAACCCTGAAGACTGTAGAGATTTCTTAGAACCTCTATATTCCCTGTTAGGAATATAGAGGTTCTTTGGCCTGTTCAAAAGCTTTTTTGGAAGAGTCCCATGGGATATGGCCCAGGACAGAAGAGAGATCCAGGAGAGCTTGTTGATTTTCAGTCCTCAGTTTCCAAGCATGGTCCATTCTGACACAGAAGAAATCAAGTAATGGTGGCAGTAGGCCTGGCAGACGAACAAAGAGATCCTGATGGAACATGGACACAAAACCAAAGTGTACAGAATGGGGAAGCAGGGACAAAAAACCCCAGGAGAGATAACATACAGTGTCACAATACAATGGAGACTTTCCTTGGTTATACCAGCTCTGAGCTGGCCATGAGCCCCTCCAGCCAAACACTCAGGATGGGGAATGCTTCTAGGGTCCTTATGTAGGGATGGGGTTTGGAAAGCCAAAGCCCATCTGAGGCTGAATCTGGCTGTGAAAAGTAACAAGAAGGGCTCCTACACTCTTCTTTCCTTTTGTGCAATGTCACCTGCCGTTAACCAGCAGAGATCATTGTATGGCAGGGCCAGGGGGAAAAAGGGCCTTTCCTTCAATTCTTCATGCAAAGGTGAGCAGGTGGCAAGGCCTACTGAATGCTGAAAATTTGATCACATGGTCCTTAAAAACCTCTGCAGGTCATTGTGAACTCAGACACAGGACCAAGTATGCAGGCTCTCATTAAAAAATCTGGAAACTTTCTTCTTCTTCCCTCTCTTAGCAGTGTGTTTACATCAATCCTGTGGTGTTCTTATTGAATTCATATACAAGCTTTTATTTCCAAGTTCCTTTAACCTATCTTTATTTGACTGATTCCAAAAAACAGGAAACTCCCTGCTTGTTTAAACATAGGGCAAATATGGCAGCAAGAAGACAGCCAGAAACAACACTTGGTGCAGGAGATTATGCACTGGTTAAAAATAACCGTAATAGTAAAAGACACTGTGCCTGAACTAGCTTCCACAGAAGCTGCAGTCCATGGGCTGTTTGCTCACATTCATCCCTAGAAAAATATCCATTAGAAACTGCAAAGCACTGAATATGAAATACCTTGAGACATTTATACTACAATCCCAGTTACCTAAGAGGTTAAAAATACTTGGAAAGCCTCATACCCTGCAGTGTATGTTCTGTGGTGAGGAAGCACTGCTGGAATGAATGCAGCTGTATTTTCAACTGGGTAAACTCTTTTCCGTAGACTTGCACCATTATGTGGAGTTCCCACTCCTTTTTCCAATTATGGGTCCTTATTTTTCTCATTCCAGTGAGGGAAGTGTATTCCCAATGTCCATGTCACAACCAAATTCGACTGAAAAGTTCCAAAATACGAGGTCAAAAAAGAAAAAAAAAAAAGAGGAACAGATAAAAAATAAATCTTCTGGTTTTGAGCCAGCTAGAGAACTGATAAAAACAATAGGGAGATAGTGTTTTAACAGTCTGGACATCAATGGCTAAGTGAGGTACAACAGATATCAGTTGTTCACAGCCGTTAATATACCTTGTGACCCATTTTGGTTCCTGGAGAAAGTATGAAGAAACATTAGATTGCAGCTGCAAGGTTCTTGCAATCTGTAGCCTTAATCAAGAGAGAGGCCAACAATATGTTACTGCTAGAACTAATGTGAGTGCAAAATTCTTACTGGCAGAATTAATCAGATTACCGACAGATTTATCTTCGTCTGCTACCTATTCCTATTTCAAATTATAATGCCTCTGCACCAAGAAATCTCCAGCTTTCTGCAGACAAAGACAACTGCAACAAGGAGAAACTCCCTAATGATGGAGGGCTGGGTGAGACTGCAAACGCTACTAACATCCTTGCACAAAGTGTGGTCAGCTCATACAGCTGAAACTTCCCCCAGAGATAAAAGGCAAGGAACAGAGTGACTCTGAATCCTAATTGCTATTGCTAGCAAAAGCAACTGTGCCAAAATACATCATCAGCACAATGTGGCAGCACAGGGTGAAGATGTGCACATAATTTTCATCATTCTTTAATAGAAAATTGCTCACTGAAGATGAAGACTTATAAGCTCTTATCAGCCTGTGGATGTTTCAACTCTTATCCCTCTGGGTGTCCCAGGCTTTGGTGCAGGTTGCAAGGGCACAGAGAGGAGCAGTCCTTCTGCCAGAGATGTCCAGCTGCTGAAAAACCACATGGAGAGATGTCTTTAATAGGTCTCAGCTTTTACTTGTGCCCAGGAACCCTTAACATCAGGCTTCGTGTATGGACATAGCACGAAGCCTATTAGTGATCTCCTCAGGGCCATGGGCACAGCATGAGCATTCACACTTACATTTTTAGAGCAGACTGCCAGAGATGATCACAGAGTACAGAGCTGGCAGGGTAAACCAGCATGCACCAAGTTGGCAATAAGACATTTTGATTTCTCTCATTGTGGGGTGTTTAGGTATTGGGGTTTTTTTAAAAATTTGCTTTCCCCATCACCCTCCCAACATCCCCCTCCAGTTAAATGCATTTTCCCTCATGTCCAAATTGATTTTTGGTCCCAGAAAGGTGAAAGTGTCTATTAAGCAGAAGCGTGCTGACTGCAGGGCAGCGTGTTCGTGGGAGCTGCAGGCACAGCATGGCAATTCATTTCTTTGCTACTCAGTTGTTTTGTCATGAAAGCAAAGCCTAATTGAAGATAGTCAGTCTTTAATGAATAAAGCTTTCTATAATTTCCAGCTGTGGCCATGTAATCAGCGTTCATCCGCATGAAAAGGACTTTCTGTGCCCATATTTCATTTTGATGTGCATCTGTGCCCGTATTTTGCCCTTCTGATCATGTTGACAGTTTTCATCTTTATTAGTTCTGTCTTTCACTTCTGTCTTCCTATTTGTGTTAGAAAACAGCAACAAAATCCCAGAAAGTCCCAGTGGGTTATATTATCTAATAGTTTATTAAAATGTTCCTCTGAACTTGATAATTTAAATGAATTAAATTCTGTTTGTGTTTGCTTATTATTTTCCAACTCACTTTGTTAGAGTATTTCAGAATTTTTCTACTGTGTTATTTTTGGTCACTCTCTCCACAGCACCACTGTGCCACTCCAACACACTTTTTAATTAGTTTCACCACAGTCATCAGCTTTGTGATTATCTCTGCATCTTGAACACCTGGTCTGACTTTAGAAATGACTTACCATCTGGTCAAATACTGGATAATTCTAACAATTTAATGGCAGGATAAAATAGTGTTGGTTAAGAGACTTGATTGTTCCCTCCGTTCCTTCCTCATGCAGTTTGGTTGCATTACGTCAAATTAAATTAAAATCCCATCATCAAGTTATCACTGTTGGGTGTTGTTTTTTTTTTTATCCTTCATTCACAATACTCATAAACATCTCCTGGAGTTAGTTTAGTTTTAGACTCTCCAGACATCATGTCTCTAAGAACAGTGTGAATTACTGCTTTAGATTCACTGATATGATACTTATTCTATAACTTGTGTTGCATATCAATAAATGAAGCAATAAATGGGTCTTGTCCAGAAACTAAATGCTGAGACAACTGCAGGGGAGCCATTTGTCATGAACACACTCAAATGGAATCTCACTAATGTGATACAAAATGGTGGTTTTTTCTGTAAAAGTAGTTTAATACTACTGTATGCAGCTGATATGCTGCACCAGCCTATAAATAAGCTGATTCTTATGAAAAATCTCTGGATTGGATAATGAACCTCATGCAGACTTGTCATTTTATGATTGGATCATTTTATGACAGTTGGGCGATTGGCTGAGAAAAATATCTGTGAAGCAACTTCTCCAGCTTTTTTTGTATACTAATAGAAGCTGGATTGGAAAAGTAAATAGATGTCATTCATATAACTTTCTTTCACATTATGCAAAGGAAAATATGCTCTCTAGATTTTTTTACAAAGTCCTTTCAGTATTTTTGTAGTTTGCTGAAGTTTATTGTTGTAATTATTCAGGTTGTATGATGATAATTATGTTAACAAAAGCAATAATGAAGTATCTTTCCACTGGGAAATGAATGAGAACAACCCTTTTGTATCTCTTTTTTTTCCAGATACTAGTGGCAAGAAAAAAAAAACCTATTTAATTTTCTAAGGATTCTTTCTTGTATTAATAACAAAGAGTATTAGATTGATTTTTCAACCAGGTCTCTAGGAAACTAAATACTTTTGTCATGTAATACTTCCTCCTAGCAAACACCAAGTTTAGTCTGTAAAAGCACCAAGTCTATAAAACAAAGAACACATTATTGAAGGTGAGGAATGGAAAGCCAATGATAATCAACAATGTTGTCCATGTATCAAATAAAATTCTCCTTATTATATCCAACACATATAGGATGTAACAGGGCAGTCTGAAACGTCATCCTTATCCACCAGAGAGGAGACTATACCACCAGTCATTGTGGTCATGGTTGCTGTCTCCTGAATGAGGGGATGGAGCCCATGTTTGACCCAGACACTGCACTTCCCAGAGTCTCTGCAGGCTGGGCTGCTTGCTTACCTCTGCTATTGCATATTGTCCCCTCTCTGAGGTGCAGAAAGAGCTCACAGACTGTCCCACGATGGTGCCTCTGCTGCTTCAGCAAAACACCCTCTGTGGTGTTGTCCATCAGGAAACCACTTTGGCTTCTGTCTGCTTGGAAAAAATGACTCTTTTCTTGCAAAAACTATCTCTTTGCAACTTCTTTATTTCCAAAAGAAATATCCACGGAGAGTTTTTTGACAAGCAGAAGACAAGCTGCCTCCCTCCTGCCCATCTCACTTTGTGCTATCTGCTTTACCCTTTAGCCACACAGTGCAGCGACTTTTGATCACAGGCACATTTGCTGCAGGTCTTGGGTGTGCCCCTGTCTTTCTCAGAGATAATTTTTAATTAAAACCTTAAAACCTAATAGCAGTTAGACCAAAATACCACCACGTACGAGACACCCATATGAGATCTGGTGAGAGAACATCAGCCTCTCCATGAACTCAACACACTTTTCTCTGCTTACCTGGAAGGGACAAACTAACCACTCTTTAGAGCTAAAAGAACTAACTGGAAGGGACAAAACCCCACGAAACCCAAAAAACCCAAAAAAGTTAGTATACAAGTGCATCATCAGTAGAACCTTGACTTTTCATGAGAGGAAAATTATTTCTGCAATAAATTTTATAATCGACCTAAATCAAAAAAGTTCTTATTTAATCAGAAAATTCAGAGAAATATGGTTTGGGCCACTGCTACAAACTCTAATGGGTAAATTTAAGTTTTAAATCTGCAATCAGTTCCACTGGGTAAGCTCTTACACAGAACCACAGTGGTGTCTGATTGCAGAACTAGGGTCATGGCAATGCAGCTGCACTGTGGTCCCAAGTTCCTCATGGAACAATCCTGTGTAACAAATACCTAAATCTTCATCTGATACTTGATTTATCTAGGTAGTGTGAGGAACAAAATCTCAAAGTTCAAGCAAGCTAATTGTTGGCTTGCATAAAATTGTGGTAACAGGTTTTTTTTAGTTTTTAAATTATACATTCCTTTCATAAATAAAACACTCTCTGATGTAAAATAATAAAAGATGGGTATAAGTTTGCCTTGCTTAGGTGTAATTTTTTAGATGTACTGTGAAGCAGTAGCGAGTTCTTCCCACTGTCATTGCGTGTTTTCAGGTGGCATGAGGGATGTGCTGTGGAAAGGAGAAATCCTCCCTTCCACACACACTCCTCTTGCTCCAGTCTCTCAAGCCCACTTTGTCCTGTCCCCAGCTAGTGTGGTTGTGTTGGCTGCAAAGCACATCAGAGCAGGTAGCCAGCTCTGTATTAAAATTCAGGGAACCCAGAGCAGATTCTTATTCTGGTGCCCTGCCTTTGTTCTTGCTGAAGGGTGAGAGAGAGTGAGGCCATTGAGCAGGGAGGGAGGAAAGGGCAACCCTTTGGTTGCTCAGCTGGCTGGTACTGGCTGAAGGAGCTCATGGATATAGTAGGTGCTCTGGTTGGTCTCAGCAGACACAGATACCATGGAGCATTCAGAAGTGACTTGTTTCTCCATCGTGACTAAGTGTGCCCCAGCTCAGTGACACAGCTTTCAGCCAGGAGCACTACTGAAGTTCCACAGAGATGCCTTTCTCCAGTGAATTGTTTCCCTGCTGATGCCAACTCACCAGTACAGTTTTGGTATACATAGAGAATGAAAATCAAGACTCCTAGAAAGACACTGATTGCAACAGGGGCAGGATGTCACTTTGGAAGAGGATAAAAATGCTATAGAGAGATTGAGTTAATCCAATATGAAAAAAATTCAGGGTATGCAGCAGGTGAACAGAGGTGGTCTTAGTGCTAAAGAAAGTAACTGCTGGGACAAAACTTCAAGAAATTGGGGAATCACTTTTATTCATAAGCCTATTGAAATTTTAGTCCTATTAATTTATGTTTGCATGTGAATAATCTTGTTTCTCATATATTTCATTTTTTTTTTATAATAGTTAGGTCATATTGTTCCAAACTCACAAATTTGAAGCCACTAAATCTAATTTTAGCTCAAAAAAAATTAGATATAGGTTGTGAGTTTCACAGGGTTGATCACATTGTTTCTAAAAAAAAAAACATGAGGCATCCTAGCAGAGGACAGTTTAAGACCAATTGGATTATCTACAGATTCGTGAATCAAAAGAACTAAGGAAATTTTCAAAACCACAGGCAGTCCAAACTAGTAAAATAAACCTTAAATGTATTTAAAACACTAGCATTTAAGTTCAACTTTGTGCCTTGATATTATTAAAGATGTTATAGTTAATCTTGACTGAAACTAATAGGAGATATGGAAAATTGAAAAAGTAGACTTTATTCTGTATTTCCATCCCTATAGGTGTTGCAACAAACGTCAGCAGAGAGGACTGACCTTGCAGTGTTCTCTTGTCATTTTCTATAATGAAAATATGGTCAGAAAGAGAGGAATAAAAATGGGAGGGAGGGAGCTGAGTCATGTGGCTTAGCCTCTGGATATGATGCTGGGATAGCTGCAGCCAGAGGGAGAGATACTCTCTCTACCCTTGGCTGTAGCAAGTCAATCCCCAGGGGAACTTGCACGTGAAGTACTGAAGAGGGCATCATGTTCAAGCAATCCTTTGCATAAGATGCTTCTCTGTAAGTGTTATCATTTTAAAGAGTGGAATCAAATTAATTTGCTTCTGCCTTCTCTACTTCTTTCCTACTATAAATTTTTTCTCATGTTGCCAATCTGGTAGCGGGTTTGTCTGGGCTGCAAACAGGGGTTGCACTCAGGATCTCAAAGTGACGGTATGAGCCAGCTGAACTCAAAGAATGAATTAATTACTTCAAAGACAGTAGGAGATTCAAAACTCCAGTTGAAGTCTAACCATTCCTGGAAGAAAGACAGAGGGACTGTGTTAGAGTGTATTACTCCAAGTGTCGCTGGAAAACAAACAAATAATCAATCAGAGAAACAAAACCTCCCAGCTAGCATTCTTACAGACTACTGTTGTAATATAGCCTTAGCCGAGCTACGGAAAACGCTGTTAGGCTTGATGTTCTCCTGGTGCCGACATGATAACTGTACAAGTGAACACAAAGGAAGACTTCCTTGGCAATCAAATGTTATCCTCAAGGACAGCTTTTTTTTTTTTTTTGCCAGTATATGACTGTTATCAACACAGATTCTATTAATGATCCATCTAGCCTGATATTATTTCTCAGAAAATGCTGAATATTTACAATAAATGGTCAAGAAATCCCTGTTAGGATTTTGCAATAATCTATTCATTCACCTTTATTAGTATTAGCCCTATGCCTTCAAACAGGAGGATTTATAGTTCTCTAGTGAAATTTCCAACAATTATAGCTGTGCCACCACATAATATTGTTGCACAGCTTCTTAGTATTTTAGTGACAATTGAACAATTCAGAAAATGCTTCATGGTTGCAAATTTTATGGTGAAATGACATGCAACAGATGATGTTTTCTGTCTGTCCTGTTGTCTGTATTTGTGCTTATAGGCAATTCTCCAGACAGTACAGCTTCTCAGGGACCAGGGTTTGACAACTAGGTTGTGAGTCCTACAACAAGTTTTCCTTCATATGGTTTGTTTTGTGGAATTGATGTATGAATACAAACAGAGCAAGATGGACTATACCTTGTAATTGTCCTTTTGGCCTCAAAGGCCACACTAGTCACATATTCTAGCTAGAATCACAGCAAACTTTCCTCTACCAACTGCAAGAGTGCAAGTGCAGGCCCACACCGCACACTATGTCTGAGCAAGATATTTCTTGCCCTGTTGTTCACAGATCCAGCCAGACGCAGTCCGTCATTGCTAAGAGAAGCCACCAGGCATCGTTTACTGGGCTGCTGAGTGACAGGCTCTTGCTGTTGCAGTCGTCCCACCTACAGTTGGCCAGAGCGCCAACAACTCCAGCAAATGCATTTACAGAACAATGCTGTCTTTGTTGGGTATTAAGAGCATTTGAACAGCTGCACTTCCATAGGAATATAGCCCACAAATAAAGCTTTGCCTGTGTTTAGGCCCAAACAGAATCCCTCCTTCACACCCAATTTCAAGGCCTACAGCTTGAATACAGTATTTACATTTCATATACAGGCAAGATGTCTGGCACCCTTATAAAAACATCATTATTTTTATATTCTGTAGATGCAGAACCATAGGCTCATTATGCCAAAGAGATGCCAAATCAGAGACTAACACCTACACCTGATTATGAAGCAATAATATTTTCTTAATAAAAAGTATTTATGTTATATATGGTATTTCCATCATGTCTACAATAGCACCAGTGATCAATTATAAATCTTGCAAACCTTACTTGCCTCACTTGTCAAGTGGTTTATTATGAAAAGGTCCCTGGAGATCATCAAGTGACATAAGTTATTCCACATTAAATGGAAAATTGATCTAGTGGCTAAAGAAGCTGAAGTTGTGATGTTTTCTGTACCAGAAATCTTGAATTTTCAACTTTGCTACAGTTTGAAAAGAAATCTACTGCACTTCATAATGTTACTGTAGTAATCTTTACTGAAGTGCTGCAAAGAGGTAGTTTTTCCAGGCAAAGGGGAGCTGAAGTAGTTTCTTGATGGACAACACCACAGAGGGTGTTTGGCTGAAGCAGCAGAAGGCAGCACTGTGGGACAGTCTGTAGGCTTTCCCTGCACCTCAGAGAGGGGAGGATATGCGATAGAAGAGGTGAGGAAGCAGCCCAGCCTACAGAGGGCCTGGAGTCTTAGGTTTGGCCCAGACACTGCACTTCCCAGAGTTTGTTGCTCTAGGAATTTGTAAAAGAGCTCAGAAGTTATGTCATCTGATAGTTAATTGGACAAAAACATTTCTGGTATAGCAATCACCTCAGTCTTCTGTGACATCTTAGATAAACTTGCTGTCCTGGATGAACTGGGATATTGGAAAAAACAATCAATGGACATGTGCTAAGCCTCCTTTGGATGGCTTAGCATTAATTAGGTGAAACCAAAACAGCAAATGGTAGACAGATTGTAAACTAACCTGATCCTAACTGCATCACAACTTGTCTGTTACTTGCTGATTTTTGGTCTCAGTTTTTCAACTAATAAATGCAAATAGATTTTCTTCTAGTCAGTATATTGACAGTACAAGGCTATGACTTTGGTATTTAAGTCTTCGCAGAGATCACAGCAAACTCAATAATGTGGATTCTGTCACTGGTCATCTGGAAGATTTAACACCTCCTCTACCACAGTGTAGCAAACTGAAGTTAAACTTAAGAACATTTGCATGGCCAATTGAAAACCCAGCAAAGTCCAACCTTTACCAAAAATCCATCCATACACATTCAGGACTCCAGCTGTTAACTCTAAAGGACCCTACAAAAATGGATGGGATGTTACAGGCTGAGCATCTCTGATTGTGTCTATTTATTGCTAAACACATTTGCATGGACTGAAGTAGGAATTCAGGAGTGTGTTTCCTATTCTGTCTCATTTTTCTTTAGCAGAAAATGCTTTTGTATCTACATTTGACATACCAAATGGTCTGTCAGCACATGCAGATCCCCTTCAAGCAGTAGCAGGGATGTTACAGGGATGCCCTTGGCACATGCACAAGCAGAGACAGTGTCTGACATTGCTGCATGTGTGCTATTGAGTCCTCTGTGGCAGACCCGTATCAGCTGTGACCCCACACAGCAATCCTGTTGAAGCCGAAGTGGTATCTTCTGAGTGCTGCTTTGCAATACGGGTGGCCCAAGACCAAGTCCTTAAGATGGCTCTGAACGTGTAACTGATATTCCCCCATGTGCTGTTGTCCTGGAAGATGGCATCTCAGTAAGGAGCTGACCATCACCAGCTTCCAGATAAGTGCTTAGAACCTCTCTGAGCAGCAGTACTTCTTCCTCATTCAGGGAGGAGCACTGATGTCCCCCCATAACTACCACCCACAGAGCACAGTGTACTTGAAAGTTAACTGAGTACCATGTAATGCTCATGTAGCTTACACTTAGTTCTCCAAAGTAGTCCTCAGAGAAACCGCCAAGTCCATCCCACGTCCTTTGAAAGAGATATGCATTTTCTTCAGTGAGGAAACTGCCAAAACTCTGAAGCAATGTGAAGTGATCAGGGACAGTCAACCACCTTCACTGAAAGCCTCCTTTTCTGGAGAAGGCAACATGACAAGGTCCAGCAGGCAAATATAGAAACTCATAGGAAAGCCGCAGACAGCTCAGAAATCACCACTGATGTATCTGTATGAAGTATCTCTTGTGCAGTGCATTCTACATTTGAAAAGTAGATATAGAAACAGCAAGTAGGGGAAATTAATGGGGAAGTTTAATTTAGCAGTATTTCAGTCCCATTTAGGAGGCATGCAGATAACTACACTGAGCTCTATGAAAAACGGTTAGGAATCAAAGAGGGTGAGGCTCGGACTTCAGTATCAAGTGGAGTTGCTCATTTATTTCTCTCTTTATCAGTCTTCCTCCTGAGATGTTATATGAAGAAATTAAAGGTTTATATTTTGAAAAAAAAAAGGATCCACATCATGCAAATATAGCACTTTTTTCTTCTAAATGTCATTTTTGTTGACAAGATTGCCAAGGGCTGTGGTTGGCCTAGGCAGGCTTTTACCAAAGAAAAACAATATGACTGGGAAGCTACTCTTTATCCCCTGCAAACCAGAGGCTGTCAAAAAGCAAGTGGGAAGTTTTCTCCCTCCCTTTCCATGTTAAGGGGTCCATAGCAGATTGTCTGATAATAGCTGTTTTGATATGACAAATGCTTTCTACCTGAAAAAGTGTCACTTCTCAAAAGTGTGTACAGCCACGTATTGTCATGGTAAGTTGTTTTTTCAAGTAATTGCTCTCTTTGTAAGAGGTCATTCTATGTGATTTTAATAGATTTAGTGGAAACTATGAAAAGGCAACTGTGTTAATTTTAAAGAAAGAAAATTCTGTGGTTTACGAAGTTTTATTGGTTTCTTTGATATGCAGATTTGTATTAGCTGAGCATGAAATAAAAGACCATGGTGGCTGTACATGAGAGATAAGTAGGTGCATTCACACATTCATGCTTCATCTCTCTTTTTGGGGGTAGGGTTTGAATTTAATGCTTCAGCTCTCTTTTTGGGGGTAGGTTTTGAATTTACGTTACTATGGACACTGTCTGAGGGGTGAGGTTGTCACCTGCGATTTTAGGCCCAGCAAGAGAAGGATTACTTTACTTCTGCTAATTTCTTTCTTAGCTTTGCTTTTCAGGCAAAGAGCCTGGAAAGTATCTCTTTTCAAAGTAGGACATTACAGGGCATTACAATGCTTACAACAGTTTTGTCTTTCAATTTTGAAAATACCTATATCTGAGTTCTTGTTAGCTCCTCAGCTCAGCCTATTTCCTGCACATACTTTACGCAAGAGGGCATGGTAATCTTTTATGTAATATGCATCAAATAAATATACATATATATGTTAATAGGACCTGAACATAAAGCATCCTTTGATGTTTGCAACTACCTCAAAATAATTTATAATAAGTGTACCTAATCAGAATACACAATAGCAGCAGTGACATTTTACACCCACTTGGTTTAAGAGTAACTGAACATGCAATACTCAGGGCAATGAAGAGTGAAAGCCCTAATTTTAACTTCATTCAGCTAGTCCTTTAGATCCAAGCAATCCATTTCTCAGGCTATGTAATTAATTTTTTTCTCATGCCTTAGTAGAGCTGAGTAGCACAGGAATGCATAAGTCCAAAAATCTATTTTTCCTTGACTTTTAAACAAAGACACCTCAAATCCTGTCTTTCAAGTCACATTGATTATAATTACTGAGAAGATCTTAAAAATAAAGATGCTGATTCTTTAATTTTCTTACACCAAAAGTCACTTTATGTAAATGTCCTTTTCCTCTTCCATTTTTCACAGAAAAAATCCCAGAAAAAAAGAATTCTTAAATGAAGCATTTGAAAATTTTACTGACCCAATATAGTAACTTATTCTGATAAACATATTAGCATGCTCCTACACGGGATTTGATGTAAACAGAAACTGTAAACTTTATGCCTTCCATTCAGCTGTTCTCTCTTTTTCTTCAATTAAAACTGCATTTACAGAGGTATCAAGAAATACCACAGAAAACCTGTTAACTAGGTTCCAACACAATACCCTCCTGAAAACAGACCAGGTCCTAATTTTTAGAAATGCCCCAGAAACCCATCTTATATCCGTGACATGTTTTTTGTAACCTATATATTGTATCTGAGGGACCCAAAGTAGATCTACTTACTGCTCCAAACACAAACTCTTATTTAGTGTCTTGCAACAGAGAGACAGTCTATAAACCAGAAGATACATCTAAATGACAACTGAAGCAACCCAAAATAGCATTGCTCTTGGGCTCATAGCTAGTTCTCTAGCAGCAGAAGCAGGCAAGGCTCCAGCTTTTTCCATCCTCCTTACCTGTGTCTATCTAATGACTGTCCATGCTAAAACACTTGATCAGGCCATGAGATGTTGGTTTGCTCATGTGGTTCTGTGACTTCACTCTTTGCATTTGCTTAGAGGATGTCAGAGACCTAGCAGCAACCCTTATAGGAAAAAGTCTTATTCCAGTAAAACCGTTGTTGTAAGAGCTTATTTCTCTGTGGAACTGTAATTTGTTGGCTATTATTTCTTTATGTTTTGCCGTAGGTTTACAGTAATGGAAAAGGTGTTTTAAACAACCTTAAAATCCCCCCAAAACCAAAACAGCAAACACACACAACCACTCTGTGTCTTTTACAACCAAAAAATGAGCATTAGCTGGGAGTTTGCTGCCATTTCTTAACTACAACTGAGCATTAAAATACAATAGTAACTTGTGTAAATACTGAGGTGGACTTACACAGTAGGAAAGTGCAGCTTTTCTTCAATGAAATCATCTGACAGGCATCTGTAAAACAAAAAGTATTGGCATTAGGCATATAAGATACTTTTCTGAGATTAGACTGAAGAGCATGACAAACCATGACTGAATCCCAGTAAGTCCTAATGTGCTTTCCAAATTGCTTGGGAGCAGGAACAAAAAGATTTGGCTACTCACATGAAAAGTCTTTGTGGCAGGGAAGATGTGAAGCCATGTGGGGCAGACTACCAGGCTGTCTGTGGAGAAGTAAAGTTCATTAAACATTTGAGGGCTGATAAGTGAGACAGGAAAAAGGATTTGCAAATATGAGAGACGTGTGAATGTTCCTATAAAGAATGAGATTTTGTTAGAGGAGCAAGCTGGACCATCAGCTATCTTTTCAAAATATCATTTCAAGACCTATTAAAAAGCCCCCTGTCTAAGTAACTTTTTGTCATTCAACTCTGAGGAGAAAATCAGATGTCTCATATGGATGTGGCACTTAGTGCCATGGTCTAGTTGACAGGGTGGTGTTGGGTCGAGGGTTGGACTCGATCTCAGAGTTCTTTTCCAGCCTGGTTGATTCTGTGATTCACTGACTCTGTGGTATCTGCACACTTACTTCAGATAGTGGAAACAGTAAAATTTAATGACAATGTGTTACTGAAAATGCATCACATGGCAAACTATCAAATTAAGAATGTATTGTATCTATTTCATGTATAGCAGACTACATATCTAACAGCCTCTTCTTGCAAGATAAACGTATTTTAGGAGCTTTAAGTTTTATTTGTCATGACTTGCATGCACACTGGTTCTCCTCTAATGAAATTAGGAAATACTACCAGCATGAATGAATACAATGCTACCAGCCTGGGAATAAAATGTCATTTTAGTTTTGTTGGAATGTATGCCTAATAGGTTAAAATAATTACTGTATTATTTTTCCAGGGTTGTGTGTGCTTCTTTGAGTACTCCCACTTCTTGTTTCATCATTTATGCACAGAGTGCTGACAGTATCCATCCATCTCACGTCTGTGAAACAAATCTCCCCCCTCGCCCAAGCAGACTCCTTGTTACTGTTATCCTGAAGCTTTAACTGACAGCTCACTGCTATTCAATATCTGAATATTCTGAAAGATCAATATTCTGCCAGTTCTAGAAATGACTTGCTCAAATGTCTGACATTTCATGCACTGCTTTATTAGAGCTGTGTTAGCAGAAATGTCTGTCTGTGTGTGTTATGTGAACAGCAGGTTCATTAGGTTGACTGAGCAAATGATCATCTCATTTCTCATGAGGAAAATGCATTTTACCAAATCCTCGTGTTGGACTCAGCTTTGTTTACTGATTAAAAAGTCACATAAACTTTGTGTGCATATTGCCATATTCCCTCCTCAATGAATCTGAAACAAGTTGGATAATTCAATGAGTCAAGTTCAGCATATTTGATCCACATGCATCTCAAAGCACCAAAAACCAGAACTGTATCAAGTCACATGCCAAAATATGTGCTAGAAATGCCCAGGACTAGGAAAGCAGTGAGGCAACATTTTGTAATTGAAATTCAGCACCAGACATGCTGAGCTGAAGCAGTACAGTATTATGAAATTCATCCCAAATTTGTATGCATATAAGAAGGCAATACCTTTTTTTCTCATATTGCTGTGAGAGAGTATGATGGAATTAATTTAAACAAATATTTGAGGTTCCAGTAAAGATGCTGTGTAGTGTAGTAACCTCTGTTATAGTTTATGTCGCTATGGATTGTTAAATATAATAATTAAAATTGCAAGTTTACTGCATAATATGCTTCACCATAACTTATGAGAATAATGCCTCCCTCATTACAATAAAGCATAATACCATTGCCTTTGTGCTTCACATAAGGGCATATTAGACATAAACAACAGGATGGATCCATTCACTGCCAGAGTTTGATATGCTCAATTGGTAAATAGTGACACAATTGTATATTGTTACACTGGTGGAAACATGACGAAGATGCTTCATGGGGGGGCAAGGGTGGGGGAGTGGGAATGGGAGGACAGGTAGGAGAAGAGAAGGTAACCCTTTAGGGGATCCAAAAAATTCCATTAGACTCCATACTGTTTTTCCCCTGAGGGGTCAAATTCACAGCAAAGCACAGAAGTCTGCTGTAGTGCCGGGTCCTCAGGTCCTCTGGCAACTCATCTCACTAGAGGCAGCAGAGGAACATTGTTTGTTTTCAAACATAAATATATTGCAGGTATCATCCAGCTGAAGAAAAGAGTAATAGCTGATAAGAAAACCATTCCAATCCTTCTCAAGGTACGAGTGTGCACAGCCCACTGCAACCTGCAACATCTTCAACTAGCCATCAGGAAGCACAGCAAAGCCTGGAGCTTGCCAAGAATAGTCAGTCATTGTTTCTAGATAAACTTTGTCATGATTGGAGCCTGTGGAGGGCTATTCAGTGAATTACTGCTAATGACATTTATTACCAGTATTAACAGTAATTTACCCACCATTAATCAGAGCAGCCAGTTACAGAACTTCTCAATCATTCTGAGTCCTCACTTTCCTGTTGACTAAAATACTTTATGCTACCATTAGTCACAAAGTCTCAGCAAACAGCCTGTAAATGTCTAAATTTCTGTCTACAGAGCCTGGATCTTGAAAAGTTACACCCTGCCTGTGCCTAATTTATTGTCAGTGTTTATGTTTGTGCCAAGACTCAGGCTTTCCCACTGATCAAGATTTGAAATACATAGTCATAAAATGTTCTATAGGAGTGGGCTATTGGATTACTAGTAGAAAATCATATTCTACTTAGTGGAGACACTAGAGGTACATTCATTACATGAAAAAGTGTATCTTCCTATCTAATAGGCTGGATATATTGAATGTATGGTGGTGTAGTACCCTTGTTCAGGATGCTTGAATAGGCTGCCATTGAGAGAGGGGACTGGTTCCCCACCTCTCCAGTGGAAGATTCAATTCTCTAACTTGAACAGAAATAATAAAAACATCCTTTTGTGTGTCAAGATGTAATAACAGCAATAATTAGTCTTCCCCGAAAAGCAGGAGAGAAGGAAGGGTAACACTGAAATGCAAAATAATCTCAAGTTAGAACCTCTTTACGTTGTCAGAAAGGGCACTCTAGCTAATGATGCATTTGTATTAGGGATGCCCAAAGGGAGGGACAAAGAGGGTGCCTTTGTTAACACACCAACCAATTTCCTATTAATTCATGCCAGAAGCAGAGTCTGTGTTCCCTCCACAAAGTTCTTGTAACAGAAAGCATTTTAGAAGCTAAATGTTTTCTGGAAATCAATTTAAGATGGCCACTCTGCTTAATCAGCATGAAGTTCAGTTCTGCATCAGATTACTAAAGCATACCATTACCCCCAAGGGCTTAAAATTCCTGTAGTTTCATATCAGTCATTTTACCATGAACACTGCAATTCCCATAACATGATCCAGGTCTTGGAAAAAAGAGTAGGAACAGTTAAAGTATCAACATTAGCATGCCTGACATAGGCTACACTGATAAAATATGAATTTCCAGATGTTTGGCTTCAGAGCATTATTCAAACTGACGTATTGCAAAGATTTATCTTTATTCAGCCTATATGATGCAACCTGGTCAGATACAACAAAAAATGAAATATTTTCTTTTTAAATAAAATTGAAGATTGTTGAAACCTACCATTGGCAGTCCGTCCAATTTTGGTAGTGATTTACCAATCTCCTGGTTGCACTTGACCAGAAGTGTGCCAACTGCCTTTCTACACACTGGATGTGTTTCCTCTGGCTCAGAGGGGAGGTGGGTGCCTGGACATCAAAAAGCCTTAGATACCAGTGCCCATGGCCTGGGACGGACTTGTAGGAGGCCAGCCAAGTGAGGTGTTGTTCCCAGAGCTGTGTGGGGTACTGTTCTTTCTTATTCCGACTTTTTTCTTTAAACAGAAATATTTTTTTTTGTACAAATGGGAATAAAAACAAAACAAGTATTTCTTCCTAAAAATGGAGTTATTCTCTGCTCAAGTCTAAACATATAAATTCCTGGTCTGTCTGTCTGTAGGCAGGTAATAATTACTGTTTCGATAGGTGTGATGGTCTCAGGATATGTGTGAGTGCAGGTTTGTAGGGAGATGTAATAACTTCGATCAGAGCAGTGAACCAGGTTGGGCAACACAAATACATTTTGGGCACAGTCCCTTCAACAGATATGAAACACAAGTCTGTCTGAGACTGTGCCTAATAAACTACTTATAATTTTTGTCTTAAAAAAAGGCTATTTCCTTATTGCCCTCTGTGCTTCCATTAAATCTTTGTGGGTGCCTTTGGTAACAAGGAATGCTATAATGGCTCTTGTGCGTATCTGGGAGCAGATCCTGGATATTTTCCCAATAAGATACAGATAGAGAGTGCTCTGTTCTGAATTTGGATGCTCAGGCATTAAAGTATTTCCTTTCAAGAGTTTAAGTGTGAATTTAAGGAACTGACAGTGGCACTGGATGTTCCACTTCCGGTTTACAGAGGTATTATGTGGAGCTGACTTGGTTCTGGCACATTCTTTAACATCTTGGTGGATGCTAGAAAGGCCTCTTGGCTTATCCCTGTTAGTGTCTCTCCTGACCCCATGAGACCAGGTCATGTACTGGCTTCAGTTTTGGGGGGTCCTTGACCCACTGGGTAGGCTGAGAAATGTGCTGGGGGTAGGGAGTGAGGTATCTGGTTAAGGTGTCCCACTACCCTGGTCTGCAAATTCATATAAACCCCCAGGGAACGAATGTTTTGCTGTCAGCCAAAATTGCTCTTAATTCAGGCCAAGTTAAAGTAAAGTGTTGGGGGAGAGACTGGAAAGAGTGGATTTACTTAAGCAAAATTGACAACACAGCTGCCAATGTTTATAAAAGACATGGGTCAAGAAATGAAAGAAAAGAACACACTTATTCTATTTAATTTAAACCAAGGGATTTCTCTCACCTCACTGCTGGCTGATTTACTGTAGACATTCCTCAGTCTACCTGCTTAGAGATTTTGTCTCTCTGCATTTTTTCTGTCTCAGATTGCATCCACCACAGAGAAAAGTACTTCCTGATAGGGCATATTTGCTTTCCCAGCTAATCCTGCTTTCAAATTCCACTGATTTAATATTTTTCTTCAGAATACCTTTCCTTTCTTTTGCAAAAGATATAGTCTAGCTCTCCCTTTTTAATTAAAATAAACAGTGTTATAATCACGCTGTTAAAACAGCTGTTATCTTCTTTCCTTGATTGTATGTAACCATTGTGTGACAGTGTTGTCAATGCTATTAATGACCAAAGCAGGAGTTTCAAATGAAAGTTAGAGGGACCTACCAGAGTTAGATAAGTAATGGGAATAGTGACAAATGTAAGCTGGAGTAGAAGGTAACTCATACTGGCATGAAATATTAACACTTTTCATCAAGTGGTTTGGGGTGGTTTTTTTTTTGTTTTTTTTTTTTTGTGTGTGTGTTTTTTTGATTGGTTTTTTCCTTTTAATTTTCCATCCAAATAGCAAGGAAAAAGTATGTCTTTAGAAATCAAGAAAATGTCAGCTTCATGCAGAGAAGCAACATAAAACGAGATAGTTAGAAGATACGGCATATATCAGGGTTTGAAAACAGTCTGTGAGTCACTGCTGCCTTCACATATTATATCTTATGCAGTTTTGGTCATTCCTGTCACTAAAAGGTAAAACTATAGTCCAGTTAGAGTAGTGAAGTGATTACTGGTGTGAAAGCCTTTTATGTGATATTAGGAGGAAAGCTAAAAAAAAATATTTTTAATTTTTTTTTTCAGAAAGAAGAATATTTTAACAGATACTACTTATGGAAACGTTGAGGTTTTTTTCTGGCTACCTACTGTTATGACTAGTCTAGAGAGGAAATGTATAAGGTGATATTAAATTGTCATCTAAAATAAATGGTAAGATATGTTGGATGCAGGAGCTAAAAAGAAAAAAAAATCAATTGGAAAAGGAAGCATTTAAAAAATAGCACTTGAAACCAGAATATATAATTCAGTTCTGTAACCCCATGACATATATCACTCAAGAAAAACACTTTGCAGAAGGCTAAAAAGGATTAGACACAGATAGGTGAGCAAGATGAATATCATTCAGTTATACTTGTTAGGATCAAATTATAAGGAAAACAAGTCATTTGTAGTCAAATAGCTCTCTGAAGTGAAAAAGAAACTTCCCTTTAGTTGTATCACAATGCTAGTTCATTACAGGTGGCTTTCACCTTGGCTTAAAGGCCTTGCCCTAGGCTGTTGTCCGGCACAGAATATTGATCAAGACTGACTGGTAGCTGAGGACAGGATGGAGGTGACCTGTTCATAGAGATTTCTTGCCCTTTTCCTTTCATGCACCTTTTTTGTCTTTTGCTCCTCCCACAGTTTTCATTTTATGTACCCATTTTCATTTTTTCTATTTCCCCTACACTTCTGTCTTCAATTTTTTTTCCCAGTCCCGCTCCAAGTAGTTTGACCTCTCTAAGAAATTCTTGACCCAACAACCTTCTCATGCTGTGTATTTATCTTACTCACAGAATCATAAAATGGTTTGTTTTGGAAGGAACCTTAAAGATCATCTAGTTCCAAACTCCCTTCCACTAGACCAGGTTACTCAAAGCCCTGTCCAACCTGTCCACTGTTTCCTGGTGTTTAAGAAGGGACTTGGCTGATGGTGACAAGCTCTTTCGTCTTTTCATGGACTGCCACGTAGTGGCCCAATAGCGTTTCAGAGACATGTAGCCTTTTTTGAACAGCAGCTACCTTAATATTAATTTCCTTTCCCTGATATTCAGTTTGAAAGCAAAATCAAAATTTTATTGTCATTTCCTCCCCAAAGGCAAAGCATATGAAGATCCACTAGAAGGGAGAGGCAGTTGAGACAATAGTCTTCTCATTTACTGATGGCTCAGCTCATGTCATGATTGCAGTAACTTGCAGTGCATAGGAAACGTGGGTATTAGAGATGACATGACAAGCCTCTCACTGTGTTATCAACTCTTACACAGTGTGTGTGAATACAGTGGCTGTGAGTCTTTGAGAGGGAGAGAGTCCAGCTGTTAGACTAATACAGCTGGATAACTCTATCTCTGAAGATTTATTTATCTTCACCCTCAGTATTGTGGAGAGATCAGTCCCAATCCCCAGCTACAGCTGAGCTGTGCTGGAAGCAGTGGGCACTTTTGGCTGATGGCTCTGCTGCTATCCTTCTGCACAGAAGAGTGTGACGGCTCAGACTGCACCACTGCTCGAATGTCCCCAGAAAATTTCTTTCACCTGTGGGCTCTAGCACAACTGACAGGTGTGAACATGGCTGGCATAAAGAGAGGGTTTTAAAGGACCATTAGAAATGGAGAGTGTACTACTTAAGGAAAGGCAGAAACCTTATTACAGAAATTAAGTAACGTTCATCCTTTGATGTCACTGGGGGTGAGTTTGCCCACAGGCTATTTTTTCTTGAGGAGTTGGTTGGGGTTTTCTTGCTTATCTTTTTTTTTCCCAATGGAAAACAAATGGAAGGAAAGGAAAGTTATAGGCAAAATTAATTGCCTCTGACTTCAAAGCAGAAATGTTTCTCCTTTGGAAATTCGTACAATTACCAGATAAAGTATAGTAATGCAGAGATGTATGGATAGTATCATATACAGCACATCCCATGCTGTGTGAGCCAGCAAACACTCCTGAACAACAAGCAGACAAATGCAGCCACTTTATTGTTTATTCTCAATGAGCCAATTATAAAAGAAGTGAGTTGCTTCATCCCAAAGGTCTGAGACCTCATATTATCTGCATTGATTTACTTTGTCCAGACTTGAGGTTTTAGAGATTAAATTAAATCCAGGCAGTTTCCAGACAGATAAAAAGGTAGATTTCTCACACATAGGAGTTGCAATCAAAGGTGGACAGATGGACAAAAAGCTAGGGAGGGGAAGCTAGGAGACATATAGCTCAGTCCAGATTCAAAAGGTGAATTAAGGCATTGCTTTTAACCCAATCATTTCACAAACATCTCAGAGTAACATTCATTGTCCTTAAAGGTTTTGTCTGCCTCTCTCCTCCTTTTTTTCTTTATTTTTCTTCAGCGTATGTTTCCTTTTCTTTGTCTGGTGCATAGCTAATCCAGTGTGTGTACAAGTGTAGGTGCTTAAGAAAATTTCTCAACCTTGAAAGGAATTCCTACCTGCAATCACTAACTGCCTAAAAAGGATTTTGATCCTGCCCAGTAATTGTCATTCACCTGTGACCCCTTCTTGGTAAACTCTCAGTTGTCTCACTATTACTTAAAAAAAGGTGTTTGGAATGAAAATGCATTCCATTAAGCAGGCAAGTCTAAGCAAGTGTCTAACACCAGTACCTACAAAGTTTGTCAGAGGAATGCTGATTGATTTTCTTCAAATAGACCAGATGAGGGATAGAGCACTAGGCTTGTCTAAACAATATGCAAGTCAGCATGGGGCTATGTGTTTTCAAGGGGAGCAAAAATGGATTCATTCCAACTGCAGGATATAACACTGAAAATAGCCTAAATGTAGGAATTTAGTCTGAAACTTTTAAAGGCTTATTTTCCATTGTTTGAAAGAGGAAATATTCTCATTCCTCATGATCAGATACTCTTACTTTTAAAATCATGGCATTTGCACCTAAATGCAGTTTATGTTACAGAGTTTCTGCTTTATCAGTAAATAGCTGCCAAACAATTACGCACAAAGGAGCGTAAAGGGGAGCTGAATTGAAGAAAAATAGTTTTGGTCCCTAAAACTAGGGTATTAATATGTTTTAGTGATCAAAGACATGTTCATAGAATCATAGAATCACAGAATATTCTGAGTTGGAAGGGACCCATCAGGATCATTGAGTCCAACTCCTGGCCCTGAGCAGGACACCCCAATAATCACACCATGTGCCTGAGAGTATTGTCCAAATGCTTCTCAAACTCTGGCAGGCTTGGTGCTGTGACCACTTCCCTGGGGAACCTGTTCCAGTACTCAGTCACCCTCTGGATGAAAAGCTTTTTCCTAATATCTGACCTAAACCTCCCCTGACTCAGCTTCATGCATTTCCTCGAGTCCTGTCACTGGTCATGAGGGAAGAGATCAGTATCTGAGCCTCTGCTTCCCATCATGAAGATGTTGAAGAGTGCAATGAGGTCTCCCCTCAGTCTCCTTTTCTCTAGGGTGAACAAACCAAGTGTTTAACACCTTGCACAATTTTCAGGAAGCTGAAAAGTGTCTAAGACAGCAGACTTTGTGTTCTTGCCTGACAAAGGAAGGCAAAGCCCGGAATCCCTGAGCTCCAGAAAGTCCTGCCCCCCTTGCCCCAAACAATTTTACATCAGAGCAAGATCCAGCAAAGTGGAATTTCTTATTGGATGGGAAGACGTCTCTAATTTGTCTCAGTACCTGAAAATGCTATACCCTGTCAAAATAATCCTAACCATAACTGACAAGATTCCCAGATCTGCTTGGGTTTTCCAGCTGTCTGGCTGCAGAGCTACTAAGAATCCCAGCATCTGGAAGCCTTTGCCTGCCTGGATTTTCTTCCCAGGTTGATGGGGGCTTTGAAGTTGCCAGGCTTCCTGCTGCAGAGTTAGGCTCCAACTATCAGGACAAGCTGGCAGAGAATCAGTCAGGAAATGTTCAGAAAAAATTCCTATCCATTGACAAGCAAATCAAGATTTTCTTTTCCTTATTTGATCTGCCCCAGTAGGGCAGGAAAACCTGAACGGTAAGTGCTGGGCAAAGGTCAACAACCACTCTGATTAACATTGTGTGTTTGCTCAAGAAAACTGCTGGAGACAGGAGTTGTGTTTTTAACAATAACACTGGTTCTTGCATTTGGGTTATGGTTCAGGATGGGTTGTGCCAGTACACCTTGAAAAAGTGTTTGCACTGGCAGGAAAGTAAGGGCCTGAAGCTGCTTTCCCCTCTCCTTCACCAGCATTCAAACACTACTGTTAGCTGCTGCTCCTAATAATAGAGAAAACCCGATCCAAGGCTGCACAGATAAATCACCTTTTTTGCCTTAAATAATACTGAGCCCTAGCTCTCATTTAATTGTGATGGAAAAGCACACTTGGTTTATTCGAGAACTTTTGGGGACACATTGGCTTACATATATTTTCAACCAGTTATTCAGCTTCTGTTCTGTTCTTGGCATAACTCACGTAACTAATATTTCATGAGCGCTTGGGATCGCATCAGTTGTAAATATAGGGTCGGATTCTACTCTGGGACAAATTGTCTCAGCTTTCTTGAGCTGCCTGGAGGTAAGTCAATGTGTCTGCACTTCAGCAAGCACCCTGCTGTGAGTACCCAGTGGCACAGAGAGTGAGTAGTCTCTTTTCAGTCACAGAGATAGAAAGAAAGGAAGGGAAGGTCCAGCCTAATAGCAGCCTTAGCATCTTTATTTACTGTACAGCCTGACAGCAGGAAGGGAAGGAGAGGGAAGCCTTGATTGAGGGTTTTCCATCTAAACTGCAGCCGCTTGCGAGACAGGAGTGGTAAGAATGGAGCAACAGCGGCATAACTGACACCTCTGGAGAACTCTTTGCTCTCTAACTGTGGGGTATTTGTGGATTCCTGGTGGCACTGAGCAGCCCCTTGCAGTGTTGCTGCACACATGTGTTGTGACTGTTCGCAGTTTTTGAGTGCAATGAGGAGCAGTTCTTCAAGCAGGTCTTTAACCCAGAGATGTACCAGTTATCGCTCGGTATTATTCAAGTCAGTCATATGCCTCCTTCCTGACACAGACTAAACACCCCATGGAAGTCTAAAGAAATAAAAGATATGGGCTGTGTGCACCGCAGACTTTCAAATGTGTGCTGACTGCAGACTTTCAAATGTGTACTGACTCATTTCAAGTAAATACCTTCCATGCTATGACAAGAGCTAATTCGGAGTCTGTATCTGTAGATTACATGCACTATCATTCCAGTGTAAAGACCAGAAACAGGTGTAGATCAGAAAGAGGTGCTAAATGCAGGATGAAAATTTAAATAAAGCCTGCTTTTCAGAATGAGGTTCATCCCTGGCTCTTCAGCTGGTTTTCAGAATACTTACGTCTTTTGGAAAGTGTGTTCTGGTTGTACACAGACTCCAAAACGGGACTGTGGTTATCTAGCGAGTACAGCTCCTGCAAATGAATTGCCCTTAACACTGAGTATATTTTCAGCTGTTTCATCAGCTCACAATTGCAGGGACTGTTTTAAGAAGACAAAATAACATCTCTCAAATATATCCCTTCAGCTCTCTCTGATTTTCTTGTGTGTAGTCATCACATAAGGGGAGTGATATTTCGCCATCCCTGCACAGGGCTGGAGCTGCCCCTCCACATGGAGTTCTGATGGAGGGGTACCTCCAGTTCTGCTTTCCCCCTGGAAGAGCTTACAAGCCAGATTTTTAGGCAACTTCAACTCTAGAGCAGCTTGACAACTTTCAACCTATTGATTTACCTATGCCTGGTGTGTAAGTCCTAAGGTGGTTATTTGCTTAGTGTTTAGTGTTTATAGTTCCACCAACCATAAAATGAAAAGTACACAGCTGGAGGATCTTTTTCCTTCTTTTACACTCGACAAATTCACTATTCTATATTTCCCTTATCACAGTCAGTAGCATCAAAATTGAAAATAATACATAGTGGTCTGAGGATGCAGAAAAAGACACTTAGATAGCCAGAGAGGAGGTTAGAAATGATTATAAAGAATGAGCTTTTCTTACCTTTGGATTTTATCTCTTCTGAAATGTAACATTACAAGGACAGAACTCAGTCTGTAATGTCAGACAATGTAGGAAATTCTCCACAGGTGTCTTTTCTTTTTGAATACAGCATTGGAAATGTGGAGCATTCATGACAGCGCAAAAAATGACTGGATTTTAGGGTGTGTTTTCCACTGTAATTCAGACATACAATATTATTGTCCCTTCAAGACATCAGGGACAGCAATGACCAGAGTCCTAGTGCCAGATCCAGCTATGTGGGAAACCAGAAAAATACAACTGCTGGGCAACCTGATGTGTGAAGGAACAAATGTAAAGATATTTTAAAACAATTTCAGCAAATGTGGTACTATTCAGTAAACTGCAAGTGTGTAGATGTGTTTGTTGTTGGGTTGCTGCATACATATGAAATCTGAATTTGTCATCTTAAGGAAAGAAAATCCACTGTTGGGAGTTTTGTTTGTTTGTTTTTTCCTTCTTTTTTTTTTTTTTTTTTTTTTTAGCAATACTGTTTGACATCCTGCTACTGTTTGGATCTAGACTTGTACAAGTTTATCTGATCTTTGTGGATTTCATGAGTGTTTGTTAGCTGGATGTTGTTGAAATCAGTGTTGTGAAAGAAACACTAAGCTGGACCACCACAAATAAAAAGAAGGAAATCTGAGGGAAGAAATAATTTCATGCTGCCATTCATTGTGCAAGATTCTCTTTGAGACATCTTCTTTGAGAAATGGAATCTACTCTAGAGCAGAGTAGTAGGATTTTTATTTGCATTGCAGAGCCAAAGGTATATGAACCAGCAACAGATGAGGAAAAATGCTGGACAGAGTAAACTGTCAAAAATAAAGACATTTGATCAGTTTAAGAAAATGTCAGACGGAGCACAAGAGACCTAGGTCAGCTCCTCAGTATTGCATTTAAGCTTGTTTCCTAGCGGATTTGATGAAATTCAAGCTACTCTGGACTCCAGGTTATGTTATGTTTTCCTTCTAACATGTAGCATGCACAGTTTTTCTTTCTCCAGAGGACAAGTGAGCTGTCAGTTAGCAGAGGGTATGACCGCTACTCGACAACAATATTTTAGCAGAGGTTAGAGCAGTTGAAATTTGAAAAGCAGCAAAGGATCTGGAAGCAATTTTTATGCTAAAATTAACTCTATGGTATTCATTCTGAAGTTTACATATTTTTGTTCACAATGTGGTGTTTTTAGGGAATGTACTGATAGAATCTGCAGGGGTTTTTTGCTATGTATTGTGGTTTCAATGGCCAACTAGGCCAGCCCAGCAGACTGAGCTGGGGAAATAGCATGCTGCAGCTTCATGCTGCAGTAACCTCCCAAAAGTCCAGTTCAGAATAGTACAAAAATACTCAAATCACTATTCAGTCAAGACTTACTGTGTTTGCTTTGTGCCTTGCTGCACATTGATCACCATACTAATCTGTCCTTTGGATCTAGCAGATTCTTGCTAAGAAAGGATAAGCAAAGTTGAAGAAAGTTTATAAGCATTGAAGGAGCACATTTCTGGGACAGGCTTCCAGTTGGAAGAGAATGGGGTCAAAATATAAAATGGATTATAATATTTCTATTATAAGGTGAGCTTAGTTCCAGGGCCTGTAGTTCAAGCCTGTGATTAAGGTTTCCAATGCTGACTTTGCTTGTAGATGCAAGTGAAGTTTGAAGAGATGTGTTCATGTATGCTTGTTCCACATATTGCTAGTGCTTTTAACTGAAAATATATTTGAGGGTTCTTGACCATCTGCAGGGCACAGGAAGAAATTTGTTTGTTTGTTTGTTTTACTGCAGATATATAACTTGGCTTTGAAGAAGAGTGGAGAGGAATTAGGTGATTTACTTCCTTTGGAGGACTGAAAACTAGCCACAGCTAGCAAAGGGACATTACATGAGCATCTGCTTGTAGCAACAGTAAACTGTCTTATGGTCAGTGATGTGAGTCTTATGTATGCCCTACAAAATAATTTTTTTATTGGACACAAGAAGGACTTTTTTGCCCATTACACCATCAAGAACTGTTGATTTGTGTTTTTTGCCTTCTGTATTATGGTTCACTTCCTAGGATCATCTGGTCATTTTCACTCCAGAAATATCACCATATTTCTCAATTGGAACTCCGCTCATCCTGCAGGCAGGTATTTTGTGAAATTCTAGTCATTGTTCTAAAGGGATGAAGATTGTTACATGGGGGCAAGGAGGGTTTGATATCTTTTGATTTGGGGACACCTGGATCGTGATCCAGGTGGCCTCTTATTGTCATGTGACACAGCAAAGCAAATGTAGCAAACAGAATTAGACCCATCATTGGTGGAACGTTTTGAGAATCTTCCAGAAGAAATTATAAGGTGATTAATTAAAAGGGTTTGCACTTTTGGATGCTGCTCACCTGAAAGAACACAGCTTCGGAGGCTATATATAACCAGATATACGTGTTTGTTTAAAACACAGACTTTACTAGTGTCAGCTATGATTTTATGTCTTGGTTGACCACTTAAACTCCTTAATTTAAAAGTCTGAACTAGAAAAGCAATTATCCACTGTTTTCTCGGCAGAGTTATTGCAGCAATGCTTAACAGTCTGGATTGTCTCCTGCTTATTTTTGAAAGGACCATCATATGTTTGTTTAGACTAACAATGTAAGGTCAGTGAGATTCTTCATGTGTTAAAATTAGATACATTGCTGAATTCAGTCTTCCTGCGTTTTGGGATTTGCTTTTCTGACAGACAGCCAACTTTGTTTTATGGAGATATTTAGGCTGTTGGTCTCCTGGCTTAAAAAGAGGGAGCTGGTTTCAGGACAGTGCTTATGAAAATCCTGGCTCAGAACTCACTTTCATCTTTAGTAAAAAAAAAAAAAAAAAAAAGCAGTTTTTTTATACCTTAAAATCATGTTAAAAAGCAGATTTTTATTTTTACTCAGAGGAGTCTAAAAAATCTCAGAACATTAGCAGAAGATACTTTAATCAATATGATTTGACATTCATAACTGAATCTGGCTGGATCAATCTTTGTTTCTATTAATTGTGCATTTTATATATATTCTATATAGACATTATAGATATATAAAATATAAACATATGTATAAATATACATATATGTACACAAAAATATGATCCACCTATTTAATATAACAGGCTTTATCATAATTATAGATAGACTTAAAGAATCAGTTAGGGAAAGCATGTTTAAAAATTGCCTGAAATGTTGAACTGATGAGTCAAGCTTCGTGTTTATGTCTTCATTAACCCAAAATACTATGGATAATATAGAATAATGTTAGCCAGTCAGGTTGCACATGAAAATAATGCCTCATGATTCACCAAGACTGCTGAAAATCACTGATGACCCATAAACGTATGCACATTTTCTTCCTCACTAGTTTTAAATGATGAACAATAGTTTTCTGCTTGCCCCTCCTACCAAAGCACTAATTTCATTTCTCAGTTTTAAAGAGCACTCCTACACACAAAAACCCCCATAGTTTGAATGAAGAGACTTTAGTACCTTCTGATGAAAACACAAACCACTTGGTTTCTCAGTGCTTTTTTAGGCAACCCTGCATGTGTTCAATCAGAGTTCTGTGTGGAGAACCTCTACAGGACATGGCCCTGAGAACATGTGAAACATATATGCATGATTACTCAGATTCACTCTTGTAAAGGCAGAGATTTGTACTTGACAAAAGAACAGAACAAGGTGGGGAGCGAGTTAATTTACAGTAGCTTTAACCAGCATGTGCTGGATTAAGATAGCCAGAGATCAAGGAGGGCAAATTCATTAGTTGTGCAACCTTTTCATTGGTCACGGTCTCTGTCTGGGGTATAAAGAAAGACATTAAGGCAGCTCTCTGGTGGTTCTTCCCCTGGGAATTTGTCTGTACAGGTGGAATCCCAGGAGTCTTATTAAGGCAGCTTTTAATTTGCTTCATGGTTTTAGGAGAGACTCAGAACCTGTGCTTCTGACCTCTGGCTTTAAGAAACGTAAATTTTATTATTTCTTCGATGGGGTTTGGCCAGTGTTTATCTTCCGGATTAGTAATTTTTAGTATTCACCTCCTAAAGCAAAGGTCCTAATTGCTTGAGCAAGGCAAATAAATATGCACACCAAGAAAAATTCTGTGTGACTCTTCAATCTGTGCAGCAAAAGATGGCTATATGAGAACTACAGCCCTAATGTATGCTCATAAAATCTTTCATTTATTATTTATATAATTATTTGCAGAGAACTGTTGCCATGACAACTTTTACACACCGTGAGATAAATCCTTACATAGACAGTAGTCACGACTCCAAACACTGTCACATGAAGATAAGCCTACATGGACATTTCAGACTTTGCCAAGTTTTTCTAAAGTAGTTATTGACATTAAAGTATGACTTTATTCTGCCAAATTAAAGAAAATAGCCTGATTTTAGCCTAATTTCTTTAGGAAAAAAGGCGTAAGGAATAATTTTCTCCATCCGTTTTTCTGCTTATTGTCTCCTAATATTTTTCAAATCTGCTGGCATAATTTCAATTACCTTTTACAAAGATGTCTCAAAGATAGTTAAATTTGACACACTTCATGGAAAGTGGTTGCATGAAGGAGCAGACATCCTAATATAATGTGCTGCAGAAGTAAGTATTACACCATGAGCTTAAAAGTAGAGAGCTCCTGCTGTACACTTGTTCAGACATCATCAAACTGGTCATGACACATTTCCATTCCTCCCTGTGAGCAGTTCATGGACTTTCAGAAATAGGCAAATAGAATTAATATGTTGACATGAGATTTGTGAAAAGTATTTGGAACAATATATAAGAACAGGTGATTTTAATCTGTTTTTTTGAAATAGCTATAATTATAAGCAACTGTATTGGGTTTGTGTGGCCAAGTTTTGGTAGCAGGAGGGCTACAGAGGTGCCTTCTGCAAGAACCTGCCAAAAACTTCCCCTGTGTCTGATAGAACTGATGACAGGCAGCTCCAGGATGGACCTGCCATTGGCCAAGGCCAAGCCAATTGGGAATTACAGTAATGGCTCTGTAACAACATATTTAGGAGGGAAAAAAAAATTATTGGGCAGATGAAATTGCAGCCAGGGAAGAGCGGAGTGAGGACATAAACAACTCTGCAGACACCAAGGTCAGTGCAGAAGGTGCTCCAGGCACCAGAGCTGAGGTTCCCCTGTAGTCTGTGGAGCAGACCATGGTGGAGTAGCTGTGCCCCTACAGCCCATGGAGGACCACGGGGATGCAGAGACACACCTGCAGCCCATGGAGGAGACACATACTGGAGCAGGTGAATGCCTGAAGGAAGCTGTGACCCTGTGGGAGGCCCAAGATGGAGCAGGGTCCTGGCAGGGACCTGCTGACCTGTGGAGAAAGGAGCCCACACTGGAGCAGGTTTTCCTGGTAGGACTTGTGGTCCTGTGGGGGACCCACATTGGAGCAACCTGTGCCTGAAGAACTGCACCCCGTGGAAAAGTGACCCACATCACAGCAGTTTGTGAAGGTCTGTTGCCCATGGGATGGACTCACGCTAGACAAGTTGGTGAAGGACCAGTGGAAGGGACCCCACAGGGAACAGGGGAAGGACTCTTCTCTCTGAGCAGCAACAGGAACGATCTGTGATGAACTGACCATAACTCCCATTCCCTATCTCCTGGTGCCACTGGGGGAGAGGAGGTAGAACTTGGGAAGGAGTGAGTGGAAGGGGGGAAGGTGTTTTTAAGATTTATTTTACTTCTCATTATCCTGCTCTGATTCTGTTACTAAATTTAATTTATATCCCCACTTTGAGTCTGTTTTGCCTGTGATGGTAACTGGTGAGTCATCTCTCCTAGTCCTTATCTAAACTCATGAACCCTTTCTTGTATTTTCTCTCCTCTGTCCAATTGCAGAGGGGAGCGAGACAGAGGCCTTAGTGGGTACCTGGCATCCATGCTGGTCAACCCAATACATCAAGGTATCTTTTGTTTTATGTATCAGTATCTTGTGCTACTGAAAAAGTCACAAAACAGAAAAAATGAGAGAAGAAGTTGGAACTACTTGCCTATTCTCACAAATATGACACCTCATTAAATCTGGCTGGCACATAAGGGGCTTGTATCCTTTAAAATATTTCTGAGGGTAATCCTGGAGATTCTAGGACAGAGAACACCACCTTGATAGAAAGTCAGTGTTCTGAAAAGCAGAACTGCTTCAGGACAGGGAAACAGCCTCCTAGATAAGTGGATTTTCTGAAAGTGTCAACAAATAAGGCAACAAAGGTTGGCATATTTCCTGGACATTTTTGGCTAAGGCATCAATTTCCTTTTTGTCTCTGCACACAACTTTTCATTATAAACTTTGGAAAACTTCCAAGAGGATTTGGATTTAGACCTATCTTTCCTAAATGGAAATAGATTCTCCTAGCTGCAACACTCATGTTAGTATAATGAGGGCCACTTTAACTGCTAGTAGGCTTTTAGGAATTACTCACTGAACAAACCACCTGTAACCCCCAATTAATTTCTGCCCTCATGTATTCTAAATGAGAAATCTTAATATAGACATGGAGAATGCTGAAGGAAGAAGGGAGCATGTCTACTGAGCCAGAAAGAATGAAACAAACTAATAAAGACATATATTTCCCTTAATCTTAGTGGGGTGGACATGCATCACCACAGTCAAACACACAACATTACTGTTAGTTGAGGAAAGGGTGGTGCAGAAAAAAAACCAAAATGGAAAGGTATGCTGCAAAAAGAACATCATAAACTTCTTACATGCATCTTCAGAAGAAGAAAAGGATATTCATTCCTGTCCATTCAAGGGCAATTCTCAGCAGCCTTTCAACTGAAAGAATGACAGTCTTGTTCCATTATTTGACCTTCTTACCACAAACTGCAGCAAAGAAATGCACCTCCTTTCAAAGGAAAGCACCTTCCTTCAAACATGATGAATGTTGAGGTAGGAGTTAGTCAGAGGCCTATTCCAAGTGAAAGAAGTGCAGAAAATGGTGGAAATCACTTAATTCATACCAGCTAGTAAACTTAGTGATGGAAAACAGAAGGACATATCTCTTCACCTCAACCTCGTTCATGGAAATAATAAGTGTAGAAAAATAGCTTTTGTTTTCTTTTTCATCTTTTCATTGGCCACAGCATTCCCAGCCGCACAGAGCTTTCACATCTCTCTCCCAGAGAAACCCAGAGGCAACGCATACCCCAGATTGATCCCACTGGCATTCCAATGCAAATGGTAATTTCAATTGCTGTATTGCATCAGTTAAATCAACACACCAGCTAATCTGCTGGGGAACAAATTTGGAGAGCTCTTCTCCCTGAAGTACATAAAGTCTCAATGGTGTTTTTTGTCGTAACTTTGCACCCTAAACTTGGGAACAGCAGGAGAAACCAAGCTACTCAAACTGTGCTTGAACTGCATTGACGCTTCTGCAGAGATAAGAGACTGTGATGAGCTCTCTTTTGCTATGATTCTCATCTTATTCCTGCAAGTACATGTTGTCAGAGCAACACACCATCTTTCACAAGAATGACATAATCTCTCAGCTGGAAAGACTCTTTTTAAACAAGACTGAACTCCCATTCACTTCCAAAAACAGTCTCTCAATGACTTTCAGAAACTGAATGCTTCCAGGGCCAACATCAGTAGCAGAGTGTGTGTCCTTGCATTGTAGGAGGCTCTGGTTGCTATTCACTTTTCTGCTAGAACAAGCACCTCTCAGCACTCATTGATGCCATTGTGGAATACTGGTCAATTAAAATGTAAATAGTTTAACCTTTGGACCTTGTGGCAGAAAAAAAAAGTGCTTTAGTCTGAAAAGCTAGATTTTCAAAGTGACACACAGCATAGACCAAACTGGGTGAGAACTCACTGTCTGAGGATGTTATTGGGTTTTGAATGGAGACTGTAATTTCATTGAATTATTCCACCTAGGATACCTCACACGTCTCTTTGCTGTCTAACCCAATGCTTCCCTCAGTGGATTTCCATCATGGGGATGGCACTGCTAGGCAGCCAGGGACCCCGTCCAGAGTACTGCCATCCCACAGAGCACTAATTCCTGCTGTGCGCCAAGAAGCTCAGATGGGTTCAGTTCAGTGTTGAGCAAATTCATATGCCTGGAAGAGATTTTGCTGGCTCACCTAGTGCAATCTTTGTCATAGGCACATCAGTGATACTGACAGATATTCATCTCCTATGTTCATAAAGAACCTCAAGCTTCCCCAAACAGGTGAGTCCATTTTTAACCTGTTCCTAGAAAGGACACATGTTCCTATGGTATTACATCAGTTCTCCTGGTTTAGTCCATTACTTCTTATCACAGAGCACTGGTTCTTCACCCTTTCAGTAACCTTTTCTGTCTTTGAAAATTTTTGTCACATCCTCCCTCAGGCTCCTCTTTCTAAGCTAAACTGTCTCAAGTTTAGATTTTTGTTATAAGTCATGATCATTCCTAGGTTACTTGACAAAGCTGAAAGAGAGCATCTGATGCAGCAACTCTGACAAGTTTAATTTGAAACAAATGATCATTTTAGTATTTTCAAAATAAAATTTTTTTTTTCTTAATTTCATGAGTATTTTATGGCTTCATATCATAATACGAGATGAAAGAAAGTATGGGAATATCTGAATTTCACATGGAAATTAAATTCTAGCATCTAGTTGACACTTGGTGATTTGCCTCCCTGTGGCTGCAGGTCAGAGGATGATGTAAGTGTACATGCAGGTTGTTAGGCTAAAATGGAAAGATGGAACAAATAACTGAAATGCAAAATATCTCTTCCGTTGATTGATACTGTAATAGGTAGGTTATTACAGATTAAGTGCAAAATCTATTCTGTAGAGTTATTTTCAATGGGTGAATCGTGTACACCCATACCTTCACTGTGCATAAATTGGCAGCACAATCTGAAAGCCTGGGTTCAAACTGCTTCTGTATCTGGGCCAGGGCCTTGACCCGGTTCAACTTTTCATTTCAGTGACTACAATTCAGCTTGATCTCTGGCACTTCTGACCCTAATGTTGGGTTTGTTTTTTTTTATGATTGGAGTCTAAATCTGTATTGAAGCTGACAGGGCTGCTCTCATCACTGTAGATCTGAATTTTGAACCTATGTAACCTCACCTTGTCACCTCCTTAGCATTTAACACTAACAGTAGCAGGAGAAATGTTACAAGCAGTTCGATATCTTCCAAGAAAATGTCTGCCAGAATGCTGAGCTGGCTGGAAATTAATTGTTTGCTGCTGTTGTTGGATTGGGTTTTAGTACCGCAGCATATAACTCATGTTCACATTGGTGAAGTGCTGGGGACGTGTGACTGGAAATGGGATAGAGCAGAAACACCTTTTTGAATGGAAGCTGAGAATTTGGCTTAGGTTGTTATGTGACCTCCATCTATTTAACTAGTAGCTCTGCAAGTTCTCCTATTGCACTGTTGCTTCTGGTCCCGTCTGTTCCTTTACAGAGCAAATCATGTGTGCTAATCCAGCAGAAAACCATCTCAAAAATTCACTTAGTTTGCTGAAGTGGCTCAGGAGAGTGTTGGGCAGTACTAGAGCAGTACAAAGAGGGAGTTGGATAGTGGCACAAGAGCCACCTTTCCTTGTGTGGACCTTCAACTGTAGATTAAGGATGAAGTAAAACCTTGCATTTCAAAATCCTCTGCTACCTTAGGGCTAACAACACCAAGATGAGGTCCTGTGTAGGCAATATGCTCATGCTACTGTAAAGATGATCACTTTGAAATACACTTATTGACTGTGTTGTTATGTGCTACTTTCTGTTCAAAATTATCTCTAATTCCTAGTTTTCCATTTATAAGCAATGCTTCCTGTTCCTTCATTTCTTGCATATACCTGGACATTTCCTTCTCAGATTCTTCAGTACTCATCTGCTACCTCACTTGATGTTAAGTGACTCTCTTGTAATAATAGAAAGAACTCTCTGGAGAGTTACAGATTAAATACTAGGAGGTAGTTGAAAATCATCAGCAACACGCTTACCCAGAGATGTGCAAAAGAGAATGGGACTTTCCAGTTCACTTATTGCTGAAAAAAACTTGCCCAACCATCATCATTAAACTACTTTTTTTGAATGCATAATCCAAGCTACAATATAATTTGCATTTAGTAAATGTTTGTTAATTATTTAAGGCCTGATAAATACGATTTGATGGCTACTTGGACAAATTTTCAAGGGAACAATTATAGAGCTAGTGAATTAGTGCAAGCTACATGCTTTTGTCTGTAGAAGCTGGCTAATCAGAGGGCTACCTAAACAATCTGTAGGTGCAAATTTGCCCACACATACTTTTGGTTATACATGACTAAGCAAATTTAGAGCATGCATGTGAAAGCATATACCCCTCTGATTTAACAAATGTATCTTAATATATAATGAAATAATTCCACTTTAGCAATGTTTCACTTTAGCAGACTGTATTTTGGTTTTATTTTTTTCTGTTTTATTGTTATGGAGAAATATGGTCTCAGTTATAAGTATTTATTTTGTATGAATTAAATATCTTAATAAATCTAAATTAAATGTACTAAAAGTATTCAAGTACCACTAACACAACTAAACAAACAAATAAAATCTCTGTGGAAAGGTATAATCCCAAATCAAGTTTGTTTTGAGCACAGTTTTGTTTAGATTTTCATCATCATTTATGCATACTAATGTTTTCATTGGGTTTCAAGAGCATGCCACATCCAAGAGATGAGGATCTCGTACAATGAATCTTTTGCATCTGCTAGCTCTGTGGTTCCACCGCTTGCTACTCAATAATGTCTTAAGCTTTTCCAGGCTCCTTCTGTTTGCCAGATGAGATCTGCAATGATCTCTTCATGTTCATTTATTCTCTACATTTGAGTAATGTCACATTATAGCCACAATATCAGCATTGTTAGACAACAGAAAAATAACAATAAATAAATCTGCCAACCTGCCTAGATTTATCTTTCCAGAGAAAACAAGGGAAAAGTATCTAGTACCTGCCTATTGTCAGTGTCCATGTAACATATGCCTACATGGACAGGAAAATGCCAGGTATTATGTATGGAGAGCTACTGGCTTTTCTTCCACTAAGAAATATTAGTTTTATTCTGCCTTTGTCATAATTTTCAAGTAAGCTTGCACCACATCCTGAGTTTTGATCATGTAAGTATTGTAATGGAAATCAATTACAGTTGAAAAACTTCCTTTTCTATTAATATTATGTTTTTCATTATGATTTAGAGTGCTATGGCAAACACATGGATATCGCATTACTCCAGTGCTTCCAACAGAGATTGTAGATGAGCTATTAAGTAAAACTGTTGGGAATTGGAAGCAGCTAAGTAAGGTACAGCAGAGTAGCCACTTTGTCACTCAGTATATTCACTTGAACAACACAGGGATAAAGGGCTCCCAGAACTTATGTTTTGCAAAGGAAGAGTGTGGCTGACATCCTTGTGAGGAGAAGTGGTTGTGATTTTTAGCTAACATGATGGGAAATAATCTGCTAACTGCTGTAGAGGAGAAAATGTCTGGGGTTGGAAATGGTCTAAATAGCCAGGTAGAGTGAGGACATGAAAGGTGGGACAGATCAAGCATGTTAGAGCAGACCTGTGAGAACATAAATATCTTAATAAAATGTCATGAGAAATATCATAATCCTCTGCCCAAACAAGAACATATTTCTGAGAGGAAAAAGGACCTTTCTCCAGCCATGAGAGACTATGGCAACATGAAAAGGAATTAAAACCTTTCTCAAGCCAGTTAATAACATCTATGACAATGTGTAAAGGAATTACTTACTGTGTAAATCCAACTAGAAGGTTTAGTGTAATCCCAATGACAAAAAAATTATTTGCATCCTGCAATCAAGAATGGAGAAATGTATCCAGGGACCCGGTATGTTCATCCATACAAACATGTTGAATGCTAGAGCAGAATTGAGGACAGCTTGTATTTGCTTTTGAAAGCCTATTTCCATCAGTCTCTCAAGTTTTATATCCACTCAGGATCTGGTAGTATTTTTTTCCAAATTCAGTTCTGAGCAAAGTGGACACTGGTGTATGTAGTTATTACACTGCACTGCATTAGCACAGCTAATCAGTAATGATCGTCCCTCTTCAAGGAGACAGAAAGACCACAATAAACTAGGCTAAAATGTGCTCTTGGGTCTGAAGAAATTTTACAGCTCCAGAAACATTCATCACTGGTAACTCAAGGCTAATAGCTGTGAAATTTCTAAAGGGAATATTTTGCTTTAACATTCAAATGACCTGAGATTGCAGCTGGCTTAAACGTTTTGATATCTGGAGAAATGATGTAAAACTCTCCCTTAACTCATTCTGTGCCCTTTCTGTAGATGTGTGTCAATTCTATTAGTTTAATGAAAGAGACTGGTGAATCTGTAGATTCACACAAAAAAGGAAAAAATCTTACAACAATCCATCCACTGTCCTGTTTTTGTTGGATTTTTTTTGATGAAAAATGACCCCAAGCTTAAAAATTGTATATCCAAGGAAACAATCAACTGTAGGTCATTGCATAGTCCTGGGAATACATTTTCTGATTTTGCAAAGTTAAAGTTATGTGGAGCCATTTGGCTAATATGTAAATTCTGGAGATGATTAAAATCTTTGTAGTGATTCTTCAGTGAGTTAAATTCAAAGAGATTTAAACCAAGAAGACAAAATGAAGCTGAATGATTGTCATTTGCCACAATAGCTCATCAGACTTAAGGCTACTGTTACCATATGGATAACTAAGGGCAATTATTAATGGTGAACATTTTGGGGGAAATTCATACACAAGACCCACTTGAAATAGGTTCATGTTTATCATTACCTTTCTTTTCTGTGCTTCATTAAATTAGCATAAATACTTTACCAAGAGATGAAATATGATACTGAAATGAAACAGGTTGCAGCACCTTAAATGTTCTAATGAAGCTTCCAGCAGACAAAGGACAAAAGGCAAAATGAAACCCAGCTACTGTCCCTCGAACAGGTGTCAAAATTCAATTCTCTTTCTGTGAACTTGTGTGTTCATTTGTCTGTGGTTTTAATTAGACCTTGTCAATAAAACCTATTTTTCTTCTACCAGTTACCTTCCACTCCTGAAATTTTCCCTGGGAAATCTGTAAGACTGAATAGAGACTATAATGCAAACCTGTCTGTACAAACACGACAAAATCTGACCTTAAGAAAGTTATCCATCCTGGCCCTTCTGCCTTTTGTACCTGAGAAGCAAGTACCTGAGAAGCAATGTTTTTCACCAATATTTGGGATCTTTCTTGGAGACACCAAAGTAGGATTTAAATTTAGACTGTTGGAAGGACAAGGTTTTTTTATCTGTGGTATTTCTCATAGCTATTGCATTTTGTCATTGCCCATAACTTTACAATATCAAATAGTGCATTTCTTGTTTTTTAATGAGAGCTTTGCATTAAGGCTAAAGAGCTTTGAACTCTGTATGCTTCCTTTCAACACAGCATGGATCCTTGGCGGCTAGTCTACCGATCACTAGGAAAACCGAGACAAAAGAACATTAGGGCAAATTACGGCGTTTTGGTGGAAGCAAAGTTTTGTCTTCTACCACCAGCGAAGACTATATTTCATTTGCTGAGTACATCAAGCTGTGCTGCTGAAGTAATGTGGTTGTGGATCTGCCTGAAGTTCCTCTTCCTGCAAACTCCATCTCATTTACAGAAGCTGTATGGAGTAACATAGTCCATGAAACCAAGGACTCCAAGCAGCATGCATGAAAGTGGAGAGAAGAGGAGAAAATAAAGTCATTTGCCAAAGCTCAGCGCAAAGTAACGACAAGCTTCTTCCCAGAGTTCAGGGGTATTTTACTGTAGACTTTTGTTTGCCTAGTAGCATGCGGTCTTTTATAAGTGCTTTGGTAGCTTCAGACCTTCATGCAGATAAGATTTATTGGAAAAGCAGTCACCATACAATGAAAGATGTGACAGAAATCAAACCAAAGCAATAATAGGAAAGGTACTAATATGCAAGTACAAGAAAAAGAAAATATGAGTGCAAATCAACTCTGCTTGATCATTATGGGGAGTTTTTCTTGAAATAATTCCAGTCTAATTCATGTGAGATGATGTCTTGTGAAGTTTTTCCATTGCTCTCACTTCTCTGCAGCATTATACCAAATAGTGACCATGTTAACCTGTCTCAGTTACCTTACAGTTTCCCAAGGAATTGAGCTGAGAGCTGTGAACCCTCAACCATTTTAATTAACCAGACAGGAGCAATTTCTTTTCCTGCAGTCTACAGAAATATATGCCTCTGTAGGATGAAGATTCGACATCTTTCCATGGACAATGTTACTGGTACTTTAAACTTCTTTCCATTTAGGGTGGTCATCTACAGCTGTCTAATATTAAACCACATCTAGGGATTCTTGCCCAGCCATTTCCAACTGAGCCCCCAAGCCAGGATGGAAGGATTTTATTATTTGGCTCCCCAGTTGGGAACTTTGTGCCCAGAATGAGCTGAAAAACAATAAAAGCTTTTATTGTCACTGATGGAAAAAAATTATAAAACAGACTAACTGGTGTTACCCTCATAGAACAAGAATGAGAGAATATATTATATTTTTACTGTATTGGCAATATTTTCAGTTTCTGAGAACTTTCAATGACCAGAAAACTGGGCTAGAGGGAATTCTAGGCCAGGTTAGAGTATTTAACCATACTGACAGGGCATACAAACCCAACTTACAACTTCAGCTTACCATGTGGTAGAGTAATACTTCACGTTTTCTTTTACATTCAGATGCACTTTAGCAAAAATGATTTTGTTTCACTTTCTTGACTCCTGGTGTTACATTTCACTGTCTCAGTGTCTCAGCAGATCAGATTTTTCTTGAAAATCTTTGACTAAATATTACCAAAACTAAAGGTCTGTTAGAAAGTTTGAAATAGAAATGAAGCTGGCTGCAAAATCATACTTGCATTAGACTTTAATTTTTTTAAAGTAACTTCTCTTTTTAACTTCTCTTTTCAGTGAGACTGGTGTTGGAGCTTTATAGAAGGTATGACTATCATTTGCCATCAGTAGAGATCAGGTTGTATTATTGAGGGGAAAGGGTAAACCACAATTCATTATGCTCTGAGATAAAGAACTGAAAGATATTGAACAGAGGAATTTGAGACCAACCCAAAACAGATGTTGGGAATGTAGGGATAAAGTAAGAGGAGCCTTAACCCCCAAAAATGTGCTGACTAATATATTAAAGATAAAAAAACCAAAACCAAAACAAAAATCCAGATATGAAACATACACATACTAATAGGAAATGAAACCTGGAAAATATCCTGAAATGGCAGCAGCTCTTAGGTGACCTAATCTTGGCTCCATTTTAAAAATTCTGGTTTTAGAACACAGCCTGTCAAATTCTTACAATATATGCTGAAATGAACAGGGTGGAGTAAATAAATGAAAAGGTTCATTTTCTAACATTGCATCAGCAGTGTGTTACAAATGAATGCAGCATGGACTGAAATCAGAATTTGAGACAGATTACTTTCATTTCATTTGAGTAGAAATGACTGATAGTGGTGTAAAACTATTTAAAAAACATTCAAATCCAATGCAGTAGCTTTGCTGCTGCCTGCCAGAAGACACAGGGACTTCAAAATATGTTTTAATTTAAAATATCTGTTTATTTACCTACCTATTTTTGAGAGAAGACAGAGAACCAAAAGCAGATGACTGCCCAAAATATTCTGAACGCGCTGCTTTGTCAGTTTTAGGCATGGACTGTCCTTAGATGTGAGAGTGCTACATGGGAGCAACCAGTACACAGAAAAATATAATTTTTCTGTCAACATAAAGGGCTCGAAGAACTCAATCTGTTTAGCTATCAAAAAGAAAACTGAGACGTGGTTTGATTACAGTATATAAGTACCCTCACGGGGAGAAAAATCCAAAAGGGTCTTTTGTATAGCTGAGAAGAGATTTTGCAAGTATCGGTGACGGGAATGAAAGGCTTACAAATTCACATTGTTTATGGCATTATTTATTGAAAGCAAAGGTATGTCGGAGCTGGAACAAAATCCTAACCAGAGACTGGAACTGGAGTCTTATTCTTTAAATAAGAGGGCAAGATTCTATGCAATGTATTCTTTAGCTGGTGGACGGAATATAAGGGAAATAGGTTGCAATATAAGAGCCACAGTACATAGAAAATTACTTCAAGCTTTAAAGGTGGTGTATACAGCTGGGCTAAATTCTCCTTAAAATTTGCAATTGTAACATTTTATGTCTCTGAGCCTGAGCAAACTGTCCAGAATCTCCCCTGCTCTTACATGCCTTTGAGAAGTCTCACATCAATCAGTACCTCCATGCCGGTCCAGTTGCCACATTGACTTGTCCTGACATATATACCGTGGTCAGCCTGAATCATGTTCTCTGAAATACCTTTCTTGTGGACAAGGTACTTTTACAAGGGTTAGTTTAGCAGCTACCTTTAGGTCAATGGTCTGGATCACATGCCTAGGACATGGAATATCCCCATTCCAAGCCCAAGAAGATAGGTACTATATTCACACCTTCTCAATGTGTCATAGTAATCATAAAACTGGAACTGAACCATAGGCAGGGCCTAATGGCCTGAGGAAGACACAGATTGACTCTTTAGCCTGTGGGTGGTGGGAGGAATCACAATTACTCTTCTCAGTGTGCTTCTGGCCCTGTGCTTGGACCACTAAGTTTTAAAGAGAATCACAGAATGGGTAAGGTTAGAAGGGACAACAGTGGGTCATCTGCTCCAGCGTCCCTGCTCAAGCAGGATCATCCCAGAACACGTCACACAGACTTGCATTCAGGCAGTTCTTGAATATCTCCAGTGAGGGAGACTCCACAACCTCTCTTGACAACCTGTTCCAGTGTGCGGTCACCCACACAGAAAAAAAGTTCGTCCTCATATTCAGGTAGAACTTCCTGTGGATCAATTTCTGCCTGTTGCCTCTTGTCCTATTGTTTGGCATCACTGAGAAGAGCCTGGCTCCATCCTTCACACCCTACTTTCAGACAGTTCTATACATTGATAAGGTCCCCTCTCACCACAGATATGTGAAAACACTTCTGGGAGCAGTGTCTCAGGGTACTCCTCTATTCCAGTCATACTCATTCAAATACCTACATGAATCACGAAAACTCTGTATAGGATCTGTGGGAGGTTACCCATTTGTCGAAAGTTGTGCACAAGTTACTTCTGTTGTGCAAAGCTTTCGCTGCAGTGCTAGAGTACGAGTCACACGTTGCACATTGCCCTACACAGTAGCACACAGTGCCTAACAGGGAGGAAAAAACCTCTTCCCTGTCCTGCATTAGTTTTTAAATGAGAGGGCTTTTTCTGGTGCAACTTAGAGGGAGATAAGGTAGTTGGAGTCATTATATCTTAGATTGCTACTGTTTTCTGTGACTGGAATAGTAAGAGATTGTCAGACACTGGGCATATGTGGGCTTCATATTCTTGTCTATTCAGTTAATCAATAAAAATAACTATGAGAACAATTTCCATGTCAAAGAGAGATCATGTTACCTTTTCACACTGAAATAAATCAGGGGTGGAGGACAGGGTGGGGGACGGGGGATATTGGTGGCACTAGAGAGGAGTAACTCTAAGCTATGGAAAGACAGAAATGGATGTGTTCAGTCTCAGTTAAACTGATAAGAAAAAAAGGAGAAAGTGAGAAGAATTAATCAAAGCTGAGTCAGCTACCTTAGCAGTTTTTTAAATGAGGCATACCTCATCCTATGTTGAAAAGAATGTTGACCGAGCCTCCATTGGTACCAAATGCCACTATATGTACTGAAACTAGCATGGCACTTATTACGCCAAAATCATGTACCCTCTCAGGGGTATCATGGCTACAGAAAATCATATTTCTTAGGTTCATCAGACTCATAATGGCCAGACTGGCATATAATTTCACTGTATCTCAGTCGTGGCTAAAAATCTGGGTGAAATGACAGATGTCAGACTAGGAAACTGAATCTTTATAATTAGGGTGTGTGAGCCATGTCTTTGTAATAGATCAGCCACATGAATCTGATTCTGTTAGGACAATGGGCTGCTCTAATGGTGGTGGGGAGCTGGTGGGGAGCATTTGCAATGGTGTGATGGTTTGGAACCTAGCTGAAAGGGAGGACGTGTTGGAAAAGTACAACAAAATATAAGTGAGAGAACAGTTTGAGGGTATTGATGTTGTCAGCAGGAAGGACAAGCAATGGGCGTCTACTTTTTCATTTATGATTTTGATAGAGGTAATGAGAAAGCAAGTGGATATAATGCTTTCAATTGTATGTGTTTGCCTGAGGATCCCTCTGTGTTGTAATAGATATGTATCTTGGTTTAAATCCAGCCAACAACTAAATACCATCATCTACTTCTTTACACCCTCCCACATGGTGGGATAGGAAGGAGAATTAGAAAAAAAAAAAGTAAAAAACCCCAAAACTCATGGCTTGAGGTACAGCAGTTTAATAATTGAAAGCAAGTAAAATTATACTAATACTAATAACAATAAAAAATGAGAAAAGAGAGAGAGAGAAATAAAACTGAAAACCCCATCACAAGTGATGCACAATACAATTGCTCACCACTCACTGACCAATGCCCAGCCTGTCTCCAAGCAGCGATCATCGCCTCCTGACCAAGTCCCCACAGTTTGTATACTGAGCAAGACATTCCATGGCATGGAATATTCCTTTGGCTAATTTGGGTCAGCTGTCTCAGCTGTGCTCACTCAAGGCAACTTGTGCAGCTCCTCACTGACAGAGCATGGGAAACTGAAAAGTCCTTGACTTAGGGTAAACACTACTTAGCAACAACCAAAACATTAGAGTGTTATCAACATTATTCTCATACTGAATTCAAAACAGACTGCTGTACCAGCTGCTAGGAAGAAAATGAACTCTATATCAGCTAAAATCAGGACAATAGGATCCAAGTTCAAAAGAAGGGCATGTTTTAGGTGTAATAAGCCAAGAATCATGTCAAGTCTCAGAAAATAACTGGAGATTTTCCTCCAAAAATGCATATGTAAGAAATTGGTTATAAAAGGCAAACAGAAGTCAGTCTACTTTCTTTGGAGCAGATTCATTATGTAAGGACTTGCTGAAAAATAAGAAGCAATTTTATACCAGTTCTTTGTTTTTTTCCAGGACTGATGTGCTGTCCACAAGAGGTTCTCCTCCAGAAACTTATCAGAGTCCTATTCCTTTGGTGTTCATCACTCTTCTCCAGTAAATGCATTAAAGTCTTAGACAGATGTCTAGATTTTATGCCTTCTCAGCAGAGAGAAATAAGCACTTACAGGGCACAAGCCATCTCCTCCTAAGGGGACCGCTGGAAAAGATCAGATGAATCATAAGCCAAAAGTGCCTATTTCTCTTTATTGACTATAAAGGGAGCTGATGGTAATATAGACTCATCCATATGCTGCTATGTATATCAATTTCTGGGAGAGCTCCAACAATTTATTAATCACCTTCAAATTGCCAGTATTAGAATTAAGCAGAAAAAGGGTTTGGAACACTTAGGTGCTCAGATGTTTGCTTTTATTCTAACTTGGAAACGAAGAAAAAAATGTCTAAAATAACCTGTAAGAGAGAAGGAAGATTCCTCACAGAGTCCTAAAGACATGTATATCTAAGGGTATGTATACAAAGGAGACTTCCAGACAGGCTGCTGAAAGGTCGAGGAGATAGAGGGCAAAGAAATAGTCTGATGATGTCCATGTCCTAATAGAGAACAATCACAATAGAAATCTTCCTGTTTGGGTGTTTTGTTATGTTTCACAGGGTTGTCCTCGCTTCATAGGTAAACAAAAAAACCTTCCTAGTTTGGTGATGAACCTGAATTGACTCTTTTCCATCAAAACTATAACCCCTCTGGAGGAATATAACCCCTCTTCAGTCCTCTCTGAGGACTGAAAAACAGAAGGACTGACAGAAGCTATAGATATATTATCACCTGGGAAGGAAACTATCAATTTAATAATGATAGGCTGATGATGCTTTGATTTACTTTAACCTACCCTCTCTTTAGAAGTGGCTTTGGGGTCCTACCATACTGAATAGTAAGACCACATTGTCTTACAATGAAAGGCAGCTGTGAACTTCAATTAAGCTGTGAGCCTTATTTCAGCACGATTGAATTACTATAAGTGAGGAGGGAATGGAAGAGAAGATGGATAACAGTGGAAACAATAAAGAAATAAAAGAAAGGTGAAAAGCATGGCAAGACCACAGTAAAAGCCAGGAAGAAGTGGTCTTAGAACACGTTTCTGATGTTATTTCAATTCCCTGGAAAAGTCCAAGTTCCCCCAGTGAAGGAATTTTCTCCATAAGTGGCTCTGCTCAGAGAAGCAGGAAGCCCTTTGACCAAGCTTCTCATCTGTGTATCCAAACACCATCTCAGTCAATGCAGTTGGTAATGCAGCTTGTGTATCACTGGAGTAAGACAAACATGTCTGGGAGGAAAAGGCATAACCTGAGAAAGAGACAAATTTCATCATGTCTGGGTAATACCCAGGACCATCTGGCTGGTATACAGTAGTTCTATTTGTTAGGAAGGATAAGTACTCAGCTTCAACAGAGTATGATACAGCAGTTATCTATCCACAGGGTTCAAAGACAGGCACTAAGCTTGGCATGCCTTTGGGCCAAATATCAAATGATGGGCAACAATAGAAAACAGAAAAATATTTCAGCCTAAAGTACATACAACAGGACAAAGACTCTAGGGAAATTATCTCACCCACTCGGACTTTTTTTTCTGGGTGAAATACTAAGTTAATGAAATTTTATTTTTCCCCCAAGTGAAGCTGTTAATGTTAAGCTACTTAACTACTAGTAAGAATTTTTGTTATGTTTAAATTAAAAGTAAAAAGCCTAATCACACCATTATGAACAAAATATGCTAAAAAAATTAATTCCAGTCTAGAATCTCTTTCTAAGATTCCAATTCAGAAGACGTAAAAGCTTTGGACACTCAGTGAATTGACAACAGAGGCAATACGCATGTGTCCCTCAGTAATAGACTTTAAAAATTTTTCATAGTTGAACTTTTTATTCCTGTTGCTAACCTTGATAAATTTTGACTTAAAAAGGTACTTGTCAAGCTCTCTTGAGACTCAAACCCCAATGTAATTATATTACAATAATCTTCAGTGCAAACTGAATGGAAACTCCTTAGTCAAAGAATGATAATGCAGTTATCTCCTTGCTTTTTTAAACACATTGATCCCCCTAATTACAATCTGCAGGAGAAGTAAATAGAAATAAAGGTTTTGCATTCCTCCCCAAAACCAACCAATCAACCAACCAACCAACTCCAAACCTCCCAACAAAGCCAAATCAAAAGCAAACAAAAAACCCCAACCCAATCAACCAACCAACCAACCAACCAACCACAAATAAGTTCTCAGTAGACAAAGCAGACTGCAGACATAGGATGAAACCTGTTGTTTTGTGCCTCAGCATCAATGGACTTGTATTGACAGGGAGCATCAAGCCGGAAGATCAGCTCCAAACCATTTAGCACTGCTTGACAGTCCAAATCAATGGGACACAGGCTGCATGGCAGAAGATATGGGTGGAATAAGTTCATTCCAGTTTGTCCTTTTTTGTCTAGAAGTCAGGACAAGCTCAGTGCTCTGGAGCACCAGCACCTGTGATGGTGTTGCTGAACATTTTCTGCAACCATAAGCTGAAGCCTAAGCCTAGGGATGGGGTCTGTCTGAAGCCCTGACCTCCCGTAAGTGGGTTTTGGAAAATAATAACACCTGTTCTTGTTCTTGCCGTTTCTGAACCTTCCAGTTTCTTCCTGATACCTGTAAAAATATCAGAGTTGATGAGTCTCCCTTCTGGCAGAGAAAAGTGGTTTAGGACAGGCATACACATCACGGGCTTAAGAGGAAGTTAAAAGTACCCAAATTATGCGTATTGCTCTATACAGGGACTTCCTAATATTTTCAGAGGGAGTTTGAGGGAAATTTTGAAGCCTCTCCAGTCCTTCTGAATAGCCAACATGATCACCAAGATCCCTTGAAACCCTTCAGCATCTGCATTGAGTCACATAAGGTGATGGTCATCACCAACAAATATAAAGGAATATGTCTGAGAACCTATAGCCCTTATAAAAATGAGTACAGTTTTGCAGGAAGCATCATTTCAGATATGAGAGGAGTAATATCACCCTGTTCATCAGGTAAGCATTCCCTTAGAGGCTTTCTTTTCAGAATGGTATTCGAACACTCCTAAAAAACTGCAGAAGAACTTAGTCCTGTGAGGAATAGGGAGCTGGACTCAATGATCCTTATGGGTCTATTTCAACTTGAGATATTCTATGATTCTATGAAAAAAAATCAACACCATTGCTTACTTTTGCATAGAAACCCAATAGAAATTAAAGGCTTCATCAGAACTTAGCAGACTAGACTCTTAGCTCTCCTGATCTCAGGGAAGAAACTGAATTTGTACTACTAATCGTAACTGTTGTTTATGTTTTGATAATATGACATCCTATGGGAGCTGAGTCACTGAAAACAGGATCTTATCTCTCCTGAAAATGTTATCAGATTTTCAGTGAATTGATGATGAATTTTGCAGGTTTGCAGTGAAAACTGATATTTGTGAGCAAAACATCAAAATGAGTTAATATGTGCCAGAGATACAAAAGCAGTACAACAATTTTTAGAAGTTTACCAGAGAGAAGAAAACAGGTCTACTCATAAATAAGAAAGACATGAAATTAATAATGTTTCAAAAGTCAACTGAGATAACTTACAGTGGTATCAATCCTGTCATCAGTAAGAATATACATCAAAAAATTTGAAATATTAGGTACAGAGAAAAACTACGCAAATACATTTGAAAATATGAATGCATACAATCCAGCTGATCTTGATCATATCTTATGGCAATCACCTCCCAGAGTTACACAAGCTGTAGGCTTCATCTACTCTTGAAAGTCATAGCAATAAAATTGATGATGTGGCCCTATAATTGAGCATGATTGAATTACTGCAGGTAAGCACGTTACTTCATGCCAGCTGAGCCATGGTAACTAGCTCTGTGTGCTTTCCACTAAGTAATGTCTATTGCTTTCACTAGCAACATAAAGCCAATTTACAGAAAAGAAAGCAAAAAAGCAGGTGCTCTTATTCCAGTTAAAGGGTGGCATATTTCACTTTGACATAAGTAGATTCAAAATTTGTCTCAGGTAAACTAAAATGTTAGTGTAAGTTGAGAGGTATAAATAGTTAGGGTAAAACTAGGATAAAAGTAAATTACTTAACAAGTTAATAAAAATAAATGCTACTGTGACCTTCAGACAAGGAACGAATACTCTTTTGAAATACTTTGTGAAAAAGAACCTTTTAGGAATTAAGGGAAGGGAAAAAATCATGTAAGAAACAGATTCTACCCCTTTTAATTCATGAGTAAAACTTCATTTTAGTTCATCTTTTTGCTTTTCTTCCAGTAAATTGTGGAATAAAACATTTTGAGAAGTCAGTGAGTTAATCGAAATACGGTTCCAGTGATCCCCATGCTAGATGATACATGAACTGCTGAAGAACAAATACTGGCCAGAAAATTTTCTTTGCTTGAAGCAATTCAACAGATATTTTTAAATTTACTTATATCATCCTATTTCACAAGGTATTATCTGGAAAAAAAATCTGAAATCACTCTAGATAAAAGAACTTCCTCTCAAACTGATCACCTTATTAATAAGAAAGTAAACAGTACATTATAGAAAGCCTGCAGGTCATAGTGCACATAAATTTGTACTATAATAACGCAATCAAGTACTAGCTTACTACCATAAAGATAGGTAGAGATAGAATAAAAGGGATTTAGAGAGATTTGAAAGCCAGATTCAACTGAAGATTATCCCTAGTAATCTAACATATGTTCAGGATAAAAAAAAATAAAAAATGAGAGGAAAAATGCTGAAAGGTGCAGAAAGATGACAGAAAACAGCATACATGAATTTGAAAAGAGATGGCAGCCAAAAATACTAGTACAAATTGATGCTGTGTATGCAAATGCTTGGTACACAGCGCACAATATGACTAGGTTTGTACTCTCATGCAGTGTCCTCAAGCTATCGTGCCCAACACATGCATCCTAAGAGGAGAAGGATGCCAACAAGTTTTAGGAAGCAGAAACAAAGGTTATGAAACTGAAGCATATAGAAAAATTTGAGGCATTTAATTTAATTGTAATTAATGAAAAACCAGAGAAGAGAAGGAAAGAAAGGTAGTAAATGGCAACTGCTTAAAGGCAGTAGATGCCTAAAGAAGGTAAATGGGGGTAAGAAATGGAAAAAACAGATGAGACATTAATAATGTAAAATGGTAAATGAGCTTCATCTCTAATTTTTTTTTTTACCTTCTGGAATAACGAGCAGATAATCAAAGTTCTTTGACTTGTTATTTTCCAGACTGGAGGCCAAAGTCATCAGCAAGTTTTTGGTATGAGCCACTTACTGGCAGCGAGCAGGTTAATGGGATCTAACAAATCTTCATTTTTCCATTAATTTTACATGCAGTTTTTCTCATTCTGTACCAAAGTTTCCTCAGAGCTCCAGTTATGAAATATATAAAATTAAAAAAATGCTTGTATTTTTTCTGGATAACCACAGTTCTGTGAGTATACAATGCCTGATCCATAAGATTTTCCCTTGCAGGAGAGTGATGTTTCCAACTGGTTGTGTAAAATACAGGTCCTTTCATTTCATTTTCTTTCCAGCAGGTTTAGAGTGAGTAAATGTTCCAAATCCACATTTCATTAGCTTCTCCTTCTGCAGTTCTTTCAGGATCTTAAACCACAATTTCTTGTGCCTGTTGCAGGGACAGGAGTTTCTGTACACAGTAGCATTTGTGTAACTAAGATCAATTTTCTCCTTTGTTAGTTTTCCCCAAACTCAAGCAATCTGTCCAAAATTTCACACATATGTTTTTCTAGCAAACCATGCCTTGAAAAAAGTCATAGAGAAAGTCAGCCAGGTTATTTTTTAGGAGCTGTAGCTTGAAAAAAATTCAGGACTTCAGTCTTTGGAAAAAATGTTTGGAGAACAAGTGTACCTCCAAAATTACAGTGTATAAGCCCAGAGCCTGCTTGATTCAGCAAAGTCTGAGCAAGATCTAGTGCCTCTGGGTGAGTCAAAATAGTTGAGAAGTCATTTTTCAGACTTGAATAGTCCAGATTTTTATGGTGTCTCCAGTGAAAACAGGTTAGGGATGACATCACTCTGTGCTGTGTGTTAAGGTGGCTCTCAGAAGGGGTGTGCAGTTGTAAAGGTAGAGGGCAGGCCCCCTGGGGAAGACTAGCCCGAAATCCACAGGCTTTTCAGATGCTGAGCTGAAGGTATGTTATAGAATTTCTCATTGCAAAAATGAAAAGAAATAATTTTTGAGGTTTCTCACAGAGCAAGATATATTGAAATTGTTCTGGTTTCCTTAATTCAATGTCTTTTAACTGCTGCCTCTGTATTATTAAAGTTGCTGTGTTTTTTTCTTATTTTATAAATGTTGAGAAGAGCTGTAATTAATACCCCCCATTTGTGTTTTTTTTTTTACCTAGATCTAAAGATCTTATCTACTCAGTAGTGAGTAGCTTGACCAAAGTATGGTTTTTATTTCCCCAGCTATAGGGGTAGTCATTAGTTTCCTATCACAATACCTACATGTCCTGTCAGCAGTGTCAGTATGTACACTGCAGAGCTTCAGATGCTGCCCATCCTGTGGTATCTGGTCCCCTGGGGTATTTGAGCAATCTTCACAGGTCAGGCAGTGAGGACTGCTTGACAATACCTAGGGGAGAGCTGGGCAGTTGTGAAGTAGCAGTCCATGTCAGCTGGGAGGCCCCAGGTTGGATTCAATGATCTTGGAGGTCTTTTCCTACCTTAATGGTTCTGTGATTAAAAGTGACCAAAGCTGCTACATTTAGCCACTGGGATTGATCTCCAGGCTCTGTTGCCTGCATTGAATCCTTTGGCAACTTGGATATTTGGTGCACATACAGAAACTTAAATTTAGGTGTCTCGATCCGGAAGTGAGTACCACCTATAGGGCATGATCTTACTACTTAAGTTTAGGCACCCTGTGCTCTGTGAGCTGTTCTGGCATATCTAAGACAACCTCATGGAACAAGCAGATACAACAAAAGACACAGGTAACTCAGGCCACATTGGAAAGACAACTGGAGGGCAAGTTAGATCCCTAAAATGTTTCACATGGCAGTAGATATCTAAATTTAGTCAGCTGAATCCACTCTGGGTGTCTATGATAACTGAGTATTTTTTTTAATCTTCTTTTCTACTCAACAAAAAAGTATCAGACACCTTGAATTCACTTCTACAGTCCTATGCTATCTGAGATGATCAGACTGTCCCACCTGCTCTGCCACTCCAGTGGGAAACAGATCTCCATAAGGATGTCTTAGATACCCTTGTATACCTCAGGTGACAAAGAATGCCTGTATCATTGACTGAATGAGACCTTCATGGAGTGCATGTCTTCTTGTTCTAAGCTTGAGGTCTAAAACAAAGTAGATGGAATATACTTTGACAGTGCCTAGTTTCTCTGACCTGACTATGAGGGGATTTTTCATATACTCTAGACATATAGCACCTGAAATAGTACTCTACTCTACCCATGTAGAGTGCCAGACAGCACTTAAGCAGCTGCTGCTCTTAAAGATTAAAGCAATGTTTTTATTTAGCTACGATGTTCTCCATGTCAGAGTTTGAAATGTATAATGTAAAATGCATCATGAAAAATGCAAAATCAAGTACAATAAAAATTATATAAATATATACAAGTCAAAACAGCTCAAAGTCATAACATTAAACATTAATATTTAGAACGTTGAAATCTGTAGACTTTTCAAAATAAAAATGTCAAGACATTTTCTTTTTTAATTTCTCCACAGTATCTTTTGCAAAATTTTTATCAGGAATTTTTTTGAAAATGGATTTTCGACATTTCGAGATTTTGAAGGAAAGAAGATTAAAACAATAAATGTAAAAGAAGTACCATTATGGCATTCCTATCAGCTCCCCATTATCATTCTGCATAGCTGTTTCTACAGGCTACAGAGTAATTGAGACTCAGCCACCATGACTGGTAGGTGGGTGGCTACACAGATTTCACCTGTTCCCAGTTTTCTTTTAATGAACATGAGCATTAGTTTTGATATCTTATGATGCATCTCCTGCTTAAGGGTACATCAGGGAAATCAAAGATTAGTGTAACTGTCAGCAGAAATTTTGTACGAGATGATCATGATGGTGAAATACAAATATCAGGATAGTAAAGAAGAAAGTACCAATGACACTTTCAAAGGTGTTTAATTATTGGCATAATAATGATCTCCTTGGAGGAAGTAGTAAATATCCTACTTGTTTAAAGCAGAATGTGACACATTTTGGAAAAAAACCCCTAAACTATTGGGGAGAAATGGAAAGAAAATGAGAGGGCCTAAGTGTGAGGTCATTTGATTTCAGAAGCTGAGAGAATAGGTTTATTTATAGGCTGTTCCAAGACTTTTCTATACAGGAAACACATAGGTAAAATAAAATGGAAATTTCTTCCAAGACTTTCCTGCATGGGAAACACATACGTAGGAGAAGACGGAAATTTCTTCTCCACACTGAAATTTTCCTTTGAATTATGGTGGCTTAGGTCTGAAGAGTCACTTCAGTAGAATTAAGGTGCTGTGTTTTGAAATGCTTTGCAATACAGTAAATGAGCACATTCTGTGTAGCTGAAGAAGGTGCTCATTTACTCCTTTTGAATGAACTGCAGAAGATGTGTGCTCCCACTGATACATTGTTCCAGGTTCTTCAGTTAGTGGGCTACAAAATTCATTGAAGAAAACACAGCAAAGCAGTGCTTGAGCTTCACCATCCTTGCTGGCTCCATCTCCCTCCTTCATCTCCAGCAATGAATCTCTGCAGAGGACTGACATTCTTCTCACATGGATTTCCTTCAAGGTTGTTATGACAGGAGCTGGATATGTATCGGTGAAATGGGTTTTTTGTTCCATTTTCTTTTAGAATGTCCAAAGATAGATGCTGACTGTAGGTAGAATGTTATGTTTTTTTTCGTTTCTTTCTCAGCAAAGAAATCTTATGCTCTTACCTCTCGCTGAGACAAACTTGTATTCTCAATGTACCTTCTCTGAGGTTTTCCCTGTGCCAGTAATGACATCCAGCTTCTCACTCCTTAACCTCTTTCCACTGAGACTACCAATAGAGCCGTTTGTATTTATCAGCTATTTGTCATGACTTCTCCCTGCTTACTCTAGATAACAATTATTTGTACTGGAACAAGCTGTCTCTTTGGAATGCATTTTAACACAGCAGACAAAATAAGAACTGGAGACTTCTAGTTTTGAGGTCAATGGTAAAATTCACGAAACAGAAACAGAATGAGACCCTGATGCCCAAAAGTAATAGGACAAGAGCTGGCTAAAGAGAGCAGTGCCCATTAATTACTGAGCATCCACTACCTCTCTCACCTCAATAGTATTAAAAACTAGTACAGACATGTAAACTAAAAATAAATACTCTATAGTTCAAGGCATTCATTTACCCTTCATACTGAAGACTCTCTCTAGGGATACAGGCTGGGATACAAAAAAACAGGCTGCTAATAAAGTGGATGCTGAATATAAATTGGAACCATCTTTTTGCATTAAGCAAGCACAGACAATGTTCCCAGGACATCATTTTCTCATCTGTAGCACAAGTGATGACACCTCTGTCCCCTTTAGGATGTTTGCTCAGCCAGTGCTGAGCTTGGTGCCCAACCCTATCCGTCTGACCATATATCAGGGAACATGACTGCCGTGCCTCAGTGGGTGATGGATCTTCTTGTTTCTGTACCGTCCTTCTTTTGTATGAGTGGGGATGGAGATGGGAAGACTACTTAATCAGTAAGAATCCCTGTCCAAATGATATGTGAATATCCTCATCAAAACACCATTTATTTTTATGCCAGTTGGAGGCAGTTGACAGTGGCAGCAAATCAGTTCAACTCCTAACAAAAAAGGAGAAATAACATTTAAAAGTAGAATTTTCAGGTGAGGGCAGAAATATTTCCTGCTTATGTAGGCTATGAGATTCAAAAATTTCACATAAATATATTTAGCTCACTAAGAATTCATACCCTTCTGCCTGCTCCTTTAGCTTCTCGCTGCTAGTAATTGAGACAGTCACTCCTCTCCACTCCTCTCATTTATCAACAAGAGACTGAGACAAAGCCCATATTAAGCATTATTTTAGAAAATTCACAAGAAGCGGTGACTGAGCTGGGAACTGAACTATATCTTAAGCTGTGCTTAGTACTTTGAACTAAAAGCCTTGAACACAAATTTTGTTAGGCAGCTCTCCCACAGTTAAGCACTCATTTCTCATCTGCATTATAGGACCATCCTTTACAGTTCACTGTTCTAGAGAAACCCTGGGAAGGTCTATCATAGCATATTAACCCAGTAAATATAGCATTCCATTGCCTGGAACAGAGTGCAGACTTCCTGTTAACTAACAATGTGGGTCCCATGACTTCTCATGCTTTGTCTGCACTTTGCTTGGCCTCCCTGGAAATTTATTTTAGTTAATAACAGCAACTATTAAAATAACTTACTTTGTTTTGGCTTTTGCTTAGCATGGTACAGATCTTTGGCATAACATTTTATACTATATGCATACTTATAATATCATCTACTAATAGTAAAACCAAATAAATTTTTCATGCAGAGTGATATTTGATCCCAGAAAGAAATACAATTTGGAGGACTACAGAGCTGGGAACATAGCAGACAGCCTTGAAAGCATAGGCAAAGGATATGATCCCAGGGCTGTAAGTAGCCCACCAGTGGTCAGTTACTAGTCATCAGAGAAGTGCAACCCTTAGAGATGGGTAAAATGGTTTTGGAAGTGACTTCTATCTGTCATCTGTAAATTGTGGTATTGATAGTAAATTTAGACATAACATGGACTTGCAGATCAATGAAGAATGAGAAGGAGTTGAAGGTTCTTGAAAAACATGCAGAAATTACCCCAAACATTCCAAGGATGAGAAAGAAGGAATTATCAGTGTTGCATTCCAACTGGAGAAGGACTTGCTTGCACATCCCCAGAAGCCAAAAACATCAGGGCCCTTGAGGCAGTGGGAGGATGGGTACCAAAGAGGGGTAGATGTTTAAAAGTCTGTGTGTACATCATTTAATACTGTATAATTTGAACTGTTAGTGTTAGTATCATCATAACTGGACTGACAATTCTTTGACTAGACTGTTAAGACTAATTAGAGTAACAACAAATTATTGTCTTTGCCTATATAATGTGTTCATTTTACCCATAAAAAGACTTTAGGCATAACAAATCAGTGAGAATTCAAGCAAGCACTTTTGAAACTTGGATGCAACAAGCTGCTAACTCCATGTTTCCAAGAAGCTCTTGTGCCCCTTTCATACATTTAAGGATTGCAGCCTCTGTTGCCCTTCTACTCTTTTCACCATGGGAGGATGATGCAATTTGTTTGAAATAAAGCTGGCAAGAGAGAAACTGACAGTCTCAGAACCATAAACAAGAGGAAGAAGAAGAAGCATCAACAAGAGACTGGAAGACTGACTACCTTATCCCAGTTGCCACAGATGAACATCTTTTGCAGGGTGGTACAAATGTCGTGGGGTTACAGATGACTGGTGAAGGCCTACTGAGTCCTGCTGATCTTGAATGCACAGTACCAGCAATCCTGTCCTGAGCCATGCTTTGCTCCAGCTACAAGCTGCTGTGCAGCAAGCTGAGGTTCTGGAGGAGTAGAGCCACTGCAGTGAGTCAGTACTGACTGTGGAGCAGCCAAGGTCTTTATCTTTTCCAGTATTGGGTGAATAAGCTTCTCAAGAGGCTGGCCAGGCTCCATTATTTCTAGCATGTGCCCAGTGGTTTACCTTTGTTGAGTCCACTGTGTATCTCATTGCAATGAGATACACAACATGTGCCACATCTTGGTCAATGTGTTCCACAACGTTCTGGGCATCATTTAAGAGCATCTTGCTCCGGTCTGCTGGGATTTTTATAGGAGAAACAGTCTGACCCTGCTGTAAAGGAGGAGGAAGTGGAGTTGAAGGCCACAGTGGTTTATAATTGTGAAGGACCAAAGCCTTGCTAAAAGTAGTGATAAATTTATTTTAGAAATCTGGAATCTTCCTCTTATTACAACACGTCACCTTATTCTTGTGCAGTAACAGATGATATCTCATTCAGGTATCCTTGCCAGGAGTTCATCAACTATGTGTTTGGACAGCTCAAGTCACTGTCTGTGAGATCAACTTGTTGGCAGAGTGAAGAACAGCATTATCACCGTTGCCTGCTACACATTTCACATGCTGCTAGTGACTGATGTGGTTGAAGGTAGGTCAGGTGGTCCACTGGCTCCCACCTAGCCTTAGGCAAATTTGACAGATTGCTTAACCAATAGCACCCTCTGGGGAAGAAAAGGACAGTGTGAAATCCATCTGCATGTAAGTGCATGTAAGTGCAATGCAATACATGTTACACAAACACCGTGGAGTCTCTGCCTTGTCCACAGACTCACCATCTAAAGCCCCTTCCTTAGTTCATCTCTTCTTCTCTATTCTCTCTGCAGAGAACAGAACCCCTCTCTTAATCATCTTGAGGCCAACAGCAAAATGCACAATCTAACCAGTTATGGCAGCGGTCCCTAATCTCTTCTCTTGGCTCAAGTAACTTCTTTTAGAAGAAATAGTACCTTACTGAAGAAAGCATACAGGTAGTTCTTCCATGCTGAAAACCACCCATTTCTCTCTGTTTCAAACAGTAAACTCACTGAAAGGCTATGGAGGGAAAGACACGTGATGACACCCATACCTCCCTGGAATGAGAACTGTCATGGGAGACATCCTCGGACAGGCAGAACTCCTGAGTAGGTGAATCTTGCAATTTGCTCCAGTTGTAAGGGCAACACAGACAGGATTATTCTCATCAAGGAACTGGAAGAGGAAGATAATCTACTTAATTGTGGTCTGGTGCAAGCATGGTGATAATACGAAGTATGAAAAAACTACAATCCTTCCCAAAAGAAGCAAATTGGCAGTAGGGTACATCAATCAGCCAGGCCACAAGTAGCAGTCAGGACATAGTAACTAAATAGTAGTCCCACTGGAAGATTAAAAAAGCTCAGAAAAAGATTTGGTTTGGTTTGGTTTTTCTTTTTAAATAGAAGACCACCCCTTTTTCACAGGAGACTTCTGAGACTATTTCTTTATTTTGGTCGAGCTTTAAATAAAGATCATTCCTTTAAGGACTAACTTGGCTTTTATGTTCACACACATAACTGATTGCCAGACAAGCTATCCTTGATCAGCGAGGCCAGCTCATATTAGTCATAGTTATAGTCATCTGAGACTGCTGCAGCATCATCTAGAATCCACCTAGAACATTCACTTAGAATAGCAACACTCCTGAACACCCACACTGGCTTTTTGCAAGGAAAGTAAAGACAGAGCATTTGTATTTATGATCTGTACTGGAACTAGCAGTGGCACAAAAGACCTCTGTACCCTAGATAGATGTGTACATGGGGCCAAGTGCTACATATTCCTGAGTATGATATCTGATATATTTATTCACTAAACAATCACTGGAAGAGTTGAGGCAGTGTTATTTTATATGCCATTTTCAAGAGTCATGAGAATGTCATAGAAGTTGGATAGTCTTGGATTAAGTGGCAATGGTTTTTCTAAAGAGAGCAAACTTTGGTAAATTAGGAATAGCGATTAGGAAATTCAAACGACCTCAGAAACCAGAGAGTAAAATGCTAAAGTTATTTAGGATTTATTCAGATCAAAGTTACCAAAACCAGTCAGGAATGTGCAGGACAAGCAAGCTGCAGGCTTCCTTGCTTAAGTAATCTCTCCCTCCTTCTCAAGTGAGGTATTGAGAAGAAGCTGAGACCTTGGAAGGAGTGAAAAAAGCTAGATCAGCTCAGGCTATGACTGTATTACTTGTCCAGGAGCACTTCCAAATTCCTTGGTCTGGGAATATGCTTCTGATGTATCCCAAATCCTGTCCCTTCTTCTCCCTCCAAATGGACTCTGCTTACTGAATCACTGCAGGATCAGCATCCCTGAAAAAACTTCAGGTAAGTCTGTACATGGCCAAAGACAGCTGAAATCAGGTAGTATATTTATATTGCAGGAATTTGCCATGGTGGAGACAAGTTATGTTTAGTTTATAATCTTAAAGGAAAAAATAGACGATTATTCAGCTATCAGATAGGGACATCAAGAAGAGAAATGGACAATAATGCAATATAGATACATGGAAAACAGTTAGGATAGTTCTTGGTTTATCCTCGATAACATATGCCACAGTGGTAAACAGGGGTGCAAGGCCAATGACCTATAGAGACAGAGCAGTCAGAATGAGGGCAGGAAAACGGTAGTCATCACCACCAAACTGAAGTGACACTCAGACTACATTGACAACAGTAGTGCAAATATTTTTGAACAGCTTGACCAATAAGTAGTCTAATCATACTTTCAGGACAACAAACTCATCTTCTGGTAGAGAGAAGCAGAGGTACTGGGAAGAGGTGCACCACTTCTTTTGAACTCCAGCTGACTGCCAGCACTGGCTTAAAATGCCCTTACGTGGCACTTCCAAGTCAAAGGTGGGAGGAGGTTATTCTCAGTTGGCTCAAAGGTGATTATCCCAAAGGAAGACACTAGCTTAATAAGCTGATTGAAGTCAGCAGATACCGTGATAGTAGATAATCTCCATTGTTGAAACTGAAAAAAAAAAATACTACAAAATGAAGCACAGTACCTGAACATTTGACATTGAAAGACTCAGGAAGAGACGGATATGAATTGACAGGGGCTGGAGGCTGTAAGATTTCTAGACATCAAGGCAGAAAAGTTCCAAAGGAATCTTCCAAAATGTTACAGGGCTAAGAAAAATAAAAACTTTTGATAATTTGTAGATTGGAATGGATTATGAATGAGTCCATAAGAAAATAACTTCGGAGAGAAAGAAAGGTAATGCAGAATTCACTGAAAGTTTTTTCTTCTTTATTTGCAGTTTCTTTTAGGCTCAGCTTGGATGATATTCCTGCAAAGGAGACAGTTCAGTTTACAATGAGTCCTACTTAGACCTGGGCTCTGCTGCACAATGGCAAGAATAGTGCCAAGAATAGTTCCAACTTGAGACTGAGAAGCACTCAATACAAGAGTCTCCTGACAGCCCAAGGATATTTCCACGGATTTCCATTTCTTTCAGCTATATACTTTTAAGATTATTAGAGCTGGAATAGTACTTTCTTTCTCATGAGATGTGAAAACTAGTGATATGCTTTGAAAAAAAAGCCTTTTGAGGGGTTGTTATGTTAAAGCCACAGGGCTACAAATCACATTAGTCTCACTGTGGCAAGTTAATTCTCTGATGCTACTTGCATTGGTCTTCACAAGTTTCCTTCCTAGGCAGAGTCAAACAAAGATCCAAAATGTAGGAGAATTTTCAGGCTTCTCTTACAATTCCCAATACTCTCTGGTTTCCTGGACCTGGTCCCTGGACATGGAGAACTGAACAAAGTGTAGGAAAAGAGAAGCAGAGTAGTATTCCAGTTAGGTCATGGTCGTGGAGAGCGGGATTGAAGTAGCCCACTTCCATAACATTTGTTAAGTATACCTGTGTATTTAAAAGAATTGCTTTTAGCTACTGCTGTAGCCTATGCTAGAAGGGCTAATGGGTTTGCTAAAGAGATGTCAGTGGTTATAAAGATCTGAATAGTATTGTCATAAATGATAGCTGTTAATCGGTTGATTCTTTATTTCACAAGAATGTCTCTCTAGTGACCATGTTCCTTTATATATTTTTGACTGTAGTTGCTTTCCAATGAATTATACATGAGGTAGATATTACAAAGTCTCCTTTGCAGACAGGCTAGAGAAATTTATTTTCATGCTAGAGCTTTGTAATGAACTTTCAGCTCACATCATCACCAAGATATTAATAGTGGCATTTACTTTCTACTATTACAGAGGGCACTCGCTTATATGAGATAGATAGATATTTTTATATATATATATATATACACACACACATACACAAACACACACACACATATATATTTAGCAAAAGTCCATTTATTTTCAGTCATCTTCCATGTATTTTAAACTAAATTAAAGTGGCGTAGGGCCTGTGAGCATCTCCTTTTATTGTAAAAGACTCAGGTTTCTGTTTTACCCTGATGATGAGTATGAAACAAAGTACCACATGTTGTAAGTTAGCCTGTGAAATGAGGGCTATATTTTTAGGGATAAAGTAATAGGACACTTGCATACACTGACAGTCTCAATATATAGCACCTCTAATGGATAGATGGCAATGTCTTACTCCTACACTAATTTCTTGTTGCACCACACCAACATAAAATAAACCTAAGGCTATTGCTTGCTCTGAGCTACAACAGCTTTTGAAAACAATTAAATGACAACTCTGGGAATCCATCTCTGCTTTCCTGTTGGTGTTGAATACATAGCATATGTATATGTTCTCAAACAACAACCTGAGAACCCCTGACACCCTCCGGTGCATCTAGCAAAAGTATGAGTCTTCTAGCAGTGAGGTTTCCTGCTAACTGTAATCCATTCTACCCTTTTTTTTAGAGTCCTAAGACATTTATTAGAGTCATAATTTTTAAGAATTCAACCATCCTTTGTAATACATAATCATATCCTTGGTATGCTTTTCTGTAGGAAACCAGAAAGGAACCCTACATTATTAATTGATTTTCACAGATTTGAAAGCAGTTTCTGTATTTCTCTCTAAGGTTTATCTTAGTAAAGTGCTCCTAAACATAAAGAAAATATTCTGAATTTTAAGAGGCTTTCTATGATAGAAAATGTCGTCATTTCCATATGGCTATTCCACAGATTCTTTCAATTCTTTGGTGTAAATTTAATTATTTATTAGGTCTACCAAGACTAGTTTCTGAAAGGTGGATCAAGCCTCATATAAATTGCTTCTACTCAATATCTAGATGAAACTCATACAGGAAAGAAATATAATCTCCCAGCTGCAAATCTTGCTTTACTCCTTAGAATGTTCATGGTCAATACGTAGGATTGAACTTTTCACAACCTATTGAATTTTACTATCATGTCACCATGCTTGAGCTTCACCTATATCATTATAGAGACATCTGTGTGTGTTTTCTCTGTATATTGTTATGCAAAGCAGTGATATGCAACAGTGATTTCTGCATCTGCTTCTTTGAAGACTGCTTTGGCTTCTGCCCATAAGTAGTTCATTAACTACACCAGACCAAGGCAGCTCAACACTAGGAGTGAGAATTTCAGGAAAGCATGGAGTGACCAGCTACTTTGTGCTTTAAATAAGAAATCAGAAAAGTGTTCAAGAACAGCAGGAGGGAGTTCTCAACAGTCAGAAATGTTGACCTTATGGTAATATTTTACGTTCACCCTTGCTCATGTGAAATTCCAGCAAAAAGGGTAATATTTCTGCAAGAAAAAGCTGTTATTTTCAGGACTCTGATAAAATTTAAGCTTTATCATGATAAAGATTACAAGGGAAGGCTATGTCTTTTATTAGACAATTTGATTTAGTTAGAAAAAGGGCAGAGAAGTTTTCAGGTACACCAATATTTTTCAGGTTTGAAACATAAATCCAAATACCTTTGCTCTCCTCATGCTTCAGTGGCATAAAATATTCTCTGGGTAGCAGCAGATAGACTCAGAAAGGATCCTGAAAGATTGTACCATTCATGTCTCTACCCAAAGAAATACCAACTGTACCACTAAGAAGCAAATGTGTTGATACAGTGGCTTCAGATACCCAGAGCAACTCCTATGTCAGAAGTCACTGAGAAGAGTGAGGGTTTTATTAAAAAAAAAAAAAAATCCAAACCCAACCCCCCCTACACACCAAAGACAGACAACTTTATATTCTTACTTCTACTGTGTGCTAAAAGCAAAATTCTTCAAATCTCAAAGAGCTGAAGTACTGGCTAATTATGAAACATGGATGTATTTTTGATTCCTATTGACAGGAGGAGCATATGAAAAGAAATACTTGCACTTTTCTGCTAAGACAAGGAGTTACGCTGGACTTACTAAAAATGGATGTTAGTATTGGCACTGTTAGGCCATGTTATCAGGGCTTTATTTGGTGAGACTCAGAGTCAACCAGAGTGGGTGAGCAGCAGGCAGTGGGAGGAGGACTGCCAACTTGGTGGAGTGAAAGACCAGTGCTTGTTGTAGCAAATGGGGACAGGTTGAGTTTTATAATGCATAACAGTAGCTATGAGACCAGAGCCTGTAGAGAGAGAAGAGCTCACTGCTTATTTGTATTTCTTTCCTCTGGATATTTTCTGCAGATGAAATGACATTAAGCTGGTCAACACCTATAAATCACACCATATTTCATATGTTGGTGGATTAAGGTAGATATTCTCATGGTGAGTTGGTCTTGAAGCTCTTCAGAGGTCTTTTTAACCCACCTGATTGTCTTTTGTAGCTCAACTTCCCATCACCTATCCCCAGCAGTCATGTTGAAATACCTTAAGATGGAATAGAGAAAAAAAAGAGTTTCCTTGAGAGTTTTCATTTATTTTGCTGAATCTGAGGCCTAAAATAACTCATAGAAGGTGCATTGCAAAACCTTTTTACTGCAAGTATTTAAATTTTACAGTTTGGGCTGAGCCATGCATGTACCTAAGTCATATTTTGAAAAGAGACATTCAATAAGTTCATTCCTTTTGTAGCAAACAGCTACCAAAATTTGACATAATCGCATATTATGGCTCTTAGGCTAAACATTTTGGCTAAGACACAATTCTTTCTGTACTCACTACTGTTGATAGAGTGCATGTATTTGGTATTTTCTGCTGCCCTGAAACAAATAAAGTGAAAGTAAAGTTTTTCTTGATATGTGGATTGCACATAGAAAATGCTTTTCTATAGTTGGTCATTTAAGAAAGTAGCAGACATACTTAAAATCAGCTGACAACTGCTTTCTGCTGACTCACCCTGCAAAGCAGTGTGCCTTATTTTTGAGAATTCATTTTCTAATTTTTTTTTCTTAAGTTGCCCTGAGTGTTCAGAGGTGAGCCCAAGAAGTCTGGCTGTATATATCATGTGTTGTTCAACACCATCTGTTTTTATGACTCAGTGGACAACATTTCAGGTGTCACCCTCATTGTCATTGATGTCAGCAAACAGCTATTTTCTTCTAGTCATCTCTTCTCACTACTTTTGCCATCAGTCTGTCCACTGAGTAGTAATCCAGTTACCTTTGACAGCTTGCTGGCACAGATGTGTCGGGACATGAACTGGCATAAGAGGGTTTGAATATTTCAGTCTCAGGATACAAGTATATGTGTGTGCGAGTATGTATATATATATATATGTATATGTATATATGCATACACCTGTGTATGGATATACATTTCTGTTCATGTGTGTTCAAAGTACACTGCAAGGGGTCCTGCTATGGTGCCCCCACACTGTTGCAGAGGATGCACACATGGCAGCAGTGACTGGGACTCCTCCCAGGCTCCTAGAAGATCCCTCAGAGATTTTCTCTCAGATACCAAAAGGGTAAGGGGCTTGCTCATTTGTCTCCTTTGACGGATGGAGTTGCTTACCTGCCTTCAGCCTGAAAGCTAGCCCTCTTCATGCTGCCTGTCAGTCAACACTACAGCCTCATCATGGGAGCATCTCTCTGAGTTAAGGTTGAAGACTCCATCTATTTCTTTTCACCAGCCTGCAGCAGGACAGAGCTTTCCCTCTTTGACTTTCCCTCTCACAAGGGCAGTGCAGCAGACTGGATCAATCTTTCCTCTTTCTTTGGCTGCTGAAAGCATTTGCACTATGTCACAACTGGAGCTGAAGAAATTTTTACAAACCCATTAAATTATTTTGCAGTGACAAGAAGTGCTGTCCTTTTGTATTGGCAAGGTTTTAGTTGTGGGTGGGCTGCAGAGGTGGTTGCTGTGAAAAGACACCAGGAGCTGCCTGCCCAATGTCACACAGTACCAGTTCTGGACAGCTCTAAGGTGGACTAGCCGCTACCCAAAACTGAACACAGCAGTGACCATGGAGGACCTCATGCCAGAGCCGGTGGAGATGTTTTGAAGAAAGCTGAAGCCTGCAGAGGGACTATGCTGGAGCTGCAGCCTGTGGAGAGAACTCTGCGTAGGAGCAGGTTTTCAGGCAGGACCTGTGACCCATGAGGGACCAGGGTCATTCCTGAAAAACTCCACACTGTGCAAAAGAACCCAAGCTGGAGAAATTCTTTAAGAACTGCATCCTATGGGAAACACCTACATCGGAGAAAATTGTAAAAAACTATATCCTGTGGGAGGGACTCCATACTGGAGCAGGGGAACAGCTTGAGAAGGAAGGAGTGGCATATACAAAGTATTATTAATTGACCATAACCACAACTCTTTCTCCTTTTTGAGGGAAGGGTTCAGCATCTTCTATTGCATCCTTGTTTTGGATACTATTAGTAACTATTACCTCAAGAAGACTTTAATGAAATATTAGTCAATTTAAAGCTATGTTCCACAGAGAGATGTAGTTTATAGGTGGCTGCCATGCCAAGAAATTGTTAATACCGAAAACTGTCTGACAGACTGGGAGAGGAATGCAGCTGCTTGAGGGAAGATCAATAGAACTATTCAATTTTAATCCGACCTGTGGGACATATTCTGACCAAAATGCCCTCAAACTTTGATACTTTAATGACTGAGATCTGGAAATACAAGCTTTTATAGCATGAAGGGTTTATAGCATGAAGGGTTATACCCTGGAATTGCTTCTCTAGAACTATTTGATCAACATCAGAACAACAGAATTAGTCAAATGTGTTTTACATTTACTGTGCAGAGAGTCCTTGAGTACTTTTCTGCTCAGGGACTCTAAAATCTGTCGATGTTGCAAAGAGATGACGGAAAGTTTTGTAAACACCCAAGCTTGGCCTACCAAATTCAGTTGAATACTGATATTAGCTTTCCAAGCACTTTCCTCTAGTCTCAAATTGACTTACAGCCTGCACTAATCCAGACATTGCTGTAGAAGTCCATGCTACATTGCCAACTTTACTATTATAAGGTAGACATGAATATGCTTAGGCTATGCTGAGCTCATGTCTTTGGCTGCAGCATAAACTCGCTGTAAAACCTGTAATCAAGAAAGTCCCTTTTCTGGACACAGAACAGTCTAGCTCAGTGGACCCTGCTAGTTCTCAGGGTGTCCAGAGATTGCATGTCTTTATCTCCAAGGCCTGTCTATCATAAGGAAATTTGCACAAGTAGAGTTATTTATAATGCTAAGGCAAGGCACAACTTTCAGTCTGCAAAATAAGAGAGCAAACTGCCCCAGAGCATGTCTGTTCGGCACCAACGCAGTGAATCTACAGTCAGGATTGCAATGGGGAGTTGCTGAGACAGAGCTTTTCTTTACAGTGCTCAAATCCTTAGTTTTGATGTTTAACTAACCAGGTCCAAAAGTGGCTTTGAAACTAAGGCTCAAATATATTAAAAAGAGGAGAGGAGGGATTACTGCATGTAAAGTTGATTTATTGGTGTGGATGGTCAGAAGGACATAAGAACTGATCCATGGAAAGAAAACCAGAGAAGAAAGATCAATTTGTTTATGAATATCAGTTTCAGAATTAATGAAGCCTGCTTTCCAGTGAGTGTATGTCTAATGGTTGATTGACTTTTTAATTAAATAATACCAAGGCTGTAACATGAACTCAACCCTTTTAAGACCTTAGTGAAACTACACAGGGAACACTGCCTGACTGGAGTCACTCATGCCTAGCAAGGTAAGAACTAGGACCAAAAAAACTCTCCACACTTTTCCTGCTTAGCTAACTACTAAGATAATGAGCTGTGCTCCAATTCCTTAAGAAAATAAGCTTAAAATATATAATTAAAATAGGCGAATACCTTTCTGATAAAACTCTATTTATTACAGATATCTCTTGGTTTATGTATTATGTTTCTTTCCATCATCTTTTGTCTCTTTTACTTTATGCTGTACATTCTGCAAGAGAAACACTATATTTTCTGCTGGTCTGAAAAGCACCCAGAATATTTTAGGTCTTAGCACAATAAAAATAATGCTAATTATGAAACTGGATGGATTCTAGAGAAGGACTTGCAGTTTGAGATCCTAGAACAGATGGATGTCAGGCATAGGCTATTTACCAAAATCGCAATTAATTTACAACCTTATACATCCACAAGAAATCCATTACTCTTTGCAGAAGTACTTCAGGGTGCTTTAAATTTTCACTTGAATTGCTGAAATCAGAATTTGACCCAAGCTGATAGATATTATAAGATCAGAAAACAGGAATAAGGGAGCAGTAAATTATATACTAAAGAGCAAAAGGGAGTTCAGTCTCTGACTGGTAAATTTAAGAAAGTGTACTCTAAAGTAGAGGATCTCCTTTGTACTGTTAACTTTTCATTAGATTATTTTCCTCTTAGATTTCCTCTCAATTTCATACTGGTATATAATTGACACCCTCTTTTATCTGCTACATATAGAGAGGGGAATGGGTCTTTCTCAGAGCTATGCAGAACTGAAGCCACATGTATTTAAGTCAGAATCTGACAACCTTCTCCTGGCATAAGGGATTTCATTTTGCAGCTTATTGCATCTGTATGTAGAAGTGGGATAAACAGATGAGCCGCTTTAGATGCTGGCACCTGGACAGTCTTAATTGTACAGTTCACTCTCATCCTGATTTCCTTTCCTTAAACTACACAGGTACGGTTCATGCTTGCTCAAGGCAAAGATCTAATTTTTTGTGACCACCTTTCCTCTCTTCCCTGAGGCCATGGAACAGCTGAAGGAAGTTTGACTTAAATAAACAAACACATAAAGTCAGTCGTGAAGGAAGAATCTCCTTGCAAACTCCTCACATTTGTGGTAACCACCATTCTGCAGAGGCAGGGGACTGGAGGGCAGGCAGGTGAGAACTTGCTCTTTTATTGGCGTATTTACATCTCATTGGCATTTTCAGAGACCACGCTTTATAGTCTTGAATATGGATCATTGGCCAAGTGAAGTTGCCTTTGTTGTATTCCTTGCTCTTACTCATGTATGTGCTCTTACTTTAAGTTGAAAAGACAGCAGCCCGGAGGAAAACCCGTGCCAAGGGAATACGAGGTAGAAACAAGGGAATGATGCTTAGTTGGTGGTCATTATATTTATGCACCCTGTTCAATATAGTTTACAAAACCTGCAGCAGATAAAAACATTCTAAGCAGAATAGCAAAAAGTATGCCAGCTTGTTTTCTATTCAATATTATAAATACAGGGAGAGGAGAAAAATCCACATTCTCCTTTAATGCCTTTAGCTAATTTAGCTGACTGCATAAATCTGCTTGTTCTCTCTGATAACTTCTGTTTGGCAAAAGTGACCATCACTTTATCTTGGACTTCCCCTCAGTGTAATCAAGGATCATTAGTAATTATTCTAGAACATTAGTTGTAGAAAGTGCTTTATGGATCTCCACTTCCTTCTTCCTGTTTTCCTGCTACTTATCCTTCATGGGGAACTGTCTTGTATGTACTGCAAATAGACTTTGTTTCACCGCACACACCTTCTACAAAAGTGAAAAAATTTTTGTACTGAAAGATGATGAAATTTTGATTATAAAGATATATCTAAGTATCATGGCAACTTTCCATACTGGCAAAGGAGACTTAAGATTATTGAAAATATGGAGGTTAATATAAATCTTGGGAAAAATACTTAGGCTATTTTTTTATTGGTTGAATCTAAACAAATTATCTAAGACATCTTACACAAGACTCTCAAATAAAGTTTCTGAGCTCAGATGAAGGTTACCTGGCCAATAAGATAGGTCAGAAGGCTACAAATAAAGCACTCCCCAAAGTATTTTGGTGTCTTTCATTCATGGTCTAGACAGCAGAAGACATTCAGAAATACTCCTCGCTCTACCTCTTTTATTTTTAAATGGGTGAAACTTTCAAGGTTGTGAATCCAGATTCTGCTTCCCATACGTAAGCTGAAATACCTTTGAAAATGAAAGTCTGTGACCAGACAAGCCTATCCAACACAGCAATGTGCACACAGAATTGCTAAATATGCTGAAGTCAGGGAAATATGTTGTCGCATATCATTGTAACTTTACTGGAAGAGTAATTTGACTTGATAAATGCAATATATCATTGCCACACATATGGCTCTTGCACCTAATTCTGAGAGGCACCAAATGCCACCTAGAAAGTGCTGGTAGGCTGTTGACAAATATGTTCAACCCAAAAGATTGAGGCCTGAGGGCAGACTGGATCTTTACAAAGGCAGTTCAATCACTGAACTGAGCTCTGAGCTCTCATTACACATTGCTTTCTGAAACAATATTTTTCAGCCCCTAACTACCTCTAATTATCTTTGGTTTCTGCAATGGGGCTCTGAAGAAAAATTGTTAGCCAGGGTGTGTGCATTTGTGTCTGCCAAAACCTCCCTGCAGCTATTTTGAAACTGAATATTTCTATAGAAAACTTTAGACTCACGCCTGTAATGTCCATGCAAGAAAAGCAAATCAATAGGAGAAGCTCACTGACTGAGTAACTGAACTATAAAATTGTTCACATTGAATTGAGGTGGGATCTTACAACCCTAAACCTCCTAACTCATCCTGTAGCTCTACATCCTAACTACAGCTGGGCTTGGGTGAATAGAATTTGTTTCTAAATGCTGATTGAGGACTGAGACACACACACCTGAGGACCACCACAGGGCACAGGGGTAAAACCAAGGCAGCAGTCAAGTTCACTGGAAGTTTGCATTGCGGGGCACACCAGATAAACAGAGACTTTTTTTGAAAAGATGTGCCAAACATGAGTGAATGTGTACACTGGGGTAGAAAAGGAAGGGATATGGGCTATGGTCCACTGTTGTTTGGGCTATGTAATGGCTTCTGCAATGTTTTTCAAACATGTGATACTCTTAAACATGTTTGTTGAATCACACCAGGGGACATTTCAAGGACTAAATGTCCTTCTTAACATGTGAACAGGAATATCCCTTAGGGTCCTCCACAGGAAATGTAGACAATCAACAGGGACTCTCAAACTCAAAATAAAAAATTATTAAAATAATCTTATTGGATCTCTTTAAAGTCAAACATGGCAATCTTGATAGATTCAAGGCTTTATGTATTACAATCATGTTCATACTGTGAATACTACTTTAAGGATAAAACCTTTTGGTTGATCAGAAGAAATTTTTGCCTATTTTTTCCTCCATGGAAAGGTAGAGTAAACCAGTGGGGAACAAACACAGACAAACATGCACACAAAATCTTGCAAAAGCTAGCTGCCTTCAAAAGCTTTTTTTTTTTTACTTACTTTGAGGAAAAAAAATAAAACCATAAGACTTATTTGTTTTGTTACCATGGGATGATTTTTTCAGTTATAGAACTAGCCGAAAAAAATTTCCGTCTGCAGTAAAATGAAGTGCTGAGGCAATGTAGCATAGTTAAAAAGCTCTGACAGCATAAAACTAGAGTCAGCATGAAACATACAGGTTTGCCCATTATGAATTTATAATGAACAAAAATTAATTCTACTTTAGATATCTGTTTAATGGATATTCTCAATACACAGCTGTTCAGTGTGCCTTTGAGAATATATGTTTATCTTTTCATTTACAGCAGGACACAAGGAACTGTGCAGCGCTGTGCATGGCAGGTGAAATATTCCTTGGTATACAGAATATGGGTGAATTGAACTTTTCTTTAAACAAACAAAAATCTTCCTGATTCATTAAGGGGCTCCATTACTTTCTTAATCTTAGATCACTTACAGTACTTACTCTTTCCTTTGTTTTTCCAATTCTTGCTGCAAAAGGATTCTGCCCTGCCGACAATAAACCCCAAATTCACTGTGCTGGCTCCAGAAAAAATGGCCACAGGAGAACAGTTAGACAGGTGGACAGCCTATGTTACCAGGGTTTTCTTAATCTTGATATTTTAATTTTGATATGAAACCATCACTTGATTAGATCCTGTTACCCTCCTGCTTCTTTATCCATCATTGCCTTGTTTCTCAAGTGGGCTTGTGTGAACCTCATGAGGTTTAATGAGGCCAAGTGCAAGGTCCTGTGTCTGGGCTGGGGCAAGCCCTGGTATCAATATGGGCTTGGGGATGAATAGATTTAGAGCAGCCCTACTCAAGAAGGACCTGGGGGTACTGGTGGATGAAAAGCTGCATATGAGCCAACAGTGTGTTTGCAGCTCAGAAAGCCAATTGTATCCTGGGCTGCATCAAAAGCTGCGTGGACAGAAGGTCAAGGGAGATCATTCTCCTCCTGTACTCTGCTCTCACGACACCTCACCTGGAGTAGTGCATCCAGCCCTGGGATCCTCAACACAGGGTGGACATGGATCTGTTGGAGTGTGTCCAGGGGGACCACAAAAATGATCAGAGGGCACTTCTCCTATGAGGAAAGGCTAAGTGAACTGGGGTTGTTCAGCCTGGAGAAGAGACCTAGGAGACCTCTGTGGTTTTTCAGTACTTTAAGTACTTTCTTTACATAAAAAAGATGAGGACAAACATTTTAGCAGGGCCTGTTGTGATAGGACAAGGGGTAATGGTTTTAAACTGAAGAATGGTCTATTCACAATACGTATAAGGAAGAAATTTTTTACAAACAGATACTAGATTGCCCAGAGAGGTGACAAATGCTACATCCCTGGAAACATTCTAGGTCAGGTTGGACAGGGCTGTGAGCAACATGATTAAGTTGAAGATGTCCATGGCAGAGGAGTTGGGCTAGATGACCTTTAAGGGTCCCTTCCAGCCTAAACCATTATGTGATTGTATGATTCTACGATTAGAAAAACTGTTTTTCCTAAAATTGAGTTGATGGTATTTCTCACGAGCTTATGATTCATGTGGGTTCAGCTGGAAGACCAGACTTTTGATTTCACCATGGCTTTTTAAGCCATCTGAGGCAGACTTTGTCTTTCAGGTCATTTGTGTGAGTGGTTGCCAGAGTCGATGGTGAGTTGCAAGGATGATGGATATCACTCATGCTAATTGCTGTGACCGCCCCAAGCTTGACATAAACAGCTGATGTAATAGAAAGATCCATAACCCATGTCTGATTTCACATCAGCCAAGAGACACAAAGTAAGAGGGTTGCTTAATGTTTTTCTTGAATATATTTCTAATCCAAAACCTTGTCATAGCGTGTACTGATATGCCATGTCCTCACACATAATATGACAATGTGTCCTGATATTGTGCGTCACTCCTTTCTTGTAATGGTTGCTAACAGTGGAAGAGTGCATGCAGAGATCTGTAAAGTTTGGCATCAGATATCCAAATAAAAATTCCCTTACAATCAAACTTGGATCATTTGTGCTACAGTATATACTGTTATATGTTCTCTCTTTGAGCAAACAAATACCTGCATAAGTCATACCAAATTCTTTATCAACCTCAGAATGATACAGAGAACCTCATACAAGGTGGTACCTTTTCTCTGGTAAATTTAATGAGCCAAAAATACAAAAAGCATCTTGTCATAAGCAGAGAACATTGCCTAAGAATCAGAAAATCAGCAAGGAAGCAATGGCATCTCCTCTGTGTATGTCATTGTATCACGGGTACTTAATCCAGGTTTTATGAAGTTTTTATGGTCTTTCTTCTGCATAAGAACACATAGATAGTCTAGAGTGATTTTTGATTCATAAATTGCCCTTTTAAAAGCACATATTCATTGAAAAGTATGCACTTTTCTCAGGAAATCACGTTTACTTTGTGATTTCATTTTTGATGGACAATTCTGTAATGGCTTACCTGTTTCTTCACGGGGGTTTAGGAAGTATGAAGGCATAGGTCCTTGTTTATTTTTTGCGATCCGGAAGACTGTACAAGGAATTTAAGGAAAAAATCCTGCCTATATGTTTTAATCTTTCAAAAATCTCTGTTCATCACTCTTGGTGAATATTTTTCTGTTTTAGGAAGAGAACTCAACATATGTTAGAAACTGGATAACAGCAAAGTTCTCCAATTAGGTCTCACCATCTTTTCTTACATGGTGTAACTGTAGTTCTCCCAGGTCTGGACTGTGGGATTGTGTTCTCTTTTGTCCCTACTGCTCTTGGACCCCTTTCTCAACAAGAGGATGCCAGTTTCACCTATGTACTGCACGTCCTTCTAAAGCTCAGTGTACCTACCCCTTCTGACAGCAAAGATCTGTTACATAGCAATGCTGCTGATGTATTTATTATTAATATGAGCAATGTAAGAAAATAATATTTTTTATTAGATGGCTTAACTTCTTTTTTTCTTCTTAAAACACCCTGTGAATTTCACCCAGCTGGAAAACTGACCAAGCTGGAGGATAAACACAGTTTTTGTGCAATGAGTCTGGCCTCATCCAGGTCATCCCTCCAAACACTACTCCTTGAAGGCTGCTTGTGGAGATGGAAGGTTAGGTAAGGTTCATTCAGCTCTTGGTTTCTTCTGTTAGACTTTATAAGATAGGGTGACTTAATGAAGCACATACAGACCCTGCCAAGCTCATCATAAAAGATGTGCTAAGTAGATGCTGCTGAGAGAATAATCAGCACATCTCCTGTTTATCCTTTTGACACCATCCCTCAGCAGACAGCTCATTCTTTGCCCAGGTCTAGCCAGCCGAGGGTTTGCCAGCAAAGGGGATTTTGCAGCTCCTTTGCACTTCTGAAGTCTTCAGCAGTGCCCCTGACTGACCTCCTGCATCAAGGTCCGTCTGGTAATCTTTACCACCAGATGTCAACTGGGAGACTAGAAAGAGAGGCAGAATTAGAATAGAGAAATTCCATTTTGCCTGGAAAAAAAGGAAGGAGGGATTTTCTGTCCAATTTCCATGAGTTAGTGTTACATGCAGAACACATGCTGGCTATCAAATCTTGACTTGCCAGGCCCATCTTATTGCATTGCTCTTTGGTTTGTTTTGTTCTAATAAACCATCAGTGTGAGAATAGACTAATGAGTCAGACCATGCTGACAAGAGCATTTTCTGAAGGGGCTAGACAAACAGCAGAGACTTTGATGATTTCAGACAATTTTTGATCAAGATTTAAGCCTCTGTGAATAAAAGCTTTAAAATATACCTTCAAACTAATGGTTGATGCACTGGGGATATGAAGAAGTGTAGCATTAAACCTGCATTATATGGGAAAATTGTGGTTTAAACAGGTTTTAAAATGGCTTTTGGTGGTGTCTGCAAACACATGCTTCTTCTTCCCAGCACCCCCTTTGTTATCCATGCAGGAATGTCCTGGGAAGGTGTCCTGAGGTGTGTCCCACTGGCCTTTGTTAAGGCCTTCCTGTGATTGGGTGTTCCTGTAAACCCCTTGAGACTTCTAATTGGTTACTCTGTGAATCCCCCTAAACCCTATAAATGTAACATCCCCCACAATAAACACTCTCTTGCCTCCTCTCCACGCCCGGTGTCCTGTGTCCTGTGTTCCTGCCGGCCATGGGGCCACGTGCGGGGGGGGGAGGGGGGAGCACCTTTCCCCTCCAGGCTCAGGGCCTGAAAAAGCCCTGGGATACCCCTGGAGTTTCCTTTCCCCATCCCTCAAAGCGTCGCAATGGTTCTTCAGATGGAGAAGGAACTAGAACTGGGCCAGCCCCACGCCGTGGATGGGGAAAGGAATCCAGAAAGAAGATTTAACACCTTGACAAGCATGGGGTGAAGGACAGAAGGCTTACCAAGCCATTCACTACCTGTTTCTAGCCCATTGGGATGCTCTCATGAACATAAAGCACATTGATCAGGGTATTAACAGAATGAAATCAAAGACGTTGTCTCCACAGAATAAGGAAAGTCTCAGAGATGACATTTTCATGTTTAATTTTTTTCTGAACAAATGAAGTAAATTGGAAGATTCTGTTTTTTTTAAAACGGATCTAGAAGGACACTAAAAAGGCAGAGTTATAAATGCAGCCTGATGAATTTGCAGTCCCCACTGATCCTCACTTTGAGATATCAAAATAGAACATTTTCCTCTGGGGCAAGATTTTCAGAAGTGCTCAGTGTTTTTGTGAACCTTCTCTTAGTGAAGTGGATGACAAATAGGAGATGAAGATTTACTTTGAGGAAAGATGGGAAATGTTTAGTAAGCAGGAGATATAACCTCATGACCATGTTTAGATGTTGGGTGGTGTGTTTTATGTTACCTGGAAAAGGCACTTTGTCCATGCTGCATCTGCATGCCTGCATATATCTGTGGAAGATGAGCTGGGCCCAATAACGAACCTATTTGTAAATCCCCAAGTGTATTTGTACCACAGCTGCATAAATACATGTGCAGGTATCTAGTGTAAAATAGCCTGAGATTAAAGTGAAATTAACTCATAGAAATCTACGAATGTACAAAATTGCCATAGTTTTACTGTCTCCTTTCTTTTGTAAGTTCACCTGTGAAAATTTAAGGTACCCTTATGATACAGTTTCTTCTTTTGAAGGTATTTCATAAACTGTTAGATGAAAAGGTTTGAAAGGCTCTTGCCTCCCTTCAAAATGTATCTTTTGTCTAAATGGTTTTATCTCAGATCTTCTTATAAAAGGGACATAACTGGTGATCCTTTAGAGTGCAAAATGAAGGTAGTTCATATTTTTTAGAATACAGGCACTTTCTCTCTTATTAATGCTGTGCTACAGTGGTGAGATGGATGTTCAGGATGATAACAGACGATGCCTACCATGAACCTGAGGAGGTTTTGTCCTTTAAAATAACGTATTAGGCTGTATCTAGGAACATGCTGAAACTATCTCCAAAGTCTCGTCATACATAAATATTTATTTATAATGCAGCTTCATCTCATTGGTGTATTTCCCTTAAGACAGAAATACTTTGTTCAAGGACACCTACTCTTTGAACAAACCTATGGTACACACTTTTCTGCTTTGTCCCTGTAGTCAGTACACAGGGCAAAATCATACTGAAAAATCACATAGTATTTCTCAGCTTACATACTAAAATTTTAAGGTAAGTGAGTGAAAAAGAGCACTGGACCACTTAAGAAAAATAAACTATGGAAAAATAGCACAAACAACCTTCTAAAAACAGCTTATCTCTTCTAGTTTTTTCAAAGTTACCTTTCATGTTTGTATGTCAGCATCAACTTAAAAGATTCTTGGGCTTCCTGCTGATATGTTGCACTGATGCCAGTAATAAAGACTTAAAAAATCTTGTGTTGCATTTGGCCTTGAGCTACATTTCTTCAGGGAAGTTCAAGTGGTTATACCCAGAGGCAGACAGAGGTGACTGTCTCTGAGGACAATGTGGAGGGAATCTCAGGAAAAGAAGGCTTCCAAGACCACGTTCCCCTTGCTTCTGATCACTGTTGTTACACTGGACAAGACAAAATAACATTAGCCAGCAAACCTTGAAGTAAAGTCAAGCTGTAGAGGTGATACAGGAGCCAACTGTCTTCCAGTGCACAAAAATGCTACTTCTGTCTATGAAGTGTCATACTGATGAGTCATCTTGTCATCATTGCATAGAAAATGACTAAGTTTGTGAAATATGCCAGCTAATCAATTGAAGTTTGATTTAATGGCAATCAGTATAATCTATTACACATCACATTAATGCATTAATGAAAGCAACATCTGCAAGTTAACTAGCTCTGCTTTTTGTCTATATTCAGACAGTGTATTTAAAAGTGTGCCCAATAAAATGTGACTATTTATCAAGCCATAAGTGTTCTGCTCAGCACTCAAGGCATTGTTCATTAATAGTCCTCCATTGTGTACTTTAATTGGGCTCTGAGCAGATGAGTGGCATGCTTATGCAGAGCAATTAGGCAATACTTTTTCAGATACAATTTTAACCACACAGCTTAAATGATTGGAAACTTTCCTTTTATAATGGGTACAGGCACCTGTATAATGTCTGCTGAGCTGCTGGTTCCAGCTGCAGAGCTTGTGGTTACATGAAAACAAGTCAGCCATTTCAGTCAGGTAAAGAGCATAATCAAAATGACTGGGCTGTCTCATATGATTAAGTTGAGGAAATGCAATCTGTGACTGAAAGGGATGGCTACAGGACTGCTCTTTTACTCCACATACATATCTGACATATTTTACTTAAAATGACTAAGAAGATGGGCTGAAAAGGTTAAGTTCACTTCACCAAACATAGAAATATTACACCAAATTGAATTTCCTTTAGAGGCAACAGTAAGAATAACCACTTTCAAAGTATGACTCACCACACTACAGGTGTCTAGAATAGCTCACATGAGTTGTGTGCTAATAGTACCTTTTTATCTCTTTCGACTACAAACATGTCATCTGAGTAGCTTAGGTATAAATGTCCCTGCTGTAGTTGTTTAAAATGAATGGTAAGTGTATGTACAAACTGAAGGATGGTGTTGGAGAAATAGTGGGTTTGTTACTAGTGTCCATCTTGGGCCCCTGGACAATGTCACAACTGCACTGACTATAGATATACCACATGTGTGGTATGTGGCCTTTCCTTCCACATTGGCATTGAGATATCCTGGCTCCATGGCCCTTCGAGATATTGCCTTGGTCTCAACACTGGGTTCACCTCTCAGCCAGACAGATTCCGTTTTTACCATCTCCCCGTCCACTTGTCCTCTTCTTCTGACACTGCTCTGCAGCTTATGGTGATGGTTTGCACTCCTCAACGCTTACAGAAAGTGGTATCTGCCACCATCCTGACTTTTACCAAGCCCCTCCTTCTGACATCTCCAGGCTGAAAGCCTTGCTCATAGAGACACGAATGTTTTTCCCTTTCTTCCACTGATCAGCAAATACAGTTTCCATAGCAAAAAGTTCAGACCAAAAGCAGCAGTTCCTCCTTATCCCAAGTATGACTGTCAGTTCCTTATTCCCACTCCTTCAGCAATCTTTTGTAGATTTTCAGTTTCATTTTTGCTAACAGATCCAAAATGCATCCAGAGAGTCTCCATCCCTCCTTTTTCACACTCCTTTCCCCACTTTCTCCTCCTATCCATTGCTGAGCTGCTTTGCAGACTTTTCTTGTAAGGCAAGATTACAGCTCCAGCAAGACTACTAAGATAACTAGTAACGTATATATGCACGTGCAGTGTGCTTCTTACTGAAGAAGGTCTGTGGGAAGATAATAATATCCTTTATTAGAACAATCAACACAGTTAGAAAAATTATGGAAATTTTGGACATATAGTTCTTTCCCTGAGATGCTGTTCAGGTTACATATTATTGATGATTTAATAATAAGAGGCAAAAACAATAGAGGTTTTACCATTAGTCTTTGTTCCAGGACTTCCACACTCAATGACTTTAATAAACAATCAATGATAGCCTTTCCCACCTCCCAAAGAGTGTATAGTCAAAGATAATTAGTGTTTCACAAAAATAATCTCCTTTTTTTCCTTTTTCTTCCTCTCTAATCTGCTGTGATCTGTTAGCACAAGAGAGAATTAATGGTTTAATTTACACTTTGTCTTCCTTTCATGAATTCTTAATTGAATGTGAATTCCAGGAATGCAAGAAATGCAGATTGAGGATTTTCATCTGGAAACTTCAGGTAGAAAGGTTTCAGGCTGATAGGCATCTAGTGCAAATTAATACAGTTAAGAAGCAAAATCTGTGTGGAGTAATGTAAATTTATACTACATATATACCGATTTGTTTAGTTTGTTTTTGGTTGGTCATTGTTATGTTTGGTTTGGTTTTGGTTTTGGTTTTGTTTTCTTTTTGTCAACTCTTCTGTTTGTAGGATACTGTGTACATAGCTAAGCATTCACCAACCAAAGGTATGGTTTTATTCTGACACTGCAAGAACCTGTCAAGTGGGTCTTTGATGTTGCTTTGGCCCCAGTTTGATGCTTCCATTTAGTATTCTAGCAGTGCAGTGGCTTTTACTTTGTCATGGTGGGGAAAGCAGGAAAAAAGTGAACGTTATGAACCGGAAGGTGATCAGAACCTATACATGAAAAGACACAGGACTTTATCTGGTTGATGGAATAGAATGCAAGGGGAAATCAGATATATTCTCTGTCACTTTTACATCGTCTTCTTATTCTGCTCTTCATCAGTGCTCCATTTCCTTCACCTGCTGTTTCCCTTTTGTCTCCCAATGCTTTTCACTGATGTTCTTTTCCTATGTAACACCAAGGCCAACGTGGAAAGGCAATGCAGACTGATGTGCTACTTGAAACCACAGTTCATTGTGCTGGTGTATTCTGCCCTCCTCCCACAGTGGGATGACTTGTCTGTTTCAAAATCCTGTCTGTTCCATGTGCCCTTTGTGGGTCCACTCCTGGATGTCCTATTTTCGTGACCATTAATCGTGCTAATAAATATCCATATTTATAAGCGAGCAAACACAGATTAAAGGCTCTTCACTCATTCAGATGATGATGACCTTCTGTAGCTTTGGAATGCTCCCAGATCATGGATTTTGGTGTCTACTCTAGCCGAGGTTCAGCTCCATGATGGGATGAGGTCCAGGGGCATACAAACCTTTCCACTTAGTACTGCTCAGCACCCAGTGGCAAACAACTCTTCGGGCTTGAAATGAGCTATGATGTTATCCAAAGCCTCTCAGAGTATTCAAGTGGAGTACAAGACCAGTTTGTCAGGTGTCCCACAGCCTGTTCTCATTCTTTAGAATAATTGTTGCCCCTGTGGAATAATGATAGAGCCTTCCCATTGACAGCTCTTTGCTTCTGCACCTACTCTGCATGTGCCTACTGTCAGAGACTCTGAACAGCCATATTGTAGGTGTGTGCTGCAATAAAAAATGGTAGCTCTGCTCCCAGTCACTACTAGTGATCCAGAGTCAAGTAGACCCACAGAGGAACTCAGACCTTTTTCTGGCTGTTCATATTTTGGTGTGATTTGTTTTGGTTTTTCCAAAAGTCTGGCAATAGCGGTGACATAGAGAAAATACAGATAATTTTAATATCAGTACACTTTTGTTATCACCACTGCTTTTCTTTAATTTCCAAAGTCTTTTACTTTACTCTCAGCAAACCTCCTAATAGCAGCATTCACTGCACAATTACATATGAATACCCTGATATATGTGTTGAATGAAGCAGGTGTCTTTGAAAACATAGGATGTTACAAAGCAATGAAGACTGTATTGTAGACAGAGAAATGTAAAAGTAGCATGAAAACTATGTTTGGCATTTGCCATTTTCCAAGTTGGTAACTTATTTGGTAACTTATGCTGAAGAGTTCTTTTGCTGTGAGGGTTTGGGTTTAGCGTAATTCCCCCAGTTGTTTTAGTAGGAGGCAATAGGAAGCCGAGCAACATATCAGTGTATATCACCATCTGAATTTGAACTTTCCAAATAAACTGCTACCACCTGATGTAAAGACTAATTCAAGGAGGAACTGTCACCCTGCACCACGTTGGGCTGCTGAGGCATCTGCTCCCTGAGAGCATGCCTTATGCAGTGTTCTACTGCCTCACCTCACAGCACTTTTTTTGTGGCTCTGCGGACCCTCAATGAGACTGAAATATTTATGTCCATCTACTCTTTGGCATGAGTTGGACTCACAATGCAAACACGAGAATTGGATTTTTAAAAAAAATATTAAGTGTTAGCTTAACCTGAAAAGAATTTCACAAGGTATTTCCTGATGATTTGGAAAGGTTTGCCTAAAGTCAGCAGTAAGAGTTTCTCTAGAAAATGCTTCAAAAATATTTTTTAACAGAAGATATTAGGCAATTTATTTTTATGGGCTGTAACTATCTTTTTCAGTAAGAAATTTATTGTAAATAAATCTAGTTATCCTGGCATAAAACTAAGCACAGTGGCAAAGAAGCTGTATCTGTGCAGTTGTTCATCACTGACGTATTAGACTTTTCTCTTTCATAAGAGAAATATACACTGCAATTGAAATTAAAACAAGTCAGTAAATATTTCTGTCTGAGTGTAAGACTTAGAGCTATTTTTCCTCCAAGAGCTATAACTCAAACCCTCTTGTACATATGAACACTAACTTTTGTGCCATTAATTTTCACTGTTCAGCTATTCAATTTTTAAGAAATTTACATCTAAACTAATGACAGCTGGCTTGTCTGAATACATGGTTCCACATGCTGCAGTTAAAAAGAGGAAGACTGTAGCACTGGACTGACAAAAGTTCCCATCAAACACTTCCACAAATCCCAAACTCATCCTTCTTAGTGCTATGACTTTCCAGTCATCTTGTCTCAAGGAAAGGCAGAAAGATAAACATTCAGTTGTGTCCTGAAGGACAGTATTTAACATTGTTAACATTAAGTTAAAATAGATTTTTCATCTGTTTCATAAAAATTGGGTGATATCTTTTAACTTTGGAGATGGCATTGGATATAATGCCCTACCTCTTATCCATTGAAGACTGACCCACTAAAATGTTTGGATTTCTGTACTTGTAATCACTATGTATAAAATACAAGCCTCTACAGACTCTGGATGACAGCCGTTTCACAGAAAGTATAGCATAGATAGCTGAGGTAAATTTTTTATGAAAAACAGTTTAATCTTAAATTCATAGTAAACAAAGTTGTTGATTGGAAAAGCACTGAATTTTGGATGGTATTCACAATGGGTAAACAAACTCGGTATTCAAAACAAAACCAAACTAAGAAAAAAACTCTTGGTGTTTTTTAGTTGAAGCAATGCTCAGTGGAATATGGTTCTAAGATGATGCAGAGGTCTCCAGAATACAACTGGAAGTAGGAGAGTTATAACGCACCAAAGCAACTAGTTTGCTTGTAGACTTGGTGTGGCATCACTACTACTGCACTATTACTGCACTACTACATACCTGATTTGAAGTGTCCCTTCCTTGTGGTGCAGATGTACATTGATGTGCAGTAGCTGAATTGCTGGGTCTAGATAGTTTTATTAGCTCCACTGGTTTCAGATAGTTATTCATGGGAGTCAAAGTATCATAACGGATGATGATCCCTCATCAGACGCACTATAATCTTTCATCTATTATTGGTTAATAGATAAAGGACATTACAGAATGAATAAATAAGAGCAAAACACATTAAGCTAGATACATGCGTGTCAGATTGAAAAATTCTTTTTAGGGGAAATAGGCTTCTTAAGGAGATTATTTTTGTTTGTTGTGACATATGTTGCAAAAATACAAATGGGCAAGACAACGGCTGTAATACTGATTTTGTTGTTTGTTTGAGAGCGTGGTGAAAAGTCTGTCAGGACCTTGAGGACACTAATATCTCTTACTGGGACCTGATCAACCTCACTTGGGCCTTTCATCCCCTCCCCTGCACCTGGGCCCAGGAGCCAGTTTTGTAGAGCCTTGGGCACCCATTCTCTGCCCGCTGTGTCACAGGAGCAGTGGTCTCCAGCTAAGCCACAGTTATGCCTCTGCCTGGCCATGGGACCTGCTGATCTGGACTCTGACCTATGGGCTGACATCCCAGTTTGAGCTAGGAATGTTTTGGTCACTGTGGACTTGCCTGGGAGAAGACTGGTCTGTGTCTTACTCTGTTTGTTTTCAGACCCAACCTCAATCTTTTGACTGACTTCCCAGCTTGGCCACGTACCTGCTTCATCACCACAACCTGTCTGATGATCCAGATTCTTGGCTGAAGCTGGCTGCTCTCTCTGGACCTGCCATGCTCACCTCCCTTGGGTGCTGCAGGAGTATCCTACCATGCTAACAGGGTTGTCAGCTCAGCTCCCTGGTTCTTTGGGAGCAGCCATCCCTCACTGCTCCCTGACAGCACGTTGGTCAAGCTGTGATATTTAGAAAGTGGTAAATAACAATAAAAACTTGGTTTACAAGATTGGATGTCTTTTTCCTCATGACATTCGTATTTGAAGTTAAGGACTTGAAAGTGCATTTCCAATCACAGTTACAGTGTCAGTAGTGTGAAGTTATAATCATAAGAGCAATTGTTGCATAAATCCTGTTACAGAGGAGCTCATTTGAACCAATTCATAGAAGAAAACTGTTCAGTTGAAGAATCAGAGCTTCTGCTATGAAGATCAAACCAATCAAAAGTTCAGGGTTTCTCCATTTACTTGTAATTTGCATGGTAGTTTGGACATGATATGAACATAATAGATCATATGAAACATCCACATAGTAAAACTGCTTGGTCATTACAAAAGTAGGTCAGGCTTCAGCCAGCAACCTCATCCATTCTCTCCAGCCATCCATGCCCAAGGGTATCTTCAAGATGAATATTACCAGTTTTTTTCTTCAAGCTAAACCTGAGTCTCAGCACTGCCAAGTTCTCGTCATCCCGTCATTGCCAAGTCGGCCATGGAACCCGCCACAGAGCAGTCACTGCTGACGTTTTGCATGAGAGATCTAATTGGTTTCGCTCTTTTATGCTGTGGGAGTGAAAGAAAAACAACAACAGCCCATTGCTCAATGTTTGCTTGCCTCTCCCCAAGAGGCACCTAGATTAAATTTTTTAGATGCTCAAGGTGCAGTTTTAATAACATCTTGCAGCTAAAGAAACTCCTCAGTTAGCTGTAGAGTAGTGGCTGTTTATCAGTCTCACTCCCTCTTGCTGCTCTAGCTTTTGCAAGATCACTATCTTCTTGCAGTGATGAAAGAGAATATTAAGTACATACATCAAAATGAAAGACATGGTAAGTCTTTTTTTTATCTTACTGTTTATTAAGAATCTTTGTCCCTGATTTATTAAGTGGTGCTTTTAATTGACAGTAGTGAAAATTAAATCTGTCATAATAGATCATATCAATATCTCCTTGTATCCAATACTAAAACCTAAAAACCAATTTTTTACTTCTTGTAAGGAATACTGTGATGCATGTTTTCATGTGGGAAGCTAGCCCCTTAGGCTATACTTGCAGGCTTAGAGTGGCAGTATAGAAATATGGGGTGATAATGCAGATATGATGATACAATGAGAAGTCAAATAGAAATTTGAGAATTAGGCAGGCTGATGAGAGAATGCTATGAGAAAGACTGAGACATAATTATCAGGCAGATATGCAGAGAGGCGGGTGAAAATCAGCAGTCTGGATCTTCACAACGTTACAGGAGCAATCACAGCTCTTTCTGGTAACATTTCCCTTGTTCTCCTCTCAGATATGAAGTCTATAGTCTGTCAGTAAGAATAGTGCAGCGAGGATAGGGCTTACGGGGAAAAAGTGCTTTGAAAAACCTCCAGGGGCCAAGGTATTCAGGAATGCAAAGATTTCTTTTGGCATCCAAACTGCCATCAAACAAAGCTCAGAGCAGTGGACCTGTGTTTCATGCATGCAAACTTCTCACTTTTACGGAAATGGCAGATACTTCCACACATACCTTTAGGATGCAGTAAAATGACCTTGTTTCCAGCATTGCTTCACTATACCTAAAGCTCATGGGCATATGACTTTGTTAGTGTCCAGCCTTTGTTAAAAGCTGGCTAACTTATTTTTTGGGAGACCAATGTGACTAAGGCAATTCACATGGTTCTACTGAACCTTTGGCAAAATGCTGAAAGTATAACCTGTCCCCTGAAAGGTCAGGGAACATTCATACTTCCTGTTCAAAGCAAGTTAGGTGATACTATAGAGTGGCCTTAGATACTAATTTGGTTAATCCCGTTTTTATCACTTTCACACTACTCTGCCATTGAGGTCAGTCAGCTTCTGGCATGTTGCTGGCTGCTCCTTTGGAGGCTGATGCTTTCTTTTATATTCACACTGAGAAGGAATTTCTTTGTGTGCATTACCGTGGGACTTTGCTGGATACATGAAAACACTGGAATACAGCAAAAACCCAGCTGCAAAACAGTGACTGCTTCCCCATGCACTTCATGGAGCAGCAATCTGCGTTAGCCTGGATGACTTTTCTTTGCCCCAATAGATAGAGAAATTTCTTAAGAAAGATTCAACATTTATCCTGAAGCAGATTTTGGTTCTATTAGTAAGTTCTTACTGACTGATAATACCACCATAAGAAGATGAGTATGTGGTTACCAGCAATTGTAACCTGTTCACAGACATAGAGCAAGCAGAATTAGAAGTGAAATCCTCGATCACCAAGTCTGTTGCCTTGCTGTCACAGAAAACCATGCCATTTAATGACAGGAGTGTAGTGTAGCAAAGGGGACAGAGTCCTGCTGATGGTTTTACCTATGTCAATGGCTTAGAAAGCCAGACTGGTTTCCAGTACACTTGCTGCCATCAACAATTGGAATTAAAATATTTGGCACAGGGGCTACTGCTACAGTATCTTCTTGCAGAAGCAGAGGTTGCACCTTTATACTTTTTGTTTCTCAACAGGGGCAAATGCAGCAAGACAAACTCTCCAGGCCTTTCCTTCCAGTGATTTCTTCCCTTCTGGCACATTAAGACCCAGCCTTGTGCTGGTCCTAGGCCCTCGTTCCTAATCAGCAACCTCCAAGTTTGCTTACCCTGCAGATAAGACTCAGCTTGGCAGATGACATCAGGCACTTCTTTGCATGAGCTTTTCACACCGTAGGCGCGCACTTGGTTCCAATACATGTTCTCTGGTCCAACTGCTGCTACTGGGAGCCATTGCAGGCAAAAGAGTCTTCTCTTGGGCAATTGGTACTTAGTTTAATCTTTCTGACACAATAACACAAGCTTCTGGTCACTGGTTTTGGCATTAAAAAAGAAAAAATAATACAATCAAATGTTTAAATAAAAGCTTTTCATTCCCAGGCTCAACTTCAGCCAAACACTTCCCTCCCATCCATGTCAAATTCCCTTATTTTCACTGTGGTTACATGCAGATGCTCCCAATGCCTTCTGTGAAGAGATAGGTAGCACAGGATGTTTGGATTGTGTGCATAATGACTTTGGCCTGCTGCTCCATGCATATTAGTTTCTCTTTCCTAACTTCTGCTTCTTAGTGGCTTTCTTCTACTCTGTTGTGGGTCACAAAAGACTGCCCTCCCTTAGGGATGTCCTTGCCCTGGCACCTCTCAAATCAATGTCAGAGCTGGCTGGATCCAACGTGAACATTCCAGGAAGTTCTCAGCCTTCCCTCCCACACAGGCACTGCAGACTCTGCTACCTAAACCTGTCAGTTAAACCCAGAAGAGGAGGTTATTCCAGAACAGCATACTCCTATAGGGCACATTTTTGCTTCTCCTTTCCTCCTAGCTTTGTTGATGTCTAATTCATTTTTCTACAAACATCACCCTTTCGCTTTAATGGTCATCCACCCTCCCAGGTGTTCAGCTGGGACTTGAACCAAATGAAAGAGGAGGAAATTTACAGTAAATCCCAAAGACTGTTTTTTTTTGGCCAGGTCTCCGTGCTACAGGCTGATTTTTAAGTGTTTACACACAATGGTCTCTGAGTCGTTAGCCATTTTCCATGTCTGATATTTAAAGTAGATATTTATGGTAACTTTATGGTGACAGCCTATTAAGGTGGGCCCTTAATGAACAGGTAGGGAGGACCCAGTGCAGAATAGTGTAATAAATAAATGGTTTCAAGAACAAATACTTATCATAGAGGAATCTCCAATAAGAACAGATTGTTCACAGAATCCTTATGGCTTGATATAAATTGATTGAAGCATTACTATAGCCAAAATTTGAAAAAGAAAATTCTCCCAAAAGCAGATTATGTAAAACATGTCTTAATGAAAATTTAATGCTGACAAAAACAGCCCATGGAATGCCATGCTATTTTCCCTTTCATTCTCCCAGCTTTTCAAAGATACATATTTACATATTCTGTGTTTTCCCACTGATTTCTTATACAGACCGACAATAAGACACAACTTATATATCCCTGTCTGCCTTGTCTTTGCTTTTGTATTTCATTTTGCCGTTGTGTTTGAATTGGAATAATCAACACTGGCATAGATTGTGTTTTCTGTTGCTTTTCATTACTCACCAAATCATTCTGGAGTGTTCTTTGGGTTTTTTTCCTAATTATTGGGTTTGATCTCTGCTTGGGGAATACAGCATTCTTTACTGTGCTGTCCTGAAAATAATTGCATTTGCAGTGATTGTTTTCTAATAACAGTTCTGTAGAATAAGTGGTTTGGGGTCAAATTCAGCTTTATTTATAAGAATAAAAGAATTTTGCCCAAATAATAATTGGGTAAGGACTTAATGTGTTGGATGACTACTTATAAAATATTTCTAGAGCCTATGACAGCTACTGTGTATCTCCAGTTCTCCAGTACAGTAGTGAACAACCATCATGTCAAACCAAATATTATAACATTGTCATGCAATTTGGGCAGCATAGTGTGCACACGAGGCTTTCACGGATATACATGAGAGCTGATCTCTCAGACAGAGGAGAGATAGCTAGAATAAATGCTATTCTGTAAGATATGCCTTTTAAAAATTATGATGAGTTTTTAATTTTTATTTTTTTAAAATTGTAATAACAGCCCAAATTGATTGTGAACTTTTGACGACACTGAAGAACCATTTGCTTTCCCCAAAGTATTCTCAATTATTTTATACCGGGAAGATTCAGGCTCATAGAAAGCTAATGAGAAAGAATGGGAGTATCTTAACTGGATTGTCAGCATTTATTTGTGTTTTGAATAATACCCAGTAACTATGTGGCATTCAAGGTATTCCACTGGTTGATGCCTAAGTATCTTGCAGTGTCACTCTTCCTGACATTCATTTTGAGCAGAGTTCATAAAAATTTAGCCAAAGGCTTTCCACTGATATTATTTGTAGGTCTGGGCAAGTAAATCCTGCATAGGACAAAGATACTATCATCCTCCAACTCCTTCTTATTCTTATGATATAAGTAACATTCAAAGCAATATTTTTCCATGATTTAGTCTTAATTTTTAATTTGCACTTTGTGGAATATTGAATATTTCAACACATGTTTTTTCCAAGTTTTCTCTAACACACAGACTCTGTTCTTAATAATTTAGGCCATAACAGTGCACCAGTGTAATTATCCTAATATATCTTGTGGGTTTAATTATTGCTTTTTATATTCTCTAACCTGTAAGAGTCTAGCTTAAGAACTTTTAAAAATTCCTTCGAGGAATAATTTTTACTTCTGTGAGAAGTCAAGAATCAAGTATTATATTGAGTATTATACCTGGAGAATTATCATTCTGGAGAATTATTGAGACATGCTGTAAAATAAATAGGTAAAAATCAAATATTCTGGTTTTGAATACAGAAAATAAACCAAATGCAAACAGAGCTTCCAGGACTCAGTTCTTCAGGTGGTGTCAATCAGTCTGGTCAACTACTTACTAAATTCTGCACCATGTGGAGACAGAATATCATCTGTCTGGTTTCAGCTGGGATAGAGTTTGTTTTCGTAGTAGCCAGTACAGTGCTGTGGTTTGGATTCAGTATGAGAATATTATTGAGAACACACTGATGTGTGTAACACTGATGTTGCTATACAGTGCTTACCTTAAGTTAAGGATTATTCCATTTCCCATGCTCTGCCAGTGAGGAGCTGCTCAAGAAGCCAAGATGGAGCACAGTCGGGACAGCTGATTCAAATCGGCCACAGGGATATTCCATGCTACAGAACACCACACCCAGAATATAAACAGAAGGGAGTTGTCTGGCAGGCACTCATCAGTTTTTGTAGACTAGCTGAGCATCAGTTGGTGAGCAATTGTACTATGCATCACTTGTTTTTCTTGGGTTTTAAACCTCTCTCTCCCCTTTTCTTCATTATTATTTTTAATATTGTTGTTGTTATCATTAGCATTATTACTATTAGGAGTATATTTTACTTTATTTCAATTATTAAATTGTTCTTATCTGAACTCATGAGTTTTACCTTTTTGTCTGATTCTCTTCCCCATCCCATAGGGTGGGGAGCAGAGTGAACAAGCAGCTGTGTGGTACTTATTTATTGCCTGGGGTTAAACCACCAGAGCAGCAACTGTCAAATTAGTGTGCACATAGGTACATGTATAAGAAGTAAGTTACAACCCCACATTTACATTGAAGTTTCAGTGTAATTGTAATAGCAGTTGAGTGATTCTTAGACACTACAATGACAAATCCATTGTGAATGCAAAATATTGATCATTACTCTGATATCTACTAACTGATCAGCCTGTACATACAAAATTCAGATATATTATATAAATATATGCATCATCAGCACTGTTTATTAAGGTGTAGTGACTTGTTCAGGTTATCAGAAACCCAGAAAGAATTATAACTTTGGACGTCATTAAGGTTTAATGTTAAATGTAGTTTGCATTTTTTCCTCTCCCCTCTCAACAAATCTGCTCACTCCTTTTATTTTGTTATACCACCTTTTATATGTGCTTCTATCCCTTTTGCTCCCTTCAAAAATCTGTTTTTCCATCAGCCAGCATGGAGTTATAGTCTGTAATGAGAGAGCTGCTGCTTTTGATCCTTTTATAAGGTAACTCTGATTAGTGTTCATGGGTGTTCTACAAAAAGGAAGAAGACAGGATTCATCCCCAATTTTAGGATAAACAATTAAAACCTTAGGTATATCTTACCCAAGTAAACCTTCCAGTAACATAATTAACTAAAAAAATAGGTCAACTAAACAGAGTGGAAAATTATAAGGGCTGATTTTATTGTTACATGTTTGTCCTGGCATCACTTATTAGTGTAGTGGTCAGAGCCTTGCAGATGCTTACCAATCGATATTCACCATTATGTTGGGTTTGGGCCCCAAACAGTGTGATATGTGATTCTAAATTCTCTTAATTAGGGCCAAAGTCTTCTTTGTCTCCTCTGGCGCTTTACCTTTAGTTATCAGTCCTGCATGGACCTAAGATCATAAACTCAGCCTTTTTTAGTTCCCAACTTCATTCATAACTCCTGGAGATTCCCCAGGATCAAAAGCAATTTTTTTGCTGCTTCCTCCTCTGTTTTATGGGTTATCCTATCAAGAGGGGTTTAAATCATGTATTTTCAGAGAATTTATAATGATTTTTAATGTGTTTGTTCTTCAGTGTAGATAAAGCAAGAGATTACAAAGGTCAATCAAAATAGCAAACTTTTACATGCCTTTGTTTTAATTTCTGTGCTATTTTAGAGCATTCCCTGGGCTACTGTGGCAGTAATTTGCAGTGTCAAACTTCCTTGCAAAAGCAGTGCCCAACGAGGGACATTTCCCTTCTCTGAAGGTGTTATGTATTTCCACTTATGCATCATCAAGCTTAAAAAAACCCCCAGTATATTAATATTTTTGTAGCAGAGTATATGGGGATACAAACTCCTTCTTTGCTTAAGAAGGCCCTGGTTTGAATAGCATAATATTGAAGTATAACACTATTGTCAGGAATGGCTAAGTGTAAACATATCTCCCCAAATCTCTTGCATCCTGTGAAACAATATGAAAGATTTCAGCTCTCCTCTCAAAATGGACTCAGGAAAGAAAACATGTTTGAAATTTGAAGAAATGTTGAGAAAAACATGAATCATGAGATGTTTTATACTGAAATATATTGAAGAAGCAAACATGTTCTTTTATGTACCTCAACGAAAAGCTCATCAAATTTCACCTTTTCTCTTGTTGAATATTGTAAATATTCAAATTTGCAAATATTTCTGGTAAGTTTTGACCGTGTCTCTACCTGGTCAATTGCTCTTCACTGAATAATTTATTCAAATATAAATGAGAAAACAGATCAAATAAATTATGGGTTGAATATTTTTTCAGTGTAGTCACTGACCCTAAAACCTATTACAGGCTTTAATTTATAGTACATGTAGTTCTGTATATAACAATTTAACAAGCACTTTGAATTACAGAAATGCAATTTTATCAAAGGCTTGTGGCAGCATCGTAAAACTCAAAAATGAGTCTCCAGCAGTTAGGAGAGACACAAGTATTCCAAAATGGAACGACAGTCCTATAATTCAAAGCACACTTACATTTTAATTAATATTGGAATTTAGTGTAATAGTAAATCTTCCTGCTTTTTTGCTACATACCCTTATCCCTCCTCTTTCTACTTCAAGTCTCTCTTTGCATAACCACCTCTGTTCCTCCTGGTCCTGATGTTGTTCTTCCCAGCTCCCACTACACCCTCTCAGCACACATCAGTGTGCATTGGGGCACAGTTAAGCCCCATCTAAGAAAAATGCTCATATCATATGCTCATATGCTCCCTTATGAAGCAAGGGAGTTCTCTTGCTGAAGCCAAAGAGACAATTACACACCTTGAACAGTGCTCAGAGGACTTCGAGACCACTTAGGGGATGCCTGGGTGATCCTATCATCATGCCTCTTTCCATATCCCTTTCACACACTGTGCACACACTATATTTCTGCTGTTATTTACGCCTGTGCTACCATTTACAGAAAAAGGGGATAAATTTTTCTCCCCCACCCCTCACACTGGATATTGTTTTTCAGTAAGTCTAACTGATTTTATCTTTGACTAATAAACATATGATTTAAAAAATAGAAGGCAGCTGGTGTTTCGCTGCCATTCAAAAAAGGTTATTTTCTCCCCTCTCTAAATAATTGTAGGTTTCTAAATATCTGTCATTTTACTCCTGACTGTCCAGGAAACATTGCCAATCTCAGGTTTTGAGTGTTTACATTGTCATTGTGCTCATAGAATTGTGAAAAAAGATTGGAAAGGAAATCATGTGCCCTGAAGCATACTAGTTTAAAAACAGAACTCAGTTTCACCACATAAAGTACATCTGCCTTGAACACGTCAAGGAAAGCACTTTGACATTACTGACTTCTGAAAAATTGCACTAGGCCCCTCCTTCCCTATGCCTGTGTAATTTTTTTCAAAAAGTAGTTTTAATACTGTTTTGTGGTGGAAAGTCTGAGGCACAAAAATGAGAAGGAATATACCCAGTTAGTTTAGAAGTTGTGTTTGGCACTCTAATTTTTCTCCTCCTGCCTTTTTTCCTACTCTTTAAGTCCCATGGTTGCCTCAGCCACTCTTTTTCTGCAGACTGAGGTCAAATATATTGGGAATCAACATGTGGTCTCTTGAACACAACTACAGAGCCCAACAGTGTGCAGAAGATATTTCTTTCCATACTTAAAGAGTCACTTCAATTTTCTCTCAAAACAGAGGATTATCTTGAGGTCAGAACTGCCTGAACAGTTTAACTTTGTTTAGAAAATGTGTTCTTTGTACATCAAGTTTAACCACTAGCGGGAGTACTGCAGATACTTCCCTTGTGTTTTTGCTGAGCTCATTTCATGAAAGATTGTACGTAGTTAGTGCTTTTACTTTGAGAATGTGTCAAGTTGGCAAAAATAGCATCCCAGGTTTCCCTCCTTTGTGGCTTTCTAGTTAGGAGAATTCATCATCTAATCAACAGATTTTAATAGAACTCAAGCTCCTGTGAGAGTGGCAGACTCTAATATGACTCAGTTTCCAGATTAACAAAATTACTGTCTACAATGAAGGTCATCTTCTTTTTCATTCTTCAGTATTCCAATTTTGTTTACAGTGTTGAGTGCTTGGAAAGTGTCAGACATTTTCTTTCCTATTCTAAAGAAATGATATATTTCCTTTAAAAAAATCTGAGCTCTGTCTAAGCACTGGCCATTGTAGATAAACGTAAAGATAAAAGACTTCTGGGTGATGAAACTGTCTGGGTTTGACAGAGACCAATGTTCTGATCTAAGCTGGACCTATCTTGAGTGGCTGGAACCAGGTGACCTCTCAAGGACTTTTACAAACTGAGCTGCTCCATGAGTCTATGATACTCTTCCCTACTAAGAAACCCTCTCAATGACACCAGTCATCTTGATGCTGGTTCCTGTGACTACATAAACTTAACATTTTTCATTGTGGATGAAGCTTACAGGTACAGCACCACTGCATTTAAAATACATAAAAAGAAGATACTCCTTTTTTCAAAGATTTTGAAAACAGTTCTTGGTACCACCCATACGAATAAGGTTCCTTGTGTTTGTGATATAAAAGATTAAAGGAACAGTGCTTCATTTTCTGAAGAAAAAGATTCAGTAAACTGAACAGGAGCAATACCTGTTGAAAGGATGAGAAGATATATATGTTTGTCATAGGACTCTGGAAGCATTTTATCAGTTCCTCTATCCTGCCTTTTCTCTCTCACTACAGGAAAGACTTCAGAGAGGAATACTATAGCAAACAGATATATAAACCCTTAATGATGGCAGTGGGTCTTATTACTACAATGCACTCCAGGAACACTATTCCCACCTTTAGCAATTTTTGGTGGTTGATGTTTTTAAAAATATTCTGAAGGAAAGGTGTTGTGCTTTGCAATATCAAAGTTCATCAGCACCAGGCACTGTGAGAGTAGATTCCAGCTGCCAGTGTGTGAACTTTTACTCTTCTGAAGCTGTTTTATCTTCTAACAGAGTTTTGTTCCCTTCATGTCCCTTTTCTCAGCTTTTTTTAAAACCCCTTTTCAGTCATATGAAATGCAATTTCACAAACTGACTGGTGGCAGACATTGAATCCTAAGGCTCTTCTGCTCAGAAAGGCAAAAATAAAGTGGAACGTTCACCCCCAAAAGCCCCTAAACTGCCATAAAAAGATTTTGACTGTGTCAACTTCTCTTATCTATTGTATTTTTAAAATAGTATGCCAACTTATTTCTTAAAAGGGTAAGAAAGCTCTCAGGCATTTTAACCTTCTTGACAAGGTAATGTCTGTTGCCATTAACAGATGTTTTGAGTGAAATTTATGACATCCAGTCACGGATGGGGCACCTGAGAGAAAGCTGGGAATACAGGACTGTCTGGCCCTGGAACCTGGCTTCTGGCAAGGCAATCATGCCTGGCTTGCCTAAACACGGAGAGGTAAAGCACAGGGGTTGAATCATGATGTATCTCTTGATACATTAGGCTCCAGTTTTGATGAGAACCATGAGATATTGCAATGTTACCATTAAATCACATTACTAACATTGTCAGAAAAAGAGCACACTTTAACTGGCAAAAAACAGAACAAAATGAAGTCCGAACATACAGCCCCACCCCACTTGTCTGTTGAAATATTTAAGCCTTAACATCATTTCAGCTGTTGAAGAGTTCAGGAACAGAAACAACTGTTTTTTCCAATAAAACTATTCAGTTGAATTCAGACTTTCAGATCAAGAAAACTCACTGTTAAATTAAGACTACTGGACCTCTGTGTATAGTTAGACTCCTCAGAGCCCCTTCTCAAGAACAGACTTACCAGCTATGTTATGAAGCCTGTGTTAAAAGCCCAAGTCCAAGACCCAGAAAGCTCTAAAGAGACAGAGATGAAGTTTCTCTCAACTCCCTATAAAGGGCCTTAGTTTGCTTACAAGGACAAGAAAATCCAGCACAGGCAAGTATGAACATGTTGTATGCCACAAACAGCAGATTTCTTAAACTGAACTGTTCCTAAATGCTTTGAAACACTTTCAGGCTGCTTATAGGCATAGGTTAAAAGCACCTGCCCATGGGGTCCTCAAGCCGACATTCCTTCTTGTAAATGAAGTCATAACTTAGAGATAGAAAATGTAGCATCCTTGAAGAAAAGGGCAATGTTTTCAGAGTCAGGATGACAAAGAAGCCATTGGACCATTAGTCTGCAAACGATAAAGAAATTACTCTAAAAGATTATTGCTTAGCATTGTCACAGGCTGTAACCTGTCCAACAGCATTAAACTGTGGTGGTCACAGCTAATTCCTTAGATCAGTCTAATGGGAGAAGACAGCAGTAAAGCTATGACTATGATGCCCTCTAAGCTGGGATCCAAGTAGGAAGCAAAAAAGAGGAGCAAAAGTGTGACATTTGCATAAACACTAAATTAGAAAAAAATGTTAAATATTAAGCTGAATCTATACAAAGGAAGTAAAATGGTAATTTAAGAGATTTGTGGTTCAGTTAAGAATTCTGCAAATTACTCTATTAATGCTAAATTGGGGTGAAAATAGGTCTACTATATAGTAATGAAGCTGAAGTTTAGCCTGCAGAGTTAAATAGGCAAACCTGTCATTCCGTGTTAGTGTGAGGGGAAATCAGGAGGAACAAAGGATGGATAGACAAAATGATAACATTGACAGACAAAAGCTGTAGCAAGCTGTTCACCAGAAATTCAATCTCTGCTGAGCAAACACATCTCTGGCTTGCTCTGAAAAGCTCACAAATTCCCTGCCTTTCACCTTTCGGATAGGAAAAAAGACATGCTGGCCAGCTGCCAACTACTGATTCAAGTGCTTTATCTGGGAGTACGACAGCAATTCAGCCAGGAAGAGACAAGGAGTTTGTATGGATCCAGAAGACAGTCTCTATATTTTTCCTGGGGGTTTCTCAGTTGATCCTAACTAATCTCTTACTTGGTTTGCACCCCTAGAAACCTTTCTTTGAAGTAAATTTGCTCACCAGAGGAAACTGTCCAGACCATCACAGATTGGAGAGACAATCACTGAAGGGAAAAAAACAATTTTTGCTGACCAATGGAAATTCATGGAATCTTCTCTAAAGCCTTATAACAACATGTATTTTTAGCACAGCAATGTACAGGACCAAATCTGGCCATCCTCGTGAAGGGCTCCCTGGAGAACATGGAGGATTTTGCTGCACATTTGGATGGGTTTTCCTGTTCTTCCTCAGCCCCTTGTGCTGCCCAAAGCAAGCATTTGGTTGGGATAAGAAAAGACATCCAATTTTTTCTGCAGAGAATCATCCCCAAAGGTGAATCAAAATAAAATAATGTCCGAGTGACCGACTGGAGCCATGTCAGTGCTGCGTGACTGTGGGAAGTACCAATGATCATCTGTATGGACCAGCACAAAGGGCAGAGGGGACAAAGGGACGCTAACGCACCCTCTTCCTGGTGCCTTAGGGTAGGGGAAGGCAAAGAGCTTCAGACCCTCTGAAGAGGCTCTGAGGGGCCTGGGACTAAGTGCCTACTGCTTGAAAACACTTAAATGTTGCTCCATTTTTTTAATCCTTAGGGTACTGGTGGAAGTTGTGCTACTTGACTTCTGTTTCTGCTTTGAACACATGGCAAAATTCACATCTCTTGGTACAAAACTCTGCCTTTACTCTTCCTCCACATGCTTCTCTTCAATTACCTGCAGGCAAGGTCTGATTAAATCATAAAACAACACATCAAAATAAATCTACCGTTCAAGTGGTAAAACAGTCAGACTTGGGTTTTAAGTTAATATAGAGCATGTCTTATATTAAGCAATTAATTTGCTTATTTGCCTTATGTCATCATCCTGATCTGGATATCTGAACAGGTTATATATGTTAGTAAATGTTATTTTCCTTCCAAACTTCATACCTCTTTCCTACACTTACATCGATGTGCCGTATTTTCCTAACCTTGTATTTAGAAGTGCCAAAAAAAGAATATTAAATTTGTATGACCTTTACCATCCACAAACGCAAATTAAGCTCATGTTCTTTGCACTGGCATTTGAAATTAATTATTTGGTCTGCACTGACAACTGTGTAGGGGAGAGATAAGGTAACAATGCAGTATTGATGGAAAAATGAGCTTAATAACATTAAAAATCTTTCCAGATAAAAAGAGCATATAGCAACTCAGTCTCCTTGAGATCATGGTTTAAGTTTTTGTCCTCCCCGAAGTGATGTTTGGAAGCTGTAATCTGCTGTCTTTGTTTTCCAGTCTATGAAGGATGTATAATAAAAGAAAATAAGATGTCAGCAAACAGGAGGCGCCCCCCTGAAACTTCTAAATACCTGTAATTATATGCATGCACACCAACAGAGCTTTGTATTTGTTTTAAATATCCAAATACAAACTGTTGGAGAGACTCTGTGTGTGTGTGTGTGTGTTAATTAAATGTGCTAGGTAAAAAATATCACAACGATAATATACGTTTAAAAAAAAAATCTTCTGCTCATACGATAGTTATAATAATGCTTTGACCAGAGCTGTAGGCTGCCACATCTCTTGGTTGAGTAAATATGTCTCTTATGTCAAAGATGAGTTCCTGAGACTGGCATTCTTTTTGGTCTGATTTCCTAAGGAAATGTGTGCTTGTTCCTCTGGTGCATATGACAACAACCTTTCTTTTAAATCCATCATTCCATAGAGGTAGATAGATGTCTCAGACATAATAATGACCTGCAAAGCTGTTCAAGGTGAGGGGCTACTTGGAGAAGAGACTCCTACTACTACTGCTCTCACTGAGCTGGGGACAGGCAGCACTCACTGCTTCTCCAGGCTGCCCAGCTCAGCAACCTGACCCCGCATGAAGGATTGTATGAGGTCCCACAGCGCACACGTATCCATCCACAGCTGCATGGCAGCAAGGGGTGGGGAAAATATCTGGGGGAATGTGTAGGATATGTAGAGTGCTCCCTGAGGGAGTTAGAAGGGGTGTGAGAGGTATAGGAGAGCGGTAGGAAATATCACTGCTCTAGTGCTCAACTCGCAGAGTTTGGCTTCTTAAAAAATATCATTTTCCCCCATTCTTCTCATCACCTTACCACTCCATGAGAACCTTCCTACAGCTACCTGAGCAGCTGCCCATCTAAGAGGTATGTTCTATCTCTTTTTCTGACAGAACCCAGCTATTTCTCCTCCCCCCATTTTCTAAGGAGAGGATATCTGTGAGCCCAATTTTGTTTGCCTTCGTCTCCTCTGTAACTATCAAACTTCATGGCTGATTTCAGTTAAAGGGTGGGGGGAGAAAGGAAACCTCAAAAATGTGAAATTTTTATATCTTTAATGAAATTTAGCTGCAGGGGAGTAGAGAGATGTCTTTGAGATATCCTGACCAAGGAAAGGCATTACATGTCACATCCTCAAACAGGGAAAAATTTGTAAGTTAATGAATGACACTTTATCACTGTCTTGATGCAGAAAAGTTCCCACCAGAAACCCCAGTCCGGCCTGAGAAGCTAGCCTGAACTGGACCCTGCACTCAGAGGACAGAGTATTTCTTCACAAAAAGTTGAGACACAGTTTATTGTAGGGTAAAATACACAATGTGTTTTCTTTTATAGAGCACTTTTCATACTTTCTTATTTTGCTTCCCTTGATTTGAAATGAATCATTCAATCTGTGTCACTTGTCCACGTTAGATGGCACCAGTTTGATTTTGTTTGATGCAGCAGAGAAGGGAAGCAGCAATGGGATGTGACATGCACTTTATCTTGAGTATTATTTGTCTCTACAAGAGTTCGGTGAGATAAAACCACTGAAAGGACTGTTGTAAAGGATAGTCATTACTTTGTAAGTGCTTACGCAAATGTGTTGGAAGATTACATTAGGGAAAAAGCTTTTCAGGCTCCACACACATTTTCTCTTTGAGAGCCGAGTTAATCAGAGCACACTGACAGATGGGTAGCGATGAAACAAATTTACAAGTTAGAGGCTTGGTGACTGACAGACAAAACACATAATACCCAAAAATGCACAATATAGGAGAACACTTTCCCAAAATTTACAGCACTTTGGTTAGGGATGAGAGTATAATTCCAGCTTTATCTATTTCAAAATCCTCTTGTAAAGTATTTTAGTTCAGTGCTACTTATTTTATTGAACAAGTCAGAGAGTATTCCTTACCTTAAGAGAATAATGGGTTTATGGGTTTGGGGAGAGAGGAGGGAGAGCACTAGACTTTTCTTGGTAAGTGTCAAAATCCCAGGTACACCACAGCAGTCAATATCACCATTCTGTAATGACTGAGAAATTGTCTTGGAGAAACCAGAGGGAAAAGTTAAATGGGTACACATGTATGAAATTATAAAATCTGACGTTTTCTATTTACCAGAAATCTGCAACAGACCTAAGAATGGTAAAAGGAGGGGAATCTTTAGGGCTAGCATAAGTAGATCTATTCTCTCAGAGCTGCATGAAAGCCACTTGTAGTGGTATTTATGGTGTGTTACACCATTTACAGTCTTTTCTCTGAGCATTAATTTTTTTCTAGAGAACAATGAGAGTGCTTCCTTCTGACCTTGACTGAAAACTATTAAGAACTTGGTATCAAGTGTTATGTATAATAGCCTCAATGTTTAATGTTGAATAATTTCTAAAAAGTCCTGAAATTTTTGAAGGCTTGACAGCATTTCAACAATGAGATAGAAAATGGTGAAGCACAGCAGTAAGTTGTTATCCCTATTTTGTGTTATACCTACACTTTGTGACTTCAGGCCTTAAAATTTCCTGGTAACTCTCCTTAGTATATTCACTTTTCTCCCTAGAAAAGCTTCAACACCCTAGTATTTTTTTTAGTATATCTCCACTTTGCAAAAAATGTCTATTTAATCAAACAGTAAAAAAAATTATACTATACGAGAGAGCTGACATCCAGCCAGAGAACTCTAAATAACAAACACTTGAAGAAGTACTTGTTACAGTCAGATGTGTTTGGAAATAGCTCTTCATAAACGAAATAATAAAAGCCATAATCAGTTCACAGATAATTCTCAGATAATTCTCCAACAGGTCAAATCTGATGAACGAATTGTTCATGAAGGCTGTTTTGATGAACTATAATTATGTGAGCAAAATTCCATCATTTTTTGTCTTCTGATTGCATGATAAGCACGTAAAAGGAAGAGAACAGAAAGGAGATCAAGTTCTTGCAGTCACTAAGAGATGTTGTATTGATTCTAAGTTGTTGCTAGGTAAATAATTAAACCATGATTTCACTGTTGGTTTTAGTTGTCTGCTGTGTATAAAGGTTACTTAGATGCATAATTGAAAAATTAATTAATATATTTCTGCCACTGCTCGAATAATGGAAATCTATAAAGATGAAATTACTGTAGTGGTTTAAAACCACTCATTGATGATCCATCTCAGCTTCAGAAAATTTCTCAGAAGTCTAATGGTCCTGACAGATCAGATCATATTTCTTCTTTTTTTTTTAAAATTCTACACCATAGTTGCTGCAAGAGATAGATATTTATGAATGGATGGTGTAGCTTAATCAGCCAGATGTAACATGCTGATTTTCACCAGGGCTATATCTATTCTTGCTGCCCCACCCCAACACAACTCTTGCCTGTCTAGATCAAAAGCTTTAGCAGTCCACATACACTGCACCAAGGGAAGGGCAATGATGAACAACCTGAGGATTTCACACAGTGGTTATGAATGAAATCTGTTATACCCTTTTCTTTTCCACAACAAAACTTAGCTGCAATGTGACATGTACCTACAAACTGAAGGAAAAAGACAAAAGGTAGGAAAGGTGTGAATAGCAAAGCCTCAGAGTAATTAGCATGGTAATACCTGAGGCATATTTGTTCACACCACATCCATACTAATTGCCCATTTACCAGGCTAATTTAACATCAGTTATTTCTGAGTTCATTCCATCATGGGTACATTTCTCTTGTTACTAGGCTACTGTAATTTCAACATCAACTGTATTTTGACTTACATAAGCTTGTAACCCTTCAATATCCACAGGGGAGCACAGTTTGCTGGGAATTTTGCAGTTTAAATGTCTTATATATAAAAACTGTGGGATTTACATTTCAGATCCCAACATGCCCATTTCAAAGACACCTGTTATAGTAACTCCTGATTACCACGTGATTGCCCAACGCAGATTTGACAGTTCTGTTTTCTGTAGCCTGCATACTATTTAACTTCCCGGAAAATTCAGCCATTCGAAAAGGTATCCCAGTCATTAAAGCAATTAGTTTCTTCTGTACATTTGAATGGTTGCTGTAAATGGGAATTAGAAAGCATAAATTATATTGGAGTGTGCAGTAGAACTTCATTTGCAAGAAGATTAACTAATTGATCTGGTATGTCCGTTCTAATTTTAATGTGTATGGTTCTGTGATATTTATAGATACTGGTATTTTTCATCATTTACCAATAGCACTACAAAAAGTATTGTAGCTCTTACCTCAAAGGTCTTGTAGGATACAGAGTTTTGTTTTTACTTTTTAGGGGGGAAATAAATGTTACTCTTCACATTTATGACAGCAAATGAGAGATTTCTAATGATTTTAATATCAAAACATGATGCTTTTGTTTCAGGCTGTGAATGGAAATCTTAGCCATCCTGAAAACCTAGAAACAAGAGGAGGCCAGTGGATTTCTCAGAGGAGAAAATGACTTACCAAACAATGACCAAACTGGGTGGACTCACTTGGCATCACAACTGCTCTGGGGTTTTCAGGACATAAGCAAATATGAGGGCTCCAATGCAGTGTAAGCATTATAGGTTGTCTCATTGATATTTCTCCGTGTTGGCTCCATGCACAGTTGCTTTTTGCTGTAATCAGTGATCGGTGAGAAATACCACACACACGTACTTAATATTACCTACTGAGAATGAGGGTATGTGTTTCTTACTTGCATGTTCAAAACTGAAAAAGAGGTGAAAAGTTCAGAATGGATCCAAAAGCGGACCGGAATGGATCCAAAAAATGGATCCAGATAGTTTACTTACATATCAGGCCAAAGTTCATCCTCCTGCAAACACAAAACTTAGAAATACCCTGTTTAGCTGCTGTATTTCTCTGGAGACATCACAAACTCAGGGTGTTTGATAATTTGCTAATAGAGCTGTACTATCTTAATAACTAGCCAGTGAAGGGGCCGTAAATTGCAGTCCTGGAGGGCAGGGGGAAGCAAAATGCCTGTCTTACCCTAAGGTAGCTTTTCTGTCTGTGAGGACAGTGAATGGTGGAGACTGTTGCATCTCCTCTGTGACATTGATAAGAGTGGGTTTTGTCAGTCTTCCACAAGTCATGTATAAGGCTCATCAAACCTGCTGGAATTCAGAAGCTACTTAATCCTGAGATTTCCATTTGTAACCAGGTGTAAATCCTGTAGGAGTTTAGGGAGTATACCTATCACATTGGGTCTTAAAACACAGGTGAGACTGGGATTACAGCATGGAACCCCTCCAGAGGAGACCTCAGGCTACTGTGAATGTATTATAGCAAACAGAGCAGTTTCAACAGAAAAAATGGGAGACCTGTGCAAAGATGTATTTTGTTTGACAGTGAAGAACTCTTTAGGAAAGAGTCAGAGGTGTGTAAACAGTCCTTGATACATGAAAGAGGAATATTCTTAACTCTTCAGCAGAAGAGTACAAGCAGGAAACGTCACTGCTACCTTGCCCAACTGCATTTAAAAAAAAAAAAAGGGTTTTGTGCCTAACTCCAGGTTCAAGAGGTGAATCCTGAAGACAAGAAGATGGGTTTTATCCTGTATATTTATGTCTATCTAGAACCTTCTGGTGGTAGCTCCTTATTCAGCAATGTGCTAAATGTGTTCCCTTGAAGTAAGATATGTATCAGATATTAGGAGAGTGGACAAACCAGCAGAGAGCAAGGTACTTTGCTGGGAGTCATTCTACTTAATGGATGGTGGACAGTAAGCCAAAATTTCTTAGATTTATGGAAAACAGTGTACATTTCTGTCAAAAAGGCAAAACCTGGATAATTCCCTTCTGTCATGTCCTCAAATGTTTGAAATAGGATAACAGAATATGGAAGCAATTAATGCTACAGGGAGACATTTTTGAATGAATTTTGTTATCTGCTTATTTAAATCCCTGACCCAAGTTTTCCAGAAAAGTAGATGTTCAGCTATAAAACTAAAAACTGAATATAGAACAATCTTCAAGAAAGAAAAAAAACAAACAAAAAGGGCCAGTTGGTGATTATGCTGTAAAAGGAACCCAAAAGGCAGAAACCAGGAAAGTTACAATCTTTTCCCATGTTAACATTATCATCAATATACCACAAAAAAATGAAAAATGTAAAGCAATAACTGCAACAGCAAAAAGGCACAAAGAGATGTATCCAAGAGCCTTGAATCTGTCTCTGCATTTGCATACAGCTACCAGAAGTGTCTTGAAATTTGCTGTGAGCATATGGAGGACTTGATCAAAACCAGAACATACATTTTACACATCAAGGGACTTTATACAGATGTGCTAAATTTACAAAGGCAACTGAAGGACGTTTCAGACAGACTTGACAGATTACAAGCTGCTGCTGTTACTGTCACAGTCTCTGTGTAAATCTAGTTTAACAACAGGAACTGACACCACACAAGGACAAAACCTAAAAACAATTCAGAGGTTCTGAAGAACTTTTCCTATTACAAATACCAAGGTAGCCAAATAAATAGGTCACATATATAGGGGTTGCAGACCAAAATGGAGAAAAAGATACATCAGGTGAAAAGTCATATTTTGCATTATATTTCTCATATGTCAAAATTATATATACATGGAAACATACAGCAGCTAAGATTTTTTTCCCCTCTTTTTGAATTTGTTTTTATTTGTTTGTCAACATAAAATCATTTGAGTGATTTCAGCTATTTTGACTCTAGTTTTATATTCATTAAGAAGATGAAAGGTAAAACAACCTGGCAAAAGTATAATCAATATCAGAAGTAACAAGAATGTGAGGCTAAACTGAGCAGGGACTTAAATATCCTGTTCTTCTCGTTGTCTTGATTTAAAATACAGAAGTGCACTCAAAGGCGATTACAACTCTAGTTACTGGAGGATTTTATCTGTCGAATTGCATGAAGACGTGAATGGAGATGTCTGAAGAACTCAGATTTTGTAAGAACTTTAAAAACAAAAAGCCCAGTTGTTCTCCTCAGATAGTGACCTGCATCCAATCACTTTGACATGGTAGCATTTCTGGGAAGCAGCACTATGCCTCCTGTGCAGTTGCTTTCCTTCAAGGTGGTGGCCATGTCTTCTGTGAAGTTGGTAGCTGAACTCTTCTGCCTCCAGGTATCTCTTCTTTCCCTGGGAAACCCAGGACCTTCCCTGAGTGTTCATATTTCCAAGGCAAAGCTTCTTGAACAGTACTTGGCACTCATGGCCAGTCACAGCCTGGCATAGTTTGAAGATCAGGGAAATATCTCTATTCTCTTACCAAAAACCCTGATTACAAGTTTGTCAGCAGATAGTGGTGCTGACAAAAAGATTTGACATGTAGTGTCCCTAGAGAACCTCACGTGTTCCCAGGGTGGAAAAGGAGGTTGGTGGTGTCATTAGAAATAATATTGGAGAAAACAGAGAAGCAAGCTTACCCACATGGGTCACTGGAAGGACTTGAGGCAGCAGTAGAGGAAACAGCAGTGGTGCCAGGGAAGCAGCTGATGGCTGAGCTGTGGCTGAGAGTCTGTTTCAGAATGTAAAAATTTCTGAACACCTTTAATAATACCTCAACAGTGATAGCAGTAAATAGATCCCAGGCACAGCGCGAATGCCAGCAGTTCCTCATAGGGTTCATTTCCCAGGAGATTTTTCTGTTTTGCCACAGTTGCTCATGGATTACCATGAGCTTTCAGGGTGAATTGACCCTGTTTCCTTTTGGGCCAGGGCACACCATCAGCACACCTGCATTGCCTTCAGGAGAAGCAGTAACTTTTGTGGGACAAGATCTGATTTATGGTCTAAGGAAACTCAAAGCTGTTTGCTTTCCCCTCTTTCCCTCATCTCTGCTTCTTTAGTGTGCTTTAGAAAACAGTTGTACTCAGACACATATTGTAGGAGTGCTGAGTAAGTAAAGGATTTTCCATTTATTTATTTATTTTGCAGTATTTATTTTGTATTCATTATTGAAAAACTAATCTGGAGCTAATGTATACACCTTCTGGTAGGAATTATATTCTTCACAGGTCATTTGCACAAGAAAAGGCCCTGGCCCTTACAGTCTCAATCCTCACCCCAGGCAGTTCTTATAGTTATAGCATTTTGCACATTCAATATGGGTAAACCAGCTAAGATTAAATGAAAGTTATTAAAAAATATTAACACACTTCCAGACACAGTAACAATAAAAATGTGTGAAAAATTTGTAGGCACCGTTGTCTGTGGCTTCTGCAAGATGAAAAGCATACAAATAATGTCAAAGTCTTCTTAGAGGCATTTCATCAGAATAGTTTTGCATCATGCTGCTGTTACTCTATGTGACTCACCAGTATACAGTACAACAGGCCATTTACATCCTAGTGCAATATTTGGCAAACATTTGCTACGAGTTTTTCATTTTCCAAAACTCATTTTTGAGTCAAGAAATATGAAAGTGTTCTAAACAGAGACTATGAAACTTCTCCTGTCAGTTTACAACTTCACAATGTTATGCAGGTTTAGGTTTCCCATGAATGTGTCTGACACTGATGCTGACATATCTTGGGCCTGTACCAACATTGTTCATGTGACAAACATTATTTAAATAAAATAAATCACTCTTCTCTAAGCAGTCTCTATTTCCCTAAATCTAGGATAATTCCAGTCTAACATAAAGGCTTAAATTTCACATTTTGCTGAGTTTTTTTAGCTGAGAAATCACCCTACCAATTGATGAGATCTAGGTTAATTGTAACATTAGGCTGCACTGACACTGGAAATGATAGAAAAAAGAATCAAACAAGTCTGTCTGTTGTTCCACTGAGGCAGGTCAAGAAAATGCTTTTAACACACAGAGTCAAACAAGCAAATGATCAGTCAATACTCTTCCTCCCAGCACAGCTATGCATTGGAGTGGGTTTTTATTATTTATTTCCATATTGCTGAAAATTAACACTCCTGTACTATCGCTTTTGTTCCCTCACTTTGATCACTGAAAGTTCTTTACCAGTTTGAGAGAGAAAATTGAGTCTCTACTCTGTAAGTGCTCAGCCACTCCACACCTCATGAAACAGAGACACAGAGCACCTCACCATGAACCTCTCTTAGATTCTTCCTGTGTTGCTTTCATCTCACTCTGCTTGTTGAGAAAGAGATTGTACAATGAGAAATTTTGCTGTGTTCTTACGCAATGTAGTGAAATGCCATAGCAGATCTGAGGAACAGCAGAAGTCAGGAAAGTATCATTTGCTTTCTTCAGACATATCCAAACCCATCTGACAAAGAGCAATGATTGCATATCATTAAATGATATATGCAAGTTCATTAGATGCAGGAACCATGCAATAAATACTCATGTTCAGTAGTGGTGACTTCACTGGGCCTGACTAGATTTTTAGCTATATGGTACTACAGACAAATAGCTCAACGAATTTTTGCATAACCACCTTGCTGTTGTTGCTAATGTGCTTCATCCAGTGGTGTCAAGATACAGACAGTGCACAGTAAGGGTTTTTTTCACAGGTTTTATAGAGGATCTGATCCACATGATTCCTGCTACTAGTTATCACTCCAAACTGCTGACTTTCTTAATTAGGCTCTAACTGAAGGGTGGCTTTGTGAAATAGATAGGTGTCCACTGGGAATGAAAACTCTTTAACACAGCTGCAAGTGTCACCAGAATGAGCTCTGAACCATAGGATGCCAGAGGTGAAAAGCTAGTCTTTTAGTCTTATTAGATATGCAAATTCCATTGATTGCCTCCCCTGCAGCAAAAGGACTGTACAAACCAAAGAGAACTGCTCAGCTGTTTCCAGTGATACATCTCTACCATATTCAGTTTCAGCTCTAGCTCAGGAATGTTCTGCCCTCCCTGCAAAGAGACGGCTTTTTTTAAATGGCATAAATAGCAAGCACTAAAAACTTCAGCATCGATAAAGTTCCTCAGTACAGTTTCCTATAGACATCTTGGGCCTGTAGGTGAGGAAAGAGGTAAGAGCATGGAAAGGGAGGAGGATAAAGTTAGCTATCTTTTTCCTGTAGAGATCATGTGGGATACAGAATAAACATTGTACTTCTGAGCAGTCTGTGTTTCCAAAGCAATCCCTTTTTAACTCTTTAATACTATTTTCTAGATAAGTATCTTTAAAGGATGTCTACTGGAAATCTGTAGTGTAACATTTTGGATAGTGGAAATCACGAATGGGCAGTGATGAGCTGACTGGCAAGACTTATTAACCTGGAAACCATGGTCTCATAAAGCCACCTAGACCACTGTCAGAGCCAAGTGTTTCAGCATGTTACCCAGATCCAGCTGCTCTGATCTGTGATAGCTCTCGGCATGGTAGTCCTTTACTCAGGGCAGATATTCTCTGAATCCACATTTCCAGTCTCTTACTTTATCTTCCCCCACTGTCCCATTTTATTCCATCCATAAAGGGATTTCACAACTACACGCCTCTTCCCCAGTTCGTGTTCCACATCCTACTTTTTATCATCCCTGCAAGCTCTGTTTTTAGGTTCTGGCATTCAGCTGCCAACCTGATGAAAGCTGATTGCTTCTCAGTATTAATAATTCACTTTCTTTGGTCCAACTGAGAGAAATAGAAAAGGTAATGGCTGACTGAGAGCTGAGTAAAGCAATAACCTGTTGATATTCTTCATACAACAGAAAGTGACTGAGTAATTCACATGTGTGAAAACTTTATAAAAATACGTAGAAATATTTCTAGTGTTATTTATTAAGCTTTACACACCAGGCTTTCAGCTGGGCTGAATTTGGGGTTTAAATCAATTTGGTTATTGTGGATTTCTGGAGTGCATGAGCAGCTTCTAAGCAGTGATAAAAGATTTCTACAGCTTCCCTTCTTCCTACCCATGGAGAGTGTGTATTTTTTGTAACTCTTGTTAATGATTGATGAGACCAATTTCCCAAACACAACTAGTTTAATTATTTTTGCAATGGTTCAGTTTGTATGCCAATTATCACACTCCAAAGTGAAGAAGGGTTTGAAAGGTTGTCTGATGTTTTTTTCCAATGACCTCACCGGTCCAGTAAAAGCTATTACATCTCACTGTAAACCTAGTTTGGTTTATATGCCTAGCCTGTCACTATTATAACAACATTACTATTCTTTAAATCAGGCACTTTAATGTGAATAATTTTATTTTACCATAAATTTCCTCTCAAACTTCAATTTTCCTTTTTAGTTTTAGTACACAAATGGTCACTGTCTCTGCTCCTGAGATAAATCTGAAATGGGTTCACCAGAATTAGTGCTGCTATCTGTCACTACAGCAGGGTAACTGAATTAAGACTTTAGGGCCACCTAGCAAACCTCTTGTTGCTGGTAACACTTTGCTCTTTGACTGTATGTAGGTCTCAAAGCATGTAATGGAGGAATTTATGGAGGGGAGGGTGATCAGATGACTCAGATACTGAGTGCTGGGAACAGATGTCTAACATTGTGCCTGTCACTGGAGCGTGAGGACTAGCACCACCTCAGAATGCCTGCTCACACCCCAGCCAGTGTAGCTCAAGACTCAATTTCCATTTTAATTACACAATCATTTATCAGTATTTGCCCATAATAAGCAGATAAAGTCCTTCATCTCCGTTTAGCAGTGGATAATTCACTCACATCTGCTAGCACTGATATTGTCTTTTCCACAGACCATATCTCAAGGTCTTTATTCAAGTTCCCACTTAGTTCCCACATTGACAAATTCCTCATGAAAAGAAAGGGTGAGTTTAAGGCAATCAGGGGCTGCAAGCGTTGTCACAATTTACCACTAAAGAAATATTTTTACTCCTCAGGTAGTTTCTTTTTCATCTTTGTTTTAATATCTGATTTGAAGGCTGTGGTCTTGGGTCTTACACTTTTCATAGCCACCTTTTAGTCAGCTTATTATTTTTAAGGCACATTGTCTGTTAGGGGATTTTCCACATGCACTTTTTTTACACAGGTCTGGTTTTACCAGGTCACTGTACTAGTTTCCCTCAACAGTGCAATAAGTGCATATTATTGCACTTATATAATACTGAATTAGTCCCACTTGTTTTATTTCTTAATCTAGGACATATCAACACTGTCATTTGAGGACTCCTGGTATCATTTCATATGTATCTGAGTTAGCTTTAATTTAATTAGTTAGCACATCAGTATATCCTTGAGATTCGATATCACCAAGAGCACAACCCAGGCAGTTTTTCACAAAGCCTATTCACAGTCTGTCAGGGCTGCAGACAGACACAGGTAGTAAAGCCCATGTTTTGCAATTATGCTTGAAAAATGACACTGGATAGGTCATATTCCCTTACTTGTGATAAGTTTTCATAGAATCATAGAATCATAGAATCATAGAATCATAGAATCAACTGGGTTGGAAGGGACCTTTGAGATCATCAAGTCCAACCCTTGATCCACTACCACTGCCGTTACTAGACCATGGCACTGAGTGCCACATCCAGTCTCTTTTTAAAAATCTCCAGGGACGGAGAATCCACCACTTCCCTGGGCAGCCCATTCCAATGTCTGACCATCCTCTCTGTAAAGAAATTCTTTCTAATATCTAACCTAAACCTCCCCTGGCACAACTTGAGACCATGCCCTCTTGTCTTGAGACCAAATAAGTTGTTGCCTAACTTCTCCTTTCTGAAGTTCTCTTTTATTTTCAGCTGTCCTAAAAATGCCAACTATTTGATAAAGATTTAGGTTTTTTTATTTAGGAAAAATTCAAACCATCTTAGGTTTAAGAGTGCTTTTGTGGTCAAAATTTGTTATCAAATTCTCTATCTCATAGCCTAGAAGGAAAAAAAGTAAACTGAAGACCTGCAAAGGCAACTGTGTTGTCATCCTAACTATCTTCGGATCACGGTAGTAAAAACTTTGAAGCTCTAATCTTTTTATACTGGTCTACTCTGGCCTCCAGTCGGGAGGCCTGGAGACGCATCATCTATAACGCTGCTGTTTCCTTTGAGAACGCACACAGGATCACTCTCGAGGAGAAAAGACAACGCAGAAAGAACCGTGTCCTGCAGAATATACCACCTAAGGAGTCTTTCTGCTGTGCCTTTTTCAATCGGACATGTCTCTCTCGCATTGACCTCATTAGCCACCAGTGTGCTTGTAACAAATGTGGATAGAGCCTTTCCCAAGTCTTCGTTCGTGAAACCTAGCCATGAGCAATCTTTTTAACAGAAAAGAAATCTTCCTATATAATTTTAAAACAATATTATGAAAATTACAAGATGATAAATATTTAACTTATTATAATGTAAAAATATATTACTGCTGTGTTATTTGACTGTGATTCATAACTCGTCCCAATTTATTTTCTTAAACTATTATAAAAAAACAGCACAGTGCATTTGATGGTATTGAGGACTCAAAGAAGTCTTCCTTCTTTTTTACACAATCTATTTAAAGTCTGCAAGGTATTAACAACATAATGGAAGTTGTACAGATGGATTTTCAAAGACTTCAACAGAAAAAGACTAAAGCATCCATGACTGATCAAAGGGATAAGTGGATTTTCCCCATTAAATCTTGAAAGACAAAAGCTTGATATTCAGTATTTAACTGCGGCTTCATTTTTAAAGGAATAATTTTCCTACTGCTACACTGATGAAATACTCTTAAACCCTAAATTGATATAAGTCTACTATTTTTTATATTTGGCATTAGTCTTCCCATAACATGTAACTACTATCAGAAGGAAATAAATGCAATGTCATGGCTAATTGCCACAAATTTTGTCAGATAAGCCTCTAATTTTGTTGTTGGGGAAGATTTTGTTTAGTGACAGTTTAATTTGACATTTGATTTGAGTTTCTATTTTGTGGAACATTTTGATGATGATCATGGGAGAGTGATTTTTTATTTTTTGTCTTTTTTTGAGCTTGCAGAAACTGAAGGAATAAAAAGCTCATCCTTGCTCACATAAATTAAGGGCAGGACTGACTCACTAGAGAGCTTTAAAAAAAATGCATACGGAATAATCTGTCAACAGGGCAACAGCCATCAGTTTGCTTATGAGTTAGGAGAATCAGAGAGAGAGATGGGATTTGGATTTTAATATACCAGGAAATGTTAAAGCAGATGGAGAGGGTGTCTATAACACTAGAAAGGAAAATATCATGCTGTTCACTTGAATCCTATCAATGATCACCAGAGGGATTAGTGCCTGCCTCTCCTCTTCCCCTCATGAGGAAGTTGTAGATTGCAGTGAGGTCTTCCCTCAGTCTCCTCTTCTCCAGGCTGAACAGACCAAGTGACTTCAGTTGTTCCTCATACAACTTCCCCTCTAGACCCTTCAGCATCTTTGTGGTCCTCCTCTGGACACTCTCTAACAGCTTAATATCCTTCTTGTATTGTGGCACTCAAAACTGCACACAGTGCTCGAGGTGAGGCTGCACCAGTACAAAGCAGAGTGGGACAATCCCCTCCCTGGACCAGCTGGTGATGCTTTGCCTGATGCCCCCCAGGACACAGTTGCCCCTCCTGGCTGCCAGGGCACTGCTGACTCATCTTCAACTTGCCATTGACCAGGACCCCCAGGTCACTTTCTGTGGCACTGCTTTCCACCATTTCATTCCCCAGTCTGTATGTACATCTGAGGTTGCCCCATCCCAGGTTCAGAATCCAACACTTGGTTTTTTTGTTAAACTTCTCACAGTTGGTGATTGTCTAGCCCTCTAATTTGTCTAGGTCTCTCTGCAGGGCCTCTCTGCCTAGTCTACAGTAAGCAGATAATGAGAAAATAAAGATTCTAAAGAGAGTGTCCAGGAGCAATAGGAGAATACTCTGGAGAGAGTTAAAAGCAGGATGAAGTGTAAGAAGAAAAATGAACAAAAGAAAGAATACCAAAGAGAAATAGGCAAGTCTGTCATTAATGCCAGCTCATCACTAGAGCCTCATTACTCAGAGGAGTAAGCAGGAATGTTATAAAAAATTATCAAAAAGGTGCTGTCTATTGAGGAGCAAGAGTACATTAGGTAGACTCAAGACTGAAGAGGAAGCTGACTGAAAGGGGGAAAAGGCCACTGGTTGGTCTTCACATTAGACCAGGCAAACAGGTTCTTGCCATAGACAACAAACTATTTGATGGGGAAGTCTAGTCCAAGAATGCAGGTCTTGGGGATTATTACTGTCCAGAAAAACAGATTAAAAGAATTCAAGAGTTTGAAGAGCAATAAGATATTTCTTGGTGATTATTGTGTATTCAGACATTACATTCACCACTATGCTACCTTTTGACATTAGCTTTCCAAAATGGTATAAGGGAGACAATTGCTACAGAACACTGAGAGTCGCAGATAACCTCTACTCTCTGTAAAACACCATGACCACCTGAAACTATCTACATGCTGTGATTGCATGATTTTGTATCAAAGATTCAACTGTGAGTTACGGAACAAACAAGAGCATACATATTCTATCTGGGAACTTAGAACTGAGTTGGTGAGAACAACTGAAAGGTTTGTTCTATGTTTGCAAAGAGACTGAAATTCTTGGGAAGGTTGTGAAACCAGACAAAGGAGAGAAAGGTCAGAATCACAGAATATTCTGAGTTAGAAGAGACCCACAAGAGTCCAACTGTCAAGAGACTGGCCCATACCAGGAGACGTTGCTGGAAAAGTGAGAAAATGGAGGAAAGGAAGGCTTAACTGGAATGAAAGTATTCATACCTTCAGAACAGAAAAATGTGGGAGGTGGTTATCTTGTGTATCTGTTAAGTAGATGATGGAATGAAGTTCACAGTGGTAGCAGCAAAGAAATGAAATCTTTTCTTGTAAAGATTACCCCTAAGAAGGAAGATAAAAACACTATTACAGCCTTTTTAGAGCTGGATATGGACCTAGGTAATAATCAGAGATATACACCCAAAGTAAGGGCATATATAGAGAGAGACCGAAAGAGAGAGTGAGAGAAAGGAAATTTCAACTTCTCAAATACATGCTGGGGAGTAAAACAAAACCCACAACACCCCCCTCCCCCTCAAACCACACAAAGTACCAAATATGATAAGACCTAGACATGTGGGATATTATATTTAGCAAACTTTTTGACAAACAGTCAGTGAAACAGTAATGCTGATTTAGATTTGGATTTCATGAGCAGCCAAAAACATAGAATAAATGCTCATAGCAAATAATCCTAGATTGAGTAAATGTGAAAGATTTTTTTAACTGAAATACAGAAAAATTTGGACAAAACAGTGTATGACTTTCTAAGCGTAAACATAAAGAAAAAGAGGAAGTTAATTTGTAAGACTGATGGGAATTAAACTAAAAGTTTTCACTAGGAAGGTGGTAAATTGCTTTAGGTATGCACTGCAATACTTTGAGTTTTTACTAAGATGCACACAGTAATTAAGAAATACAATTCCCCTGAAAAAAACATAGAAAAGGAATGGATTAGCAAAAAAATATATATTTTTGTAATTAAAAGGTACAGAAAAGAAAATGTAAAAGAATTGAGGTAGACCTTGAAAGAAACTTAAAATAAATTGCCAAAAATGAGGGTGGTTCAGCACTGGAACAGTCTCTCCAGAGAAGTGGTCACAGCACCGAGCCTGACCGAGTTCAAGAGGCATTTGGATGATACTCTTGGGCACGTGGTGTGACTCTTGGGTGAGATTCTTGGTGGATGGTCCTTTGCAGGTCAGGAGTTAGACTCAGTGATCCTTGTGGGTCCTTTCCAACTCACCGAATTCTGTGATTCTGAGTAGAAATATGGAACAAACTTCATATCTTTGGTTTTGCATTGTGTCTTCCACAGAGCAATTTTGGAGGCCAAGACTCTGAGCCAGATGGTCCCTTCAAACTCTCCCTCTCCTTTCCACTCAATTTCTGCACTTTCAGTCTGGCAACATGAGGAGGAAAATAGTGGAAAATTTATTCTAACATTAGCTAGCTTTTGTCTCTGTATCTGGCCCCATTAAGTCAGCCCAAAGACATGAATGCACCAACTTTGAATAATGTTGCTATCAGTATTGCTAGGAAATACTCTTCTGTTTAGGGACAAAGAGTTCATTATAATGCTAATGAATCCTGTAAGTATTCAATAGAATTGTCTGCATGATACCAATGACTCAGGTGTACAGTGAAGCAGTTGCATGACTTTGTCACCACCCCTTTCTTTCAGACAGATCGAAGAGGCCCCTCTATGATGGTCAAAATGTACATTTTGAGGTGTTCCTGTATGCACAAAAGTTTCACAGAGATGAGTCCAATGTCTTTTCTTTTTCAGTAAGTACAGTAGCTCTGTCGAGGAAATGGACACTACATGCTTCTGTTACCCATCAGGTAATGTCCATCCTCATAGCATCAGTAAAATAAGGGTCTTGCCTACCTATTGCAACTCTAAAAAGGGATCATTCCTTGCCAACACACAATTCAGCCTAGTATTACCAAGAAAAGTTTGTGTTTGTAACAATTAACAGGGAGACCTCTAAAAGTTAGCAGCTTTGACTGCTCCCACAGAATATTGAAACCAGACATAATTCTACTTGATTTGTGAATCAGAAATAGCAAGTGACCAGAAACACCCTGATTTCACTTTTGATTAACAAGAGGACTGTTCATCTTCCCCTTTCTGAAATAAGCACATCATATCTTTTACTCAGCAACTGGGAAACTGCTTCCTACAGCTACTGTAAATTTATGAATATATATATTACTTTTTCTTACAGTTACAGTGATCAGGAGCATAACATCGATTTTCTGGAATTAATGCTGCTTCCACATACAATCTGGATGCACCATATGGTCATAATCCTCTTCATTAGTAGACAAAACCGTAACTGCTAGAATGGATTTATTTCAAGCACCCCTCTGTATTTCACAAAAAATATTGTGCTCAATAAGATAGGTACTTTTCAAAGAGTCTACAGTGAAATTAGTTCTACATGAGATAGGATTTTATCAGTGGACACAGGCCTTGATAGAGCCCCAAAAAACACAGTAGGAAAAATTTTATGAAAATCATAAGTGGTTATTAAGGAAATGTCTCATTCTGCCTTGGAGAGTTTAAGGAAAGACACTCTGATTAATAACATCACACCATACCCCCCAGTTTCTATTTTTGTAGACTCAGCAATTCCCCTAACTGTACTGGCAAATTCATTGCTTTTCTTATTATGCCTACTTAACCAAATGCTAGATAAAGACCTCTTGTAAAACTATAGTTCAAAATGACAGCTGCTGTTCTGTCGTGATTTATCTCTAACACAAACTCGAAAACTAAACTGCATTTTGAGCTGTAATGTAAGCAGACAGCACAGATTGGCAAGATCATCTTCGTTACTGACTGTATCCTTGATTAGTCTCATCAGTGAAAGAATTGGTCATGACTGACATTTACGAATGAATAAAGGTGTTGGATAACAGTTGGATAACAGGACAAATAAAAATAAAAATATTCTTCTGTCCTTGTACCTAAACAGATAACAAATAAATTTGAGATAAAAAGTCACTCACATTTAAAAAATTGATTGACTTGCTTTAGGGAACAGATGCACTGGTAATCACTTCAGACAAATTCCACCTCATCTGGAATCTACCACCTCTATACATATTTGATAAGCATTGAGACTATATATGGCAGAAAACACTCCCAGTAAGCGCAAGTGCTTAAACTACCGCTTGATCTTTATATTTACCATGGAGAAATCAAGCTGAACAACTTTAAGAGGGTGCATTCACTTCAAAGTATTTTCTACTGTTTTACACACCTTTGAAAGTTTATTTTAATGAATTATCATTAACTTCCATTTCTGGACTGTCTCAGAGGCAATGGATAATGATATACTATGATGCCAAAAGTCATGCCTTAGTGTAGACAGCTGATGTTTCCAATATCTTGCTTCCAAGAATACTTATAAAGTTATTCAAATCTCCTTGATCTCTTAGTGTGTGTCTTATTTAATTCAGATAGATCTCCTCCACAAAGTAATTGAATTTTATTAATAAAATTTTTACAGGACTTCTCTGAGCTTCCATTTTAGTTCATGGTAGAAAACACTTAGAGTAGAAATGGTTGGGAAAAAACCCTAAAACACCCTCAATAATTCCCCTCCATCTTTTGTCAACAGTTGAAAGTAATTGAGATTTTTCTATGCTTGTAAATTTGGGATGGCATATTTTTAACTCTGATAATATTCTCTGGTTTAGTACTACAACAATTCTTTCGATTTTCATTCTTCACATGATAGGAAGCAAAGTTTTCAGGAGAAAAATTTAACATATTTCATATATGCCTCCACTTGTACACATTTCATAAACTCAGTAAGAAAGCGCCTTTACTTCTCTCATGCTACTGAGCAGTGGGACTTCTTGATTTGTTTTACTCCTACCATTATATAGTGCTTATTGAAACGAAAAACGCAACACAGAATTGAAAATGTATGAATTTTGAGCCTTTTAATTTTTTGCCATAAAATCCAGGCTTGCTGACAAAGGTTTAGCATTATTCATGTCCAGGATTCTGCACTGGAATAGTTATTTTGTATTAAATGTAAATTTCCGAATGAACCTTTCCTGCAAACCTCTTGCTGCTGTATTGCTAATGCTCACTAGAAACCAGCTGAATTAATCTCAAGTGCAGCAGAACCTTCTGTAATGCCATATGAAGAGTTTGTCACAGTGACATTCTTGATTCTTTCCGACAGCTGAATGACACACAGCATTGCTAATTCACAAAATAATGCTGGGCACTTTTATGCAATGTGACTTTTCATCTTCCCCACAATTGTTTGCTCATGTATTTTGTTCCGTATTAAATTACTCATATGCATAACTGATATAATCTCTTTTCTGCATTCACATGTGTCTATAAGATTGAGTTATTATCCTGTCTGGAATTAAGTCTGGACTCCTCTCTTACAATTAAACAATTATTCTGACATTTTATATCTCCCTACATTAGGTGCAAAGGAACACATTATAAAAATTACTCTAGCCTACATTAAGGAAGCTTTTCTAATTTCCATTCCATTACCTCTATATTCTGGATGAAAGATAGATGTCTTGGTCTACATCCAAGTAAAACAGAGGAGGTGATTACTGGCAGGTGCATATATATGACAGAATCAATATACTTTAGTAATGTTTTCCCTTAATTTGATTTTCTGAAGGTAAAGTTTTGGCCATTTTTAGCACATGATGCAAGATCTATTTTTGTCATCTTTACTAAGCATAGTGTCTGGGACCTCTATGTTGACTACTCTTTAAATATAACCCTTGTGATGCGGCTTATTTGATAGCAAAGCGGGCACGTGATCTGTGGGATACTCTGGAGAATGTTGAACCTTGGAGACCATGCTTGCATCCACATCTGAGGGGACACTTGAGACTTCCCATGAAGATTTGTTTAGTTTACAAGGCAATTCCATTTCCATAATCTTTGCAGGATGTGTTTGCATGTCTCTCAGATATTTCAGTAATTAAAATTAGTGATGGGAGTTAGTCCAGAACCACCATGTTCTAAGTGAGCCTTTCAGACTAATATAGGAAAAGGGGCATGTATTAAAAAGGTCTGTTGCATGCAAAGAGCTTCAAAGAGCCCTGCTTGACAATTCAAGGGTCAGAAAATTTCATGTTGTGGGTAGACAGTTAAAAATTAAATACAAATGTGTTGAATTTAAAACATTCACTATGAACCACTCATAAAATAGCCACAGATGCAGAGCTCTCAGATTTCCTAGCTGATTTTCAATGACAGCATACCAAGAAAAATCATACTGTGTGCTTTCAGCAGCTTTTGGCCTGCAGAGCAAGTATCTGCTAGGTACCTTAACAGTAGCAATTTGTGACAAATGATGTGCCCATTATAAATTCCTTTGCTCTTCAGGAAGAGCAAGGGGCAGTCAGACATAGAAAATCATAGTTTCCTTGGTGGCAGAGCAGTGGGCGGAGGGTTTTTGTGTATAGACTGGAGGGTCTCTGCAGCAAGGGACTATAGGCTTGACTACAGGTATCAGCATACTCTGCGGCCAAGGAGCATTTTCCATCTCTCAAGTCTGCAATGCAAAAAGAGTCCTGGTGGTATGTCAGGGCAAACTCTTCATGTGTGCTACTCCTTTATTCCATCCTTCCCCTGCACATCTACCCTTTCTTTGGAAGGGAATGTTATAAAAGGGACGTTCCAGTCATCTTCTTAGTCAGTTTCTGCCCCCTCCCCGTGAGTGAGACAACACAAGTTTTGTCTAATTAGGGTTTAAATTGAGGTTTTAAATGTATATTACTCTAATCTGTCCCTCATACATTGGTATTTTGGGGTTTTTTTAGCTTATCACTTAACCCATCCACCCATTTGGAGAAAAAAAGCCAATAGGATCTAAATCAAGATATAAAACCTCTGGTCACTGATGCCTTAAGCCCCTAATGTTTTTTTTATTTCTTTTAATATTTGTAAGACTTGTAAGTTTTATAAGCAGTGAAAGTAGAAACCCTCTCTTCTTTGCCCTTGTTCCTTTCCCTTTTCCCTGTAGCACCCTTGTTTACACATTCCTTAACCCTCTTACCCCATTCTATGCTCCCTATATCAACCCTACTCCTGAATCCAATAGAAATGTTTAGTCTTTTGTCAAGGTTAGGCCTAGACAGTTGACAGAACAGCATATCTGGGCCTAAACCACAGAATGAAGTCAAGAATTAGGTAACTATGTACCCTTTGTGCTCTGATGATGATGAAGATGGGATGAATGGAGGGTCCCGAAATGCACCCCAGACTCATTTTCAGGGGGTGGACCCCGGGGCGGTCCAGAGGAAAGGCCACAGGGTGGATACATCTGGGATTGGATGGATGATGTTATAAAATGTAACCTCTCGGGCACAGGGGTACGCGCGCGTCTTGTAACATCTTAGCCTTGGCAAATAAACCCTTTTCTTATCTCACCCCTAATTAACTGCTCCGGAGATTTTTTCAGCACCTAAATCCCACGGCAACATCACAATGGAGAAGAAAGGGTTTCTGATACCACCTGAAAACATCTCACATATCTGGGCACTAGGAGTCTCAGTAGAGTATATTCTAGCTGTACCATGTTACTCTGTGATATAAATCCCAGAGTTGCTGTCTTGTCTCTGTGTTGGCTACCTGAACACTTGTACTTGACAGTGATTTCTGACTGACTGAAAATCAGCTATTGGAAAACACATGGCTCCCACAGATGGTTTAGTAAAGCCAAACTACTTTCGTTCTCCTAGAGTTTCCCCCAGTCCCACTAAGGCTGTGTGTGACAGATGCAGTTGCAGCTGAGATACTTTTTAGCGGTTACTATATTTTTACTGTTGGCACCAGTCCCTACTGTGCTGCCACATGTAACTTTTCAGTGGCTCCCTTTGTACAGTGTTGGGTTCATGGAAGACAAAGTCATGTTGTCATGAATGAATAATGTCCTTATGGCACATGGTAGTCTGTGATTTATTTTGGTTCTCTGTGAGTACCTCTGTAAAGGGATTTTTCTGATATTCTGTATTCGTGAAATAGGCTTCTCATGGCAGTTTTGAACACATATATTCAATTTAATTGATTATGCCTCTATTAAAAATAGTCATACAATAGTGACAGTCTTGGCAGTCCATCTGTAAACAACAGAAGCTATTTAAAACCAGCACTATAATGCTAATAGATGAAATGCTGCTTGTGCCTGCATATGAATCTCTTGAATGAAATCCTCACACGTTCACTGGACAAGACGTATTAGGGGAATGGGTATGTTCTTCTTTAGCAATGCCCCAGGCATAAGGCACACCTTTTCAAGGCAGGAACCTGTGATAAACAGAGGTGCTTTGACTTTGCTTTGCTGGTTGGTAGCCTTACAGTTACTGAAGCACAGGCTGGTGATTGCTGCAGCATGTGCCCCATACAAGCCTTGGTCTTTCCCCTTGGCCATTTTTTGCCCCAAATGCCAGCAGTGAGCAGAAGGGCAGGAATACAGGCATTCCGATTTCTGTTGAACTGCCACAATTTCCCCTTACTTTATGGTGCTCTTTCTGAGCCAAATAAAATGACTTTATGTGCGAAATTTGGCTAGGATGTAGCACAAAGAAGGTATATTGTAACAGTAAAACCCAAGCATTAGCCCTGCAGCTCTCAGATGCAGTATCAGTCTTTTAATGGGGAAAAGATGCTACAAAAAGAAAGGGTAAGACTCAGAACAGCTTTAATTTGACAACTCCCTTGTCACCACTGGAACAACAATGAGAGTGTAGGGGTCTGAATTCTTTCTTGCATAACTAACAAAAGATTTTCTTCTTAATCTAATTGCTTCTTCCCTCTTAACTCTCCCTTTGCTCCAGAGCTTCTACTTTGAGTGGGTTTTAAGGCTTATTGTAGATAAAATGCAATTGCACAGATTGCATCCTAAAAAGAAAGGTTGATGTCAAGTACCAAGCAAACACTCATGAAAAGCTACTGCTCTGATTCCTGAACATAAACTAGGGGACCAGCCGAGCTTTTGGGCCCAAGCCTCAGAGACACTAAGTATCCGTGAAAGCCTCTGAAACATGATGAGTCAACAGTAACTTAAAGGATCTAGCCTTTATTTCCAAAATAGCTGCTTGAGGGGATGTCTTCTTTTTATTCCAAGACACTTTCCAAGGTTGAAGAAAGCCATAGTTCAGTGACATTCTCTGAATTACCAGTTTTCTATTTAATTTTGATTCTTTAAAAATGTTTTTGACAAAACACTGAACTGAATTTATCTGAACTAAATGACAGGAAACACACCTCATATTTAGAGGAAATTCCTTAACTCCTGCTGGGAGGTACTGACTGAAGCTGTAATATGGTTCGATACTTCTATTACCGGTACAGTATGAAGTGATAAGCCATTTTCTCACTTTTTTTTTTAACATTTATTTATTTTTTTAATACTATGGAGCTGTCACATTACTTACAAAGTCATCAGCTACCTTATGTATTTGTATAGATCCATTCTCACTTTTTTTTTTTTTTGTCACATACACAAGCCAGGATAATCTGGGCAAGCTATTAATTTTATTTTTTTTTTTAGAAATTGGAATTTATATTTTCTTCTTTTAATTTATTAATTTAAAACATGGGAGAATTTATCACAGATCACCAGTATAACTTAACATTATGCTTAAATGCACGTCAGTCATTGGAGAGACTTATTTATCCATTAATGGCTGGCTGCAATAAGTGTGCATCGGGCACTTAGAATTTCTGCTTCCTTCTCACTTTCAGCAATGATTTCATTCTGAACATTTTCACAGTGTAGAATTATTCAGTGTAAAAAAAAACTTTCCAATACTTGTCCAGCAGTTGCTGCAGTCTATCATTGCAGCATATGCAAACTATTACATTTTAAAATGTTTATAGACACAAGTGGTCTAAATTTGTGCTTCCCAAGCAGTGCCCAAACAACAGTGAAGATCTGTGTCCTGAAATCCTCATGGTTGCAACAAATATCTAAAAAGCAGTGTATGTGTGGTATACCTGTTGGTTTAATCATTTTGCTGAGACATGCCAGGAACTGTAATGGTTCCTCTTATTTCTTTTTCTTTGTAGAAGCAAAACTATTCTCTGTAAGACTAGACTTTTACCATGCTTAAAGTTATAAACCTAAGCAACTGACAACATTTTTTTGTGTTATTGATTGCCTGTTTTTTGTTTTGCCAGTGGTCTGACACACCTGAATCTGCTATAAGGCATGTGATACACACTGACTGGGTAAAGAGTGTTTTTTCTTGATGTCCATCTAGACGTTTTACTAAACACAGCATTCATTAAAACTTATATGTCACCCACACTTTGCCATTCAGATTTCTATTTACTTTTTGGCACTTAGCACCCACCCTTCCACTTCAGGCACCTGCCTCCTTTGGTTACCCAACTCATCTGTCAAAGGGCTACTTTGACAGTAGTTTCTACTTTTTTTTTTGTCAAAAGCTTGCCCACAACTTCTCCCTGAAAACATGTTTATTGAAAACTAAGCCAGTATTTTATACAAACACCCACAGCAGAGGGGTTGCTTGAAGGTTGCTGCCCAAGAACTGGAGCAGCTGATCAGTCAGCTGGCCAGGACTGACTGCATTGAGGACTGTTCAGTCTGGAGAAGAAAAGGCTCAGGGGTACCTTAGCAGTGTGTGTACATAACTCTTAGGAGAGTGTAAAGAAAATAGAACCAGGCTCTTCTCAACAGAGTCCAGTGGCAGGACAGGAGACAATGGGCACACATTAAAATATGGGTAATTCTCTCCTAACATAAATATTTTTTACTGTAAGGCAAGACTGGAATAGGCTGCCTGAGGATGTTGTACAGTCTTTGAGATATTCAAAACCTGCCTGACAGCAGTCCTAGGAAATCTTCTATAATTGACCCTGGGTTTGACCAGGGGCCTGGACTAGGTGATTTCCACAAGTGCCTTCCAAACGCAATGATCCTGTAATTCTGTGTGATGTCCTGTGTGGTTTAGGCATATCCATCACAATCTTCCTGTCTTTTTGAGTTCAAACTTCTAGTTTTATGCAGATTGCCAGAGCCCAAGCAAAAGATCACATACCTCATAGCTTTGGTTCTTTTTTTTGTTTGCTAAGGGAAAGGAAAGATTTTCTGGATGTTCTGTACTTGACTCTTCCCTCTTTTGGGCCATCTTCCCTCAAGTCCAGTAGAATAGGTAAGGAATCATAGGATATCTTAAGTTGGAAGGGATCCATAAGGATCACCAAGTCCAGCTTCCTGCTCATTGCACAACTACCTAAACCTATACCATATGACCAAGGAGTCCTAATAAACTGTTAGGAGGCAAAGGACAAACTGATAGAAGGTAAGAATTGTTAAAGAGAGAAAATGCCTTTCTGAGACTACCACCATGTCTTTGTGCTTAGATCTCACATCTGTTCCCAAAAGCACTTTAAGCGCCACCAGGCTTTTCAGATGCTGAGAAGACTTTGTGTACAATGGGACGTTTTCCACAATATATTAGAAAGAATATTGTAGGCACCAACAGATGACAAGCCACCAGGGTAGCTGATGCTGGGATGTCAGTGGGGGGCATCTGCCCACAGCTGCCTGCCCTCTACCATGGCATGAAAGTCAGAGTTACTAGTCAGGATCTCTTTACACTATAAGCTTGAAGCTTTCAAAAACCAAATAATGAGCAGAGAAAGTGGGACAGGGGACAGGTAACTAGATGTTGGTAACCTCAACAACTGAGAAACCTGGCTCCAAAGGGGGGGCTGGAGTCCAAAGCAAACCAGCAGCTAAACAGGGCAAACAAGCCCATTACTGCCTTACCACTGGATTTAATTGAGTCGAAGGGATCTCCCCATAGGCTAGGATAATCTCTATCAAAAGCCCTTTTCACTCCATAGCACACAGAAAGATCACCTTCTTGACAGATTTCTGTGTGATTCTTGGCAGGTGGGCAGGTGGTGCAAGAGGCTTTGTTGAATTTCCCTGAGAAGGGGGAAGGGAACAAGAAGAGACAGGGAAGCCCTGAATAGTCTCATACATAACTGCCGATGCCCAGGGTTTCAGCTTTGTGTGCTGCACCGATGTGCACAGGTTGTGCAGTGTTAAGGTGCTTGTTTGGTGTGTCAGGTTTAGCAGAAAGCTGTTGTGAATCATAGAACCATTGTGTAGGTCTCTTGGCTGAGAAGCTGTTGGGAAAGGAGCAACTGGAATGTTGACTGAGTCCAGGTTAAGCTGCAGGCAGTTTGAGCAATGTATTTCTCCTTTTCCCAATCAAAATCCTATTTCTCTGATTAGCAAGTCTTCACTTCTCTATCTCCTGGATGGAGTAGAACTACATTTGTTACCTATCTCTGAACAAGTGAGGTCTGTCTAGGAAACTGATTCATGCAGGGCATTCTTCCCGTGGGGACAGCTAATCTGTGTAGCAGGCAGGGTGGTCCAGGAGGGGTCTGTCATCCAGCCTGGATTGTACTTTTGATGCACACACTCTGCACTTGCCATTGCATCATGGTATTATTCATACAAGGCAGTAATCCTCCTCAAAGTATAATTATGCACAGTCTGCTGAGCTCCCAAAACCTAATTACCTCTCTGTGGGGCTGGTTTATGCTCACAGGCTAAGCCAGGGCACGACTCTCCCTTTTAGGACCTGGGTGCTCCATACTCTGTCAAGAATATTTTTTTGTTCCTTCTTGACAGGTAAACAGGAGGAGTGAAAGATAAACATTTTCCTGACACAGGCATCAGGTGTACCAAGATGACTGTGGTACAGAGCTGAGTAGTATGGTCTTCTGCCCCTTACAGGCTTGATAAACTGCAAAAAATATGCCATGGTTTGAAATGCAAAAAAAGACACCTACATAGATTTCACTGGCCTCATTGAGTTGAGAAATGGGGCTTGGGCTTTTCCAGGGACCTCAGACAACTTTCCAGGTCATGGGGCATAAAGCACTGGTTGCAGGGCCTAGGAAAAGCCTGTTGGTAAATCTCAAGGAGGCCATCTAAAAGGTTTCTGAAAAATAACAGGAACTCTCATTGCTTGTTTTGTGGTAACTTTCTGTCTCCTGCTGCTTATCTCTGCTCCTGAACTCTGCCCTTTCTATTTAGCTACCAGAGGGGAGGTATCTGTCAAGTTTTCAAACAGACATAGGTAATTCTGAAGGATTTTTTCCAATATCTTCTAATAATTTGTCGCCCTGTGCACATACTGCTCTTGGCTACGGGCCAGGAAAATCCAGAGTGTTTCCAGGGAGATTTGAGCTCTGCTGAGTGCATATATTACAGTAGGCTCAAAGAGAGTAAATTTTTATGGAACAGTTTAGATACAGGAACAGGCAAATTGCCACACCAGCAGGTTCCCTGTCTCTGAAAGAAGGCAAGCGAAGTATTCACTCAGCCTTTGGTGAGCTTCCCGTTCTCCATCATCGTATAAACCTTTCAGTCAGGAAAATCTTCATGATTCTGGGTCATAGTTGCTCACCTCTACCACTCTCCAGCAGGGAAAAGCAGGCTCTGCTGGATACATCCAGGGCTGTCTTAAGGTCATTTTTTTCAAAAGGCTTATCAGCTGCTTGACTGCTTTGGAGAAGCAGATTCATGATACCATCATTCTTAATAGAGGAGAGAACACCCTGGATATGGCTGAACTGAAGAAGGCAGGTACCTCTTATTACTCAGACTGATTACTTCAGATGATGTAGAGACCCTCACCTGTTTTAGGGGAGCCAACTGCTTTGCCAGTAACTAGAACATGACTTTTTACCCCTTTGCAAGACTGTTATAGATCAACATCTCATGGACTTTTACATTTCACCTAGACTGGGAGACAAATGCTGCCCGTAGATTAAAAACCCCACCTTCTTGCTGTATATGATTTTGTTTCTTTGTTTTACCCCATATTACAAGCTCTATGGTGAAAGATCTGTTTTGGTAGTCAAAGTGTGACTTACACAACTGGACTCTGTGGAAGCAATTCACTGCTACTTTCAAGGTTAACAATTAAAAGAATGGTTAATTCCATATTAAAAAAACCAACAACCAAACAACAAAAAAACCCAAACAACCCAAAACACTATTCTATCCTCAGGGAGTTATACTCAGTTGGTAACTATTCAAGGCCTTAATATAAAATTAATCAACTCCTCCCTGGTATTTTTAGCATAAGCAATAGAGCTCTGATGTACCATCACATGCTTCAGCCACAGCGTAAACTCTTGTCATCACACGTTTTATTAGTGGGAGTCTGGCTACCCCTTCCATCGGATTGACGAAGGCTTTTTTTTCCATGCTTCTGCTCCCACCAGAACTACACTAATGAAGATCAATTAATAACACAGGAATAGTCCTCTGTGTTGCTCCATGTGTTCCTGTGCCCCCACCTGGGTGGCAGGCAGATGTCCTGGTACCATCACAGAGAAGGGAGGCTCCCATTTCCAGTACTTAAGAGGTAGTGGGATTCAGTTTTAATAAAAATTAGGAAGGGGGAAGTATATCAAATTCTCTTGGTATTTTACTGTGTGCTTAGGTGCATGAGAAACTCATCCTTATCACTCTGAAGGAAGATTTTCCATGAGGTATTAAGTTCCATGGACAATGATCTGTGGGTGATGCTGCAGCTGCTGGCTCTCCTGATGAAAACCTTCTGCTGTGTCATGCACCAGCATACTCTCCAGTGTACAGCAGACATGACTGGTCTTCGAGACCCCCTCACAGAAGTCCTCATGGATGTGGTCTCCTGGCCTTACACAGTTCTCCTCCTACAACAACCACTACTCCAACTTCTCTTCCACTGGACAACTGAGGCTGAACTGAGGGCAGAGCTGTTTTCTGCTGCTACATTCTGTATAACTGTGCATAAAGACCATTGTTAAAATGAACTAGAACTTGCAATGGAAAATTTTCAGTTCTTGTTTTTTAAAAGTTTACAAAGCTCCAGCCTTAAAAAATGTTTTCTTTTTTTTTTTTTTTTTAGTTGTTGCTCCAGAAATATCTTTTTAGCAGTCTTGACAGCTTTCAGAAACAAAAGAGCCTTCCAAGAGAATTTTAAAGAGTTTTTCAAAAACACTTTTGCCTTTGTAATTCAGAGAGGCTTTGGCAGCACTGTAGAACAGTAATGCTTCTCTTTGCTCCCTCTTCTCTTTGTCAATCATCTGAATTTACACTGCATTTAGAGTTTGTCACATAAAGTACTGGAGATCTTAAAATTGTTCCTTCCAAATTGGTAATTTCTGTATGGAAAATCTTGCAGTGAGGCAATACGAAATGGACTCAAAGAAATGAACAACTTGAAGAATGATGAAATTCCAAATGTAAATATGTTAAAGAGCAAGCCCTTTTTTTACTCTTACTTTTATAAAAGTCTTTTTATTCTTCTACTAGAAAGAATACAACTAGTAGGCATCTGAGGGAAACTACTGATAAGGTAACCATACTTTTTTAAAAATGGATTTTTTCTGTAAATAATTTGATTGAAATTCCCATGTAAAAGAAAGAACAGAATTCCTCATTGACTTTTGTTTGGAAACAATATCAATGAGGAGTAACTCTAGCAATTAATTTGGAATGCACCAGGGTCAGCATTATGTATGCAAGAGGAAGCCAAAAGAGGCAATGGAATCAATTGCATTCAGTAATGCAATTGCTGTATTAATAATTTGCAATACATTTATTAGGAAGCCTATCCTACAACCCAGTGAGGAAGACACACTTCTTCCAGCAATAAGTCAGTCCTTCCTTCTTTGCTTCCCTTACTGGAAGTATGGAACATTTCTATACCAAAACTGTAGAAAACAGAAGTGTAGTTCAGCTAGTCAAACACAACTCTACTGTGACTTTATATTTACTATAAAGCAAAGCAAAACTTTCTGCCTTTATTCATCTTTACAGTTTTTATTAAATGTACATTTATCAGAACTTTAAAGCTCTTTACCACATAAAATATTTCATGGAGAGAACAGAGTTTCCGACAAAGTGAACTGTAGGTTAACTGTATGTTAACTGTAGGTTAACTAGGTCTGTAAAACACAGGCATTCAAGATATTGCACAGAAAATGTAGTAACTGTGAGTACACATCCTGACACCAGTAAACACTTTAATATTTCTATTTTAGTGTTTTCATATGTTCCCACAATTTTGAACAGTTTTATGTTATGGTATTGGTTTATCGAACGTACGATGTATTAATTATAATGTAATAATATAACTATTGAATATAGTTATGTATGCAGAATTTATAAAACACATTAAAAAAAATTTTTACATTCTACTTGTGACTATTAAGATAAAATAAGAATATCAGACCAAAAGATATGTACAGTCAACTATAAAAATACAAAGTTTAATTTGACCAGAATTTACTGCATACTCAGCAGTAAAAAACCTGGAAATATGTTGACACAAGTATGCTGGAGTGGGATTCATCTGGTTACATGTAGATGACAGCACTTTATATTCCTTTTATTGTAAATAGGAAGAAAGGGGAAAAATGCTGGGATGTGATTAATCCTTTTTAAAGATAGACATCTAAAAATAGACATCTAAAATAGAGCATATTGATTTCATTCTAGAAACTGTTATATATCTGTGACTTAACAGTAGATGGAATTTAGCTCAAACATAAATATTGGTTAAGTAAGATGATTCTTACCCTTTAAAAGCTTGTCTATTGCTGAAGGATAGAAAGGGTGAGGTCCTGCCTTCCTTGCAGTAAACAGCAAATATTCTTTTGTTTTACTAAAGCAAATATTTCACCCGAAGTTAATAAAACAACATCGAGAAACCCTTAATCACTACTGTTTCCCCCTACTAATTACCTTAACTAAAGAAAAAAAGTATTCTTTGTATTTTCTGTAGAAGTTGTTCAAGATCATTATACATGTTTTCACCATTTCTCTCTGTCTTAGGAATCTTCATTTTGGATTTTTTCAGGAGTTAATTCTTGAAGCCTGATGGGTTTTTGCTACCATGCTTAAAGAGTCACTAAAATAGGGACTGCAGGTTCACATCAGTTGTCTTCTGTGTGTGGGGGCAGGGATGGAGGTGGTAGGGTAGGGGGGAATAAGATCTGCAAAACCAATAAATTAAGTTCAGCATCTCCACTGAAGCCTATACTCTTTTGTAGGTTACTCTTGGTTTATTAGATGTCTGAAGAAAATATTGCAGTGCAGGACTTAGAGAAGATTTTCTGGGGCATTACTTCTGAACCCCAGGCCAAGATGTGCAGGGTAGCTTGGGTTCTCACTTCTCTAGAGCTGGCTGGCCTCATTCAACCCCCTCACTACAGACCTTTCAACCTTGCATCTCCTTCCCCATCAACATAAATATTACTCTTAGGCACTCTTTCAACTAATAACATGAGGAATGCTTTGCAGCCCAACAGACAAGTAGTTTTTGGCATGAACCTGAGTTGCATACTCAGACATGACTGAAATAGTCAAACACAGAGCAGTCTCAGCCTTAATGCCTGGTAGAATGCATTCCTGGACACAGCAATTCCCAGAATCGTATCAAGGTTTGTTTTGGACAGAGTTTCAATTAGGAGCTTGGGAATGAGCTGAAGTCCCTGCACTCTGGGCAATCAGGACAAGAACCCAGAATTAAACTGTAAAACAAGACTTTCTGGTGGCATAGGGTCACCGTTAGCTTTGGCACTCCTGTTACATAATGTAATTTTTTAGTGTGTTTCCTGAATTCATTTCTGTTATCTTGGGGTTTCACCTTAGAGGCAGTGCTGGTGTAGGTATTTTTTATAAGGTCTGACAAACTTAGGTGCTGATCAGTGGCTGCTGTGGTATGAAAACTTCTGCTATAGGAGCTGACAAATTTAACAGGCAACTTTTAGTGAAGACCCCAAATTCTATCACTATCTATGTTACAATCAGTATAGTTGAAACACAGCAAATACAATTTCTGTTGCTGTCTTCAGGTGCTACAGTGAAGCCTCTTTTCTTAGATGAATTTTCGTGCTGTTCAAAGTATTGGGATAACACAATAATCAATAGAGAAAAAAAATTCATTTTAAGTTGCCTTCTTAATTCTTTTTGTAATGAACAGCATGCCACTGCCTCTTTCTCTCCACTGGCTATACAAGGTGCCTTCAGTGATCAGTTCATATGTATCAGTTCAGTGTTGGTATCTTTATTTAATAAAATGAACCCAATGCCTTTTTTCTCTTTTCAGATAATGCTCAAAATTTGTGTATTTTTTTTATATTCAGCATATATGAGGCCTCCTCCTACAACATCTCTCATTAATTGACTGGTGGATGGACACCGTTGTCTCTGTGTATTGTGTGATTTTGAAACTGCACAGTGGATGCTGAAAATCAGAAGTGAACTATGCAGATGAGCTGAGGAAACCCACAGCAGCTCACAGCATGGAAAGAGGTTTTTCTCATGCAGTTTCTGAAGCTGCAGTAATAACTTATTTTTAAACAAGTGAATTTTTTTTTTCAGTTAGAAATGTGGAAGGGAATAAACTAAAAAAAAAAATGCTTTCATGACAAAGGGATCAACACTGTCTCACATCTGTATTTTGCTGTGCATATGATGAAACTTTCAGGTAGTCTTTTGGGCTGTCTGGGGCAGCTTTTCCACATTGGAAAATACTATGGTGATTACACGCGACCAGATAGAATATCACAGAACAAAGGAAAGCTTAGCCTAGCTGTCCTGTGTTTCTGCAGAATTTGTTCTTTCCGTCGCAGACTCCTACTAAGCAGAAAATGATGAAAGATTTGTAGGGAAGAGCACTAGCTTTTGTTAAATGGATGGATGAAGGTGTCTCAGCTTTGTCAATTTTTAAGTCACATCATCCCTTGCTGTAAATGCCGAATTTCAGTATCTTCTTTATTCCATTGTTTCTTATGAAAATAATCTATTTTCCCAACAAAGCTTGTCCTACTTATCCTTTCAGATCACCACTAATCAGCAAGAGGTAAATCCAAGTATCATTTAGCAAGAATGTTTTTTCAAACAACCTTGGAATTGGTATTACAGTGTTACCCCTCAGTGAGAAATCAGAAACTTTACTTCTAAGGAACCCATTGACTACTGGGAACAGACAGGAGTGAGATAGTTGCTGATCCTTCTATTGCCACTGCAGAGACTGAAAGCGGTTCTTAGAGAAGCAAACTGAACAAATTGCCAGGAGAGTGAGACACAAAAGGCATCATCAAGACTAAATAATTAGAGAGTGTCCTGGTATGCAGAATTAGTGATACCATTAATCAGCACTCATTGCTATTAATTATGGTTGGGTTTAAAATGGATCCTCAAACAATGTCCCATTAAATGATTTTTCTGATTAAGCACATCCCAATTAAGTAGAGTGCACTGTATGGCACTTGAAAAATGGCACCATTTACGTACAAATCGTACAAATAGAGTGCTTATCAGATCTCCATTTAGGAACTGTTTGCTGACATCAGAATATTCTCTTAGTGGAACTCTGTAGTGATATATACAAAAAAAAGAATTATCTGATTTGAATAATAAAGATGAGACAAAGGAGATTGTGGTTTTATTTCTCTTGTCACCTGCTACGGAATGGGATAATTTGCAACGAGTCAGTATTCAGGGAGTCCTGGGTGGCTCTTTCAACTGATGAAACAGAGATTGAAATCACAGATAATCACTCAGAGAGATGAGCTTGTACTGCAGAGTGCTAGAATTTTTACTTTCAATTCTTTAGTTTTAGGCATTTAGTAACACTATCAGAACCTTGCAAGGAATTTGCAGACACCTCTTAAAATGTTTGTCATAGCTTTATTCTACCTTTCCAGCAGGTACTTTTTTGACGACTGTAACAGCTAGCCTGTTATTATTTTCATAATATATTAATAATGGCTATATCAGGAGGTAATAAGCTTTTCTCCTAAAACAGGCGAAATTTTTGCATAGTATCAGTATCTACATGCAAGGACTGTGCAGGAAACAAATTACACATTACTCTCTAAAAAAAATGTTGGTGATGTGTTTTGGATTTTACACAAAACTATTTGTAGGATATTAAAAGATTCATGTAATGAGTGTGAAATTTACTTACATTCTTGAATAAAGGTGCAGCTGGTACTTTACCACTTGATTTATTTACCCCAAAAAGTCCCAAGTATATTGATCTGTGGTTAATTATATCAATGAAGAAATAATTAGAATGAAAGTATATATCCTGTACTGATTGCCATTCATCGTACTATTTCATTCTTCGAGCTTTTGAATTGCTGGATAACCTCGTTAATGTTTTGATGTGGTTTTTTTGGGGTGGGGGAGGAAATTCTGTGGTCTGTTGTCAATAGACGTTTTGGCTCTGGTCAATAGATTTGGAAAGACAGTAATGTCATGGTTCTGTGCAGAGGTATCAGCAGGAGCCTTTGACACAGATTGTATTTGACATTTTCTAGGGGAACAATATCTGTGCATATGCAAAATCTGGAGTTCTAGCAAATCATCAACAAGCTGCTGGCATGTGTTTTCAAAAGGAAGAAACTGAGGATATGACTACGTTTGGGCTCTCTGAGTAATATTTACATGCATGAGAAACAGGGAGAAAAGCCCCTCTATTTTTTTTTCCCTGAGCTGGATTCCTCTTTGGTTCGTTCCAGTCAAAATATAAACAAATACAGTGATATCTTTTGATCAGTTTCAGCCATTTCTTTAGCTGCCCTATCACACTGCACTCCGCTGCTGTCTAATCTCTGGGTGCCTTAGAGGAGAAGAGCCTTGCACAACCTAGTGCTACAACTGAGTCCACCAGGAAGTTTTAAAATATCAAATAAAAAAAGTTAAATATCACTTATTGGAATTTCCAATTACAGATCAAGTCTGTGCCTTTAAATCGTTCCTTGCTTGTACCTTTGCCATTCCAGTGCCTCCAAGAAGATATTTTATGCCTAAGGATATGGAAGCAGAATTTGTAAGAAAAGGTAGAAATTATGCAAACTTTACAAATCAAGTTATTCCTTGAAAACTTTTCAGTCTGTTTTTGTAGCCTTAAAAGATTGAGGTGGTTCAAGAAATCATCAGGATGTTTATTTAAACCTTCCCAGTCTATCAAAACTTCTGAGTTGTAGCCATCACTTCTTGAAAACACCCTATCAGAACTTAAAATCACAGAGCCTGACTGTGCCCTTACAGTGTGAAATACTTGCAGACAATGAATTCATCGCTAGAGAATTTTAAGACATTGACAGAGCACTAACATAACATAGTCCAAGTCATATGCAAAGTACCTGTTATTTCATTTATAGTTGCTATGGAAATGAATACTATATTCTTGGCCAGGGTCATGATATGGCATGATACGCAATAGAGTGTGGTACTGAACCAGTGCACAGAAACTTGGAAATGTTTTTAAAACTGGAAACAATATGAAGAAATACCAAGCCATGGTAATGTCTGTATGCAGAACCTCCTTGTACAGTTCTGTCCATAACATCTCAGTGCTCATAAGCATCACTGTAAATTAATCTGCCTATACAAAAACATTTTACTGCTGTTGGGTTTTAACAGAACTTAAAATGCATTCAAAACTTTTTGACTATTCTTTGATCTTGAACAGCCTATCAAAAATGCAAGAATTTCAGTAGGAAATGTAAGTGTTCAGATATCTCTCAAACCCATGTTCCACCTGCGCAAGACCCATTCAATACTAGGTATTACAGTGTTTGAATGGTATGAAACAGAGCTAATAGCCAGGATCTGAGTTTGATTAAAATATCTTTGAAATTTGCTTTGAATTCTAAAAAGAACAACTTAATATCAGCTAAAATAGCTTAGGAGAGCTCCAAAAGAGAAGGAAACCACTCTAACAAAGCAATTATCCCAAAAGTCTTATTCTAATACGCTGTGATTTTAAAACCAGCAATGTGTCAAATCTATTTTTTTTTTCCCCAGAAGCTATCATTATTCATCAAGCATGTTTTGTGAACCATTTTAAAGATCAGACTAATAAACAATAAAAGAATTTTCTTTCTTAGGTAGTAGAGAGTAGAACAATGCTTATCCTACACTTCAGCTTTCTGGCAAAAAATATTGCAGCAAACCAATATTTCTTATAAGACTAAGTTTTGATTACCTATTTATTCAAGCAGTTTTTATGTTTATTTGCTGATGCAGTGGAAAATCCACTGAGAAAGAAAGAAGTTGGGAAAATGTAAAACTCTAATACTGATACATTGCCACGAATATGTGTTCTGAGTCTTCTATTAATTATTTTAGAAGATCAACATATTATGCATGATGTACCACTGTCTCTTGTACTTGTTTCTCCTCTAAGAAAAAACTCCTCTCCTTTTTATCTAAGTGATAAAAGCTGTTGTTTCTCTTAGACAACACTATTTATTGATATATCTTGGTGTTACAGAAAAATATGGAGAACGGCAATAACAGAAAATGTGTGCAATTCAATATAAAAGGCAAGCAGTGCCCCTTAGTTATTGAAAAATAAAAATAGATATCACAGAAAGGATGCTTTTATTAACACTATACTTATAACAAGGCACATCTTAAATTTCCTGGCAAAACTGCATACCACCTATGATCTTATTCAATTCACATTCACGTCAGCAAAAACAAATCCTGGTACTTTTGTAGGTTAGCCTCTGGTGGTATGTATTCTTGTGTATCTGCTTTGATATCACACAATCACAGAATTGCTGGGGTTGGAAGGCACTTCTGGAGATCTTCTAGTCCAATCCCCTGATCAAGCAGAGTCCACTAGTGCCAGTTACCCAGCATTATATCCAGTAAGGATTTGAATGTTTCCAGAGTTGGCTGCTCCACTATTTCTCTGGGCAACATGCTCCAGTGTTTGATCACTCTCATAGTAAAACAGATTTTTCTTATGTTTAAATCCAATTTAATTGATTTAGTATGTAACTAAAGCCTGAATAGAACTCCTGCTAATATTTATTATTAGGTGCAGTCACAGGACAGTAACAGACGATACAAAAATGCACAATTGAAGAGATTCACTGCTTGACAAAAAGCTATTGTATAGCTAATGTAAAGATTTAAAAGCAATCTCTTAAACAGTGAATTTAAAGTGTGCTGCATGTTTCCATTTTCTCTTTCTGTAAAGTAGAATGGCTGCTTTTTTCACTCCTATTCACCATTTATGAAGAATTGAAAATGCCAATAAATGTCATGGAAACAACCGTGAAATCTCCATGGTGTTACTGGTTGGGTCTACACTATGTATTCTGTACCCTTCTGCCTGTGTGTAGAGGTTGCATACCTTGGTCCCAGCGTTCACTGATCCAGGGGGAATTTGGTATGTACCATCTCTGTGCCTTTTGTGAGGAAAACTGGGTTTGAAAGAACTGTGATGTCCTCTATTAATAGGATAAGAGGAAATGGCCTGAAGTTGCACTAGGGAAGGTTTGGATTGGCTATTAGGAAAAATTTCTTCACTTAAAGTGTAGTTAGGCACTGGAACAGGCTGTCCTGGGAATTGGTGGAATCATCATCTCTGGAAGTGTTCAAAAGCCATGTGGATGGGGCATTCAGGGATTTGGTTTAGTGGTGAATATGGTGGTGCTGGTCTTCTCCAACCTTAGCAATTCTGCGATTCTATGTTTAACTCTCTTTATCAGATGCTGACTGTGGCTTTGGGACAGATGTCTTTATGCCCACAGAGCTTTTAGCCCCACACTTTAACCACACCTATATTGTAAGAAAAAACTAAGTAATAAGCTTCCTGTCTAAAAACTCTCAGTAACCAAGATGCCAAGCAAGTCAAGTTCTATCTTTCTGGAAAAAGAGCCTGAATGATGATTTCCCTTTCTCTGTATTCACACCAGAAGAAGGGTCTTCACTACTCTGACCCAGTTTGTAGAGTTGATGACACCTGAAGTGTCTGTAATGAGTGATGTGCTGATGGGCTGAAAGGCATTTAATAAACCATTCAACCAGTAGCAAACCTTATCAACGGATCATCAAGAAAAGACATAACAGTGTACACTCATAAGACACACTGAAATTTGCTTCCCTCTTTGCACCATGATCTATATGCACATAATACAGGACCAGTTACATTTTAAAAATGAATGCAGCCAGGTGTCCTTGAATTTTCAAGGGGCGATTAGAAGAAACCTAAGCCAAAAATACTTGGAAAGCAATTAATGAAAGTTGTAAAGGGAGACAACTATTAAAAATTAGAGAACTTAGATGTTAACTCTCCCACTGTCTCATTTCTAGATTTCTTTTAGGACAATAGTAAAGCTCTAACATCCTTTAGTATAGAATTTTTTTCAATCATACATCCTCAGACAAGGAGGGATTCCATCAAAATCTGTCATAATTCTCTGAAACAAAATTAGGCTTGATAAGAGAAAGTGCAGCCCATCTCCTGTGTTATTTTACCCAGAGAGTTTTGGACTTAACAGTTGCATTTCATCCTGAGTGGTCTGACCTAAAAGTACTAAAAAAGAAATGTCCTTTCGAGTAGAGACAGCTTCGCTTTAGGGCACTACTCCTAAGAACATGGAACTGGAAGGACCCTCTTTAGTGCCAGTCCCTGAATCAGCACTGGATATGCAGTAGATAATGCCTTCATAAAGTAATCATCTAGATATGTCCCATGAATTACTTGGCTCACTTACTCCTTCAGCTCCAGATGGAAGCTCATTATAGAATACCACTGACCTAGTAGTAGAATACTTACTATTTCCAGTTTAAATTTATTCAGAGCCAGTTATTGTGCTTAAAGAGCTTTTCTTCCTCCCAAGGGGAAGCTTATTCAGTGATCTGTGTTTCCTTATTTACTCAGATATTATTCACAGAGGAAATTATCTCTTCTCCAAGCTTTCCCTGGCTGGTTTAAATAACCAAGGTCTTTCTTTCACCTCTTCTTTGCCTTCTTTTATCAATCTCACTAGAAATTACTGAAACTACAAGTCATAAAAGCCAACAATCAACATTTGATAGTGTCTTTAAAGCAAAATTGTGATATGTCTGTCAGTGCTTAGAATCTACTGAATAGAAGGCCAGAGTCCTTTTGATTTCTTCTAATGGATAAAGAGAATGTATGGATATTTTCTAATACATCTATACTATTTTTTAATGAAAAATTTTTACAAAATCTAGCCTGACCCAGCTGTCTCATTGTAGGTGAACACATTATTGTCTCAGGGAGAAGAACAAGAAAACCTGTTGGAAGATGAAACTAACTCCTATATTAGGTACAAATGATATAGCTATAGGAGGTAGTCTCAAAAAATAGAGACTACTTCAACTTAGAGGTTGGATCTCTGTGCCCCTAGAGGTAAGGTACCCATCCTGAAGTAATACCAAGGGGAAAAACCTGTAAGAACGCAGATCTGCAACCATGGGAGTTAAGAGAGATCACTTAATTATAAAAAAAAAAAAAAGACACATTCACACTCCACAAACCACCAGTGCTCCATTTGCTGTTTTTCCTGTGTCAAAGACATGAAAAAAATTCTTTACTTTTACTTTAACAAGGAAGGAAATAGGTAATTTTTCCTGGGAAAGATACTCCAAAGTGCTTCATGTCACTGCTTATGTTTTTTGTGTCCAGTTGAAAAAAACAGGGTCACTCCTAGAGACTGTTGCATAGCCCTGCACCCACATGACTTCCATGGGAAATGTGATAACCAACGGGATTACACAAAAAGGCATTATGTACTTTTCCCTGCTCATGAGTTTCTGGGCTGTTTTAATTTGCTCTGTTCTACTTTTATATTCTTTTAATAAATTTGAAGGCCTTTCATCACTAATGCAACACTAGACAGAACAAGTGGGAAGGATTACAAGAAATTTGATCATCAACAACAAAAAGCCAATTTAACTGGGGGGTTACTGCTCTGCTTGTGATGTTTTAACATTTGTGAGAGGCAGAGAGTTTACACTGGGATTTCCTGCATGAGTTACAAAGCAGGAGTGAAACCTCTCACATCCATTCTGATAGATCTCTCCCTTCATCCATCAGTGCTGACAGCGCTAATCTGCGAAGAATTAGTGAGCTAGAAGTTCAAGTCAGCTCTTCTCTTCGTCTGGCTATAACACTATTCATGGAAACTGCATATAAAAAGTACCAATAAATGTCAGTGTGCAATGGAAACAAAAATGATTGATTGCACATTTTTGCATGAGAAAGTATTTTAGAACAAAAAGACTGATTATCAGATCACTGGCATAAAAATGGGAATACACACAATGGAGTATTCTGTGAAGAACTTGATTTTTGCTAGCTAAATTGTTTCTGTTCTCTTTTAAAAAGGCATGGTTTGATCAGAATTAAGTGGCAGGACTGACATTGCACCATAGACAATGTCTATCTGCAAGTCAACTTCTAGTTTCATGTGAGACACCCGATCTCTCAGTAGACTAGAAGCATAGCTAGTATGGAGCAGGGGAGGATCAGCTATGTCTAATTCATAAATGAATTTGTTTAGCAGCACAGCATAGATGGAGGAGGTCACACTGGAGACCCAAGATGCTCCTGTCTGATTGAACCTGGGAATATCTGCAGCCTCCAGCTGACAATTTCAAAGGGTTCTAAATGATGTAGCTATTGAAGCCAACAGCTAGAATTTATGTGCACAGCACAAAGTCAAGACATATAAATCTTTGATCTTTCCATGTAGAAGAGCAACGTATTTTCTCGGTAGGAAAACAGATGAGGTACAGTTATGGTACTGCTACAGTGAGATCAGAAATACAGGCTTTACTTTTTCTCCCCTCCATGGCTTGCAAAATATGCAGACTGAAGAAAAGAAATTGTTCAAGCAACAAGAAGGTCAATAGTTCCTCACATTCTTTTCTCCTTCCACAGTCTGAGTTACAACAGAATGATGAGGGTGCTGACTAGAGCTCACAATCATCCAACATTTATCCCAAGAAATTAGTTGACTAATATAACTGAGAGGTGAGAGGTCAAATACTTGCAGGTAGTAGTAACTAGGGAATGCAGTATGGTAGTTCACCTGTTCTCATTCCTAAGGTACCCTTTTAGGGTTCTGAGGACATTTGCACCCCAGAGCCTATTTAGGGGAAGGCAGGCAGTGGTAAATAGTGTGCTTGCTCTGGGGTACTGTATTTTAGAGGAGGGTCCCTGAAATCTCTTGGCTGCATTTCAGCCAACATCACCTCCTTTAGAGGCTTACACTGTTTCTCTCTCCAAAGTGGTACTGAACGGAACGGATTTGACTTTTATAGGAGGTCAGTGCAAGCCTTTCCAACAGATACCTCTTCAAAACCCCATCTGCATTAAGATAAATTGTTTCTGAATGCAATTTAAATGTCAGTTTAAAGAGTTCATAACTTGACAAGGAGAAATACTTCACAGTGTCATATAGCTCCTGCAATGCTGGGCAGGTGGTCATGACAATGTCTTCAGGGTAGCTATAGAGAAGTACTCAAGCATGTCTCTTATGTCTGTCTCATATCTCTTATGTATACCTGATCCCCCAGGTATGCCTGTGGTTGCAATATCTGGCAACATCTTGTCATAGCACCAAATTGCCACACATATCCCTTGGTGGAAGTGAAATGATTCAGGCTATTTTGGAAGAGTCACTTGGGAGTTCCACTGTGACCTTCTGCCCTCTTGTTGCCTCCAGTAGTACCCTGAATTATATCTTGAATTACTATAAGATTTTGGCTATCTGGAAGATCATAACACTTGAGTGCTCATTTTCACAGTCTCCTGCCAATGATAAAGCATTTTTCATGATGAAATAGGAAGATTGCTGAAAAATATGTGTCCAAAAAATGCTGAAAATGAGCTTGAGAACAACAGATGCATTTTACATAAAGAGAGGTTTTATGGGTTGAAGGTCCTTGAAAGACAGGAGAGGTATTTTTAGATGATATCCAATAGGTTTCTCATATTTCCCTTTTGATGAAAGACACATCACAAACCCCAGAAAACTGGTTTTTAAAGGCAACAGGACAAACCTTTCCCTGCCCCACAAATCCCAACTCAGGACAAGGTAGAAGATGGGAAATCATTATTTACTGAGAGAAAATGATATGACCAGCATATCCCAAGGCAATGCTCACATATCAAAAGAAGAGAAGTCTTTAATGTGTTCACATATTGACAGTTGCAGTAAGGAGAAGCTCAGAGCAGATGGTGTCAGAGAGTAGCATTTTTCTGAAATGCATCTTCGTGTGTGCCTATGTAGTTTAGGTTGGCAGGAAAAGAGGATGACTGTCTGCCTGGGACAACAAAAGGTAAAAGAAGGCCTCTTCTTTCTTAGTAACTAATCTACTGTTTTATTTAGACTTTATTCCTGCAATGACTTCAAAAAATATTTTTAAATATATGGGAATTGGCATAAGATGGAAGAAAAAAATGTAACAAAATATATTTTTAATGTTTAACCCAAAATAATCTCACAAGAATGATTGTGCTTTTTCAGCTCAACCTGGAAAGATTATTTATGAACTTGAAGATTCCAAATTTAGCAATAAATGTAGTTGTGTATACACAAATGCATACACGTATATCACCGTACCCAAAACATAGCTCCTATTTCACAGCCCAACAGTTCGGGATTGGCAGCAATGATTTTATTTATCATCATTTTGAAATCAGGACTTGAAAAATGAAATTTACATTCTCTTAATTAGGTCTCGTAGGAACAGCAAGTATTCAGACATTCTTTTCAGCATTTGTCTTTTAAGTCCTATTCAATAAGTAGCGGTTAATTTTACTGAATTATAAGACAATTTCAATAAATTTTTGGATGAAAAGGGTATACAGAAAGCATGAAGACAAATCATGACAGGAAAGCTAGTCTGTTATATTTTCTTCAGTCATGAGAGCTATAAGAAAATTGGATGAAAAGACATTTTTTACTGCAATCAAAACCTTTGGGGAAAAAGGCTACTGAAAAAAAATTGCCGTCTTTAAGGTAAAACTAAGTTATGCCTTAAAAGAACTAATGTCAATTCCCTCATCTTCCTGCAACTTAAGTCACAGTTCCCTAGTGACCAAACTGGATTGGCTATGTAGTGGCTGATAGGATGGGTATATTCTTGTCACATAAGGATAATTTGCAGAACATCCATACAACCTTTTCATGACTGCTGCTGCAACCTCTTTGATTTGATAGCTGTGACTTTGACAATACACAGAATCTCCCTCATTTACAGGGCATGAAAATGTCTTTTAAGTGACTATGTCATCAACAGTCTCTCTGTCTTGTTTCAAATCAAAAATAATTCATCTAAGAATAATATTATGCACAGAAAAGATATGATGTTTTTACTAATGTTGACAATAATGCTACTTGAATAGTAAATGATTGTGGTACAAACTCACTGCTGCTAAGCAAATAGGTTGCCCAGTATTTAACTGAGCATATGTGAGTGTGAGTGAAGCTTTATGGTAAGAAACACCTCTTACCTAATGCTTTTGCTGGAAACAAAAGACTGATACATTTCAGTTGCAATGTACTTTCTTCTGGGAAAGCATTCCAAGCATTTCTGTACAACATCTCAAATTCTCAAAGATGGCATTGTAAATCTCCAAGAAACACTGCTTACATCACCATATTTTCAGAACAGGATGTTATTGGAAATTTTTTCTGTTTTTGTGTACAACAATGGAGATGCCACAATAATGTGTATGTCTTTAAGCTTTATCCACCATCCAGCATCACTTTATAACCAAGTTGTTTCTTAGATTTTGAATATTTTTTTCTTTGAAACAGTGACTCAGGTAATGCGTAAAGCAAACAAGAAAAACTGCTTCTGGTAACATACCAAATACTCAAATATTGTATTTACTATTTCATCTTCTAGTCATCTGAATCTTATCTCTCTCTCTACATATAACAGGTGTACACACATGCAATACATATACACATATAGAGACTTGTCTTTGAATTGTCTTTATATATATATGTATATGCATGTGTGGTTATAGTCATAATTTCATAGATATGTTCAAGATCATAATTAGATTTTATTTTTTTTTGTCAAATTCCTTGTGATCTAAGAAAAAGCATTAATTTCTAAAAAGAGATTCCAGAGGAGTCAAAATGTAATTGAAAAGGCTTGTATTAGGAAACTCAGCCTGAGATATGTAGCTGTAATTTAGCCTTTCACCTTAAATGGAAATTTTGAGAGAGAAAATTGCCATTTCAAGTAAAGTGACAAACTGTTGGTGTTATTTCTTATGAGAGAAGATACATTTATTGAGTAGCTAAACTTAACTGATGACAAGGAACAAGAGCTGGTACAATCTGTCAAGAGAACTTTAAAAATCTAAGTCAATTTAATTAGGATGAGCTATGGTACAGTGAAATAATTTTCTGGTCTTTTAGAGTGTCAGCAGATAAGTTTTGCACTTTAGTTCTCTGGTATTTTCACAGCAAGAAAATAATCCTACAATATAGAGTTTATATCCAGAGAAGCTTAAGTAAAGTTCCCAGGAGAACTATCGAACACTTGCAACTGTGTCATTCATAACAGGACTCTCTTGTTGTCTAGGCTTCTGTACAATAAATTAAGAGCCACTGGAGAGTGTATTCTTTTGCTTGGTCAGTTTGGAGGTTTTCATGACCTCTTAATTAGATGAGTTCTTTTAGATCCCAAGTCAACAGAGCACACTTATACTACACACTTGAGAAGTCAACTACTTTTGAAAACCCCAAGGAGCAATGTGATGTATTTGCAGACTGTCCTATAGCAATTTTTCCAAGAGTCATATCGAAACACTTTGAAATGTAGCTGAAGCAATAACCGTAGTTCAGGACTATATCATTCTTTCTCCAGGGCACTTGTGGACTTAATTTAGAATGGGAAGCCAGAATACAGTGATCTGTAGATGCTGATTGACAGAAGGTAAGTTGCCAGTGAGAAGCCTTGATGCTACTTATGTTTTAAGAATTAAAATGAAAAAACAGAGGCTTATACAGCAAACAGATACTACTTAAATGAGTAACTTGAACAGTACGATTGCTTTGGTTGCTTAACCTGTAAAGGTTAAGGTCTTCTGCAACAATGGTAGACTACCAGGGAAAGATTAGACCTACAAAGATTTCTTCCCTGAAAGCTGAACAGATCTTTCCATATTTTTCAGCTGAGACTGACACTACAGAAGTATGTGATACCTTTAATTTTGACTTCATTGGGCTTTCCACTGGACAAGAAATGTTGAAGGTCATTGCTCTGAAGGACAAGAAGAGATGGAAGTAAGTGCTTCCCAGTCAAGTCTGAGACTTTCAAAATTTGCATTTGAAGAGTAATTCGTATTGTTCTATTACTTTGCAACTAAAAATGCTTGAGTTGAGGACCTGAGAAAATAAATACATGATACCCTTTGTACAAACATTAGAAAGATGTTGTTCCTTCAGCAAAACTTAGTTCTTCTTCTGTGTTAGGTCTGCAAAGCTAGGGAAATTTAAATTTCTTATTTAGCATTAAGAAATATACCCAGGAGGTACAACTTATTTGTCATTCAAATGAAAGGAAGTGGGAGAAAGTCTAGACATCAGGTTTCTTGACAGCTGAAATATTGTACTATTAGCAACATCTAAATAAATAATACATACTGTGGAAATGATACTGCAAGTGACTATTGAAAGCATTTCAAACTGAGGTAGTTGGGGAAGAAATGAAAACATTACAGAAATGATAAAAAGAGAAAAGAAGTAACCCAAGGGAGATTACTGAAAATAAAGACAGTGCCTTTACATATCCAGTGGCAAACTTTTATGCGCTCACAGCATCCTCATTTATGGAAAAGGCCATGCACTTAAATATTTCTTAATTTTACCAACTGGGTAACTGGAGGAAGGAGAAGGTTTTTATGATCTTTCGCTCAAGGTATATCTGTATAAGTAAACTCTGTGTCAATGTCAAACTTTTAACAAATTGAAATCTATTTTTCAGCAAGTCTACAATCCACAGTTAATTGCACTGGTTAATGTTCTATTCCACATGCTCCTGATAAATTTCACTTCCATAACTATTCCCCTCATTGTAAATGACATGACATTTTTCTGTGAAAGTGGAAATTTTAGGGAGGCTTCTCTCCCCATTTATGTGAACTCTTATTTTCATCCTTAAAGCACTTTAGGTGAATACTGTAGACAATTCTGCCTCTCTGTCCAGCCTGCAGACAAAAGCAATACAACAATCCCCCTGCAGATTAACTTAGAATAACTTCATAAAATGAATGAGGATCTTAGTTGGCAAAGAAACCAAATTAACAACTCCATCCAGGGAACTAAGGTGGAGGTCGTCAGTGGAGCAAAGTGATTACTGTGACATAATTACAATAGTGATTCATTTCCAGTGATGGGAAGGTCTTACTCTTTGTATCTATAAGCAAACAGATACACAAAATTAAGTCGGGGGGGGGGGAGGTGGAAAAAGAGAATATATTGTTCGAAGGCAATTGCATTCATAAATATTTCACGGACAGCATCTAATGAAGTCATGCAGGGAAAATGTTGTCAGAGCTTTGCAAATTTGACCAGGAAATGTCCTACTTTGGATATAAGTCTGTGTTCAAAAGCAACAATGCATCTGCAATTGCATTAAAAAACCCATCTCTTGTTTAAGTAGGATAGGATAAATGTCATAAGAGGGCAATGTTTGGTTATCAAGGCAATGTTTGGTTATCAACAGAAAAAAAATACTGTCACTGAAGTATCTTAAGTCAATTTTGAAAAAGGGGGGAAAGCATACTAATTATACCTTCACTAATATTTCTGCATTAGTTTGCTTCCTCAAATCAATGTTGTCTGAAAACCTAGTGAAGTAAATTGATGTTTAGAAAAAAAAATCAATTAGAAAAGAACTTAACATGGTATATTTTTCTTTAATGGTGATGGCAGGAGGTCAATCCAAGTTTAAATGGCCAAATGTTTTGGTTTTTTTACACCAGTCATCACCATGACTCTCTGAAGTTGGCACTATGAGAAACAGGGTGGCAAATGAAAATGTATCCATCAAAACATCTTTCAGTCTAGAACTAAAAGTGTTCGTCATTCATTATTAGTAGCCAATCACTGGAAGAACAGTTCCCTATCATACGTTCCCACAGAATACTTTTCTGTATCAGTAAATATTGATGAGCTATGCTGGTGGGATATATCTCTCTGTTCTCAGTAGAGAAAAGCATGGTGACCCAGGAGGGTGCATGCTTAAGTGTGTGACAGCCTGAAGTGCAATAGATGGACTACCAGTTCCCTCTAATACTGTGGCAGCCGTTGCCAGACAAAGGTTTTGAAAAGAGAATTTAAGAGGGTAAGGAAATTGGAAAAAGTAGGAGAGGGAGAGAGAGAGAAAGAGGGAGACAAACAGATATCTAGGAATGAAAACAGAAGTGGGTTTAGGGTATGCTATTGCATAGCAAAGGCTATGCAATAAAGAAGAGGACAGCAAAACATGAGAGAAAAAACCAAACCATAGATGTGAAAAAAATCACAGAAATAGAGAACGAGAGGTGCAATTTGGAGCAATAATAATTTTGCTGAATTTACAACCACCACCTCACCTTCCGGTCACTGATGGGTGGAAGAAAGAGGAAGAAAATAGAAAATCTCCAGGACTGGTATCTTGGTTTGTAAATAGGCAGAAGAGATTCATACTGGGAAGAAAGGCTCCCTTCAGCTTCAGATGAGATCCACACTGACCACATACAATAATTCACTACTCATAAATCAAGCTAAGACAAATTTCTTCTTGGTATTTGAGGACAGCATCGCCCTCAAGGTTCAACCCTCTTTAGTTGCCCATCTGTTGATAAAAGGTGTCTTGACACCTTTCAGTCACATCTCCATCCTCTGTCAGCATTTTTACAGGCCTGGCTAAAACATAAATCCTCCTACACACTATTATACTTCATGTTTAGAACAGTTTGCGTGTTGGTAACCCTGAAAATAAAAAGTAGTGTCTGTCATAAATGTATGTACAACCAGGACTAGAGCTATTACCCTCAAAATGTTGGTTTGGTTTCCTTACCATCCCAGGAAACCTCATCTTGCTATTACAGGTATCTTTTCTTGTTTCCTTCAGTCTGCATAATCATTGCTCAAACTACACTACTTAACAATTCAATTGCAAGTTTTCCAGTTTCACTAGAAACTGCATTCCTACTCTCTTATACCAAATTTATCCCTATTGTGTAGAGACCACATTTATGAAAACAGCTATTTGCCTGATGATGTTGTATTAAGGAAAAGCCTTCCTCCAAAGTCAAGATATTTTAGAAAGTGTCAAACAGTTCAGCAATAATTGTGTGTGCAGTGGTGGAGATGTAGGCATAGAGTTTAATATAAATATCTGTTGGGATAGACAGCTGGCAAAGTGCTTTGGGAATTGTGAGTTTAGGATGCTAAGTCTCTTATGAATTTAGGATGCTAAATCTCTTATGAATTTAGGTCTAAAAATTCTGGCAATGTTAGCAATGGTATGGATGACTCCTTATTTTGCTGTAGCCTGTAGCTGCGAGGTGCTGAGGGCTCCTCAGTCTGACTTTAGTAAGTGTTGTAGATTCTGGGCATGCCCCAGGATCAGACCCACAACAATTTGACTCTAACTGCACAATAGATTCTGCACTCACAGCTGTCTGATCCCTCTAATATGTCCATTCCTTTCTCTGTTCCCTGGGAAAGTCTGCAAGAAAATTAGAGCTACAGATAATGGCAAAGCACTTTAACTGAAAAATGCCAAAGTGTAAGGACCTTTTCCCCAGATGAATAAGGCTAAAGTTAGACAGCTACTGTCTTTCATTGACTTCTGTGTACACTCAGCCTTACCATTCTTTACCCCATTCACATGAACATATCTCAAAGCCCATCCAGTGTGCTATGACATTTAAAAAATTGCCTATTTACACAAAACGTCATTGCCTGAATGGAATCCTGTGCCCATTCTTAAAGATACAGCAGACACCTGACAACATGAGGCAACTTAAAGAACTGGTGTTTTAATTTTTCATCCTGCAAATATTTGCTAAATATTGGAATGGGCCTACTGACCCATAATAAGTTCAGTCTACAGGTATTTTAGAAAAACCCAGCATCTGTGAACTTTGGATATTTTCCTAATAATATTTTACTGGGAAAGAATAAAAACTTTCAGAATAACCAGAAATATTTCTACTCTCTCCCCACCCCCATATTATCTCATTTTTCTTTGTAAAGGCAGAGTGTTTCGTTTCCTTGAAATTGTTCTCTTTGGAAGTGTAGCACATTTCTTGGGAAATGAAAAAAATAAGGTTAGCTAAAGGAATAGCAATTTGTCTGTGGCGTTTCAGCAAATGTGACAGTTTTCTCATGTGCCACCAGTTTATTTCAGTTGTGGGAATACAACCATTTCTAAAGCATGAGTGAAAAAAAAGCCTATAAAACAAAATCCATCTGTAAGCACAGAATCAATCAGTGCTGTTGTAGTCAAAAAAGGCAGATTTTTCTCGTAGTTAGACAAAGTGTGTCAGATTAGTAGAGACCCAGAAGTTAAGTGTGTTAAAGGTAAAATCCAAGATCAATGTGATTATTTTTATGGAAGTTTAACACATACTACGAAGAAAGCTTTTCAGGAACAGTTTAATTAAATGAATTAACTCTGGCATGAAACACAGGCACATATGTGACACTATCATGTTAATGAAGGAGATGGATTCTTTCCTTGCACCTGGTATTTTGCTGAAAGATGGTGATTGCTGAGTGAGTTATCATCTCTTGTAAACAACTGCATATCATGTGGTGGTTTCATAGGTCATCTAGACTCATCCTATCTCTGAACAGAGACATACTACCTTGCATGCTTAGATGGTATAAGGCTGAGGATGAGTAGTTGTTAATTTTCACCATCACTAATCTGTGCATTGATTTTGTGGTAAGAAGGTATTGGCCTTACCAGAGCTACTTCTCTAGAGTCTAAAACACTGAAGGTGAGATTCAGATGCCTAAAAACAGGCTTATTCTACCATGTGAGGTGCTCTGCTGTGTGACCTGGGATCTTCCCTACATCTGACTGACCTATCTTCCTCCTCCTGCTTCATCCTTCTGACATTCAGTGCCCTCTACAGGAGTGGGCTCAAATCCTCTTTCAAAAAGTGTAGTACAGGTGGCACCTAAGTCGAACTAATAAATACCCAAGAAAAAATTGCAATAACCACACAAAAATTCACTCTTTAGCCACTTCTATTTTGTTCTCTCTTCTACCTCTATGTTCTTTGGTAAATCTGCAATCTGCCAGTATTGTAAACATGAAGATGATAACTATTATCAGTTGTGTGCTGACTCTTTGTGGAGACACAAAGCCTGAGTACCATCCAGAAGTTCTCCATCAGCATCCAGACCTGTTTTGGCTCATGTCAATAAGAAAAATATAGAAATGCTACAGGCTTAAGAGGACAACTCCCCAGCTCCTATATGGATACTCTCCATGCTACTGCACTGGATCCCAACCTGCTCAGCTTGCAGTTTCTCAAGTTTCCCATTACTTGTGCACTGTTTTTCATTTTCTATGTTTTGTGGGGTTTTTTTGCACACTTCCTGGGCACAGACTATTTTTGATTACTTCTTCAGGGAAATGAAATACTGGAGCGTGTGAGTTCCTGAGTTCCCTGCCCTAGGCCAGCATAGTCCTTTCTTATTGACATCTTCAAGTTCAATGTTACCTTAACTCACGGGCACTCTTAGTCCATTGGATACATCTTTAAGGGCACTTCAAATCTAGAGTCAATAACACATGTGAGCACACACAGCCGGTAGGGTGGAACATGAATTTGCTGGTAATAATGTTTAAATACAGGTCTTCCAAGGTTCCAGACAGCCTGCTGGCTTGTCTGGCCCAAATTATGAAGGTTATCCCTCTATCCTCCCCGGTCACTCAGAAAGCCAAGGAATCCAACTCCCCCTGCAGCAGCCTTTTCAAAGCAACTTCCATGTGTCAGCCAGAATTCATAAATTGTGTGTAGCTGGATTACCCCGATCATCAGATTTCATGCCCCCTTAGGCTGATATCCTCAAGGAAGGTGTGCATGGATGCCAACCTACTCTATCATGCCCACTGCAGCAGAATCTGTGTTCCACCACAGGAGATGGCTGCCTTTGCCGCACTTCACTCTTGTGCAGTACAAAAAGCAGTATAGCCACATCCAGACCACATAGACTGCTGCAGGCAGGCCTTTTCTCCTTTCTTGTATGGCTGCTTATCCTGAAGCAAAATCCTGCCCTGTCTTTCCTCAGTGGGTTCATTCTTTGTGAAAAATGTTAAGCAGAAGATTTGCTCTTAGGAACTTAAATTTGGCTTTCTGAAGTGCCTTATATTAAGCCTTGTTGCACCTCTGGAGGTGCTGAGCACCCAGGAGGGTGCCATATTCTTCTTATGCCCAGCTAGTATCAGTATCACAGTACTTCTTCAGTACTGTGGACTTATCTAGAGAAGAAGGAGGAAAGGATCAAGTATATATAATATTTAAAATGTGCAACATATTCAATTATATTTCTGAGGATTTATCATTATTTTCTAAATGTTCTTATTATCCGATATTTCTAGGCCTTTTATTCTTCTGCAGACTCACATCTGACAAAAATAACCCTACACATGAATTCTTTGAACAAAAATATAACCCCTCAGTTAAGTGTTTAGCAACACCGTGAATTTAAACCAAATCTTTACAAAAACGCCTAGAGCATGCACAGGAATTGTTGGGGGAATTAACTGAAAACAAAAGGAGCAAACTGATTTAGCAGTATTTTGTTCTACTGCTACACTTCTCTCAAATTCATAGATGCCTTGCTGGTGTAAACAGCACTAATTCCATTTTTTCCATTTTTAGCTAAAGATCTACTCCAAACGTTTTGACTGTGTGTATGTTCTCTTCATACAAGGAGCAACTTTTCACTCTTTTACCTAGGACTGAGTAAGCGATAAAGGAGGACATTTCCTACAATGCCCTATTTGTGTAGCTGGGATAATCTCAAGTGTTCTCAGGCTTTCAAGGTTTTCAGACACCAAGTAGAATGTATTTAGATTTGTACTTATTCAAAAATCAAAATGCCCTTAAGTACTAATGGTTTAATTTCTATTTCCTAGGCTAAAAAATGTTAGAGTGGGATTTTCTGAGCTGAGTAAACCTTTATCAGCTGTTCTTATGCTTTTGGCATTCTTTCTTCTCATCCCTTTCCCTCAGGGATACAATAAAAATAGCTAGTGTTAATTTTCTTCCCCAGTTTTTGTATCCACTGCTTCTGTTTGACTTTTATCTGGCAAACCAGCTGCCATGGCAGCCAGTGTAGGATTTTGATGCCTGCTAGCTCTTTTTCTGGGGGCTGCTAATCATACTCTCTCCCTTGCTGTAGGTTTCATCAGATGACCTTGTGCTACTGTGGGTTGTGTCCTGACTAACAGTACAAAGCTTGGTTCAAAGACAAAGGCTTCTCTTCCATTGGGGCAACTATTCACCAAGACATGACAAGATGCAATTATAGCTCCAGTAGTGCTGAGACAGACCCTGGTTCCCTCAGCTACCCTCACCTCCTCCTGGTATTCCTTCCGCTCAGCTCTTTGCGGTGTGCCAGGGCATTATGAGGCAGAGGCAGCACAGCTAATCTCTTATGGCCCAGAAAAGTTTTTTATGCCTAAGAAGGAAGTGGGGAGTCACAGAATATTAACAGGCATCAGCCTGGATTTGTGTTCTGCAACAAAGCCAGACTAGGATGTCAGGTTATTTGTATGAAATTTATTTGTACTTTGCCTAAAAAGAATAGGTGATGTTTGACATGACCCTAATCTTGACTATGTTGTCTTCTTTTTTCAATGACCACTTTCTCAGCCAGATTACATTCATGTTGGCTGTGCACATTCTTCTATGTCTGGGAGCATGACTGAGCTTCTGGGCGTAGGTGCAAATCTAGGCAACATCCTCTTCCTCCATGCTCTACTTACTGCACAAAGGTGAGCACATGGACAGAAGCTGCAGCACTACCTACATGGTAGATAACTTCTCCTCCAAGTACAACCACTGCATGAACATACCAGTTTTCTGCCCCCCATGTTGCATGTACTCGGCTCTCCTTGGTTTACTGACCTCCACTTGGGTGATATGGAGGGTAATGCTCTGTGCATAATCCAGGTCTTTGTGTTGTTTTCATGTGAGCTTAGACTCAGACTGAAATGAGGAGTTCTGTCCCTTTTCCCTTTTCAGTTTACCTTTTCTCCTTCTTCGTGCTGTTAGCCACATTATCTTTGATAAGAACTGGGATAAGCAGCAACCCTTCACATAAAAGTGAACAGTAAAATCCTGTTTTTTCTTTCTCTAGGAAACAGAAAAAATAACACCGAGGAGGTTGTTGATTGTTTCTTTCCGATAATCTAAAGGAACAGCCCTGGGATGTTTCAAATCTGGTTTCTTGTAGAGGTACTTCATTTTCTGATGGTGAAATACATTGTTCCTTGCTGATTAAACTTGTATAGGGCAATGTTTAATGTAAACTCAATTTTATAGGCATTTGTGACTGCAGATACTTGCAAAGCAGTACACTAACTCAGAGGCATACTCATGTATGATTTTACAAGAGGCTGTGCTGGACTAATGTTTCCCTGTTGCTGAAAAGGAGAATCTGACACCCCTTCCCACATGCTGCTCCTCCCTTATCCAGTTTTGTGCTCACACAGCTGTACTTGGAGTAAACTCCTTCTAGTCACTATCTCAGAGACATATCACCCACGTTATATACTAAGCAAATTTTCTACCATTTAATGTGTTGAACCTCTTGTTGTGCATTTAGATGAGACCCAGCTCTGGCTCAAGATATGCCACAAAAATCATAGCTGAGATAAGGAGGTCTGAGGGGACAACCAGAATGTCCCTTTTGGCAAAAGCAAGCTGATAATTCATCTCAAGCCATACCATGAAACCATGTACTATTAGGCACATCCCAGCCGCTTTAGTGATTGCCCCACAGTTATGGCACTCAGGTCTGGAAGGCATCAGCACAGCAACACATTTCAGCACTTTCAAAGCAAACGGTACAAGCCATATTTTCAGCTTTCTTTTCCTGTCACACTTATGTGTTTGTTCTCCATCAAGCATAGCAGCAACACATACACATGCTTGTAAGCCACCACTACAACCACCCAGAGCCAGGAGAGGGAAACAGTCTCCTTTAGATCACTTAGGACTTACTGCCACAACACCTTGATGGGGATAGAGAGGTAGCCCAATCAGACCTGCTGCCGGATCATTTAAGCTGAGTGCTAGTAGAAGTGCTCTAATGACCGTGGATGAAATTTTCCAGTACATTCAGAATGCACAGAGTGGTAAAGAAAGCCAAGCTGTATGATGACTTCCTGACAGATCGAAACATGGGGAGATAAAGACTTGCTGAAAAAATACGGGACTCAGCAGCCATCACTTTTACACCCACCTCACTTATTTGTGCTGCTGTTTCTGCATGTTTCACGGAGGCGTTTTGCTAGCTGTCACCTCCCAAACACAGTTCTTCCCTCGGTATTAGTTTGGCGCTTACTTTCCTAAGTCCTTCTTTTTTACTTCTCAGGTGTTTTAATATGTCCGCTCAATGGCAATTATTATACAAACTGTTTTTTGTCTCCTCAGATTTCAATAGGCAGTGGGGGCCATTAAAATTCCCCAAATGCAAATAAGAAGGTGTAAAGCCAGTTTAAGATTTTCTTCAAGTAACTCATGAGCTACCAGTTGAGTTCCCTAACTCAACTTTGGGTTTTTGTAGAAGAAACAGTCAGTTTTACATATGCTGAGGGTCTGTACAGTGTCAGACTTCATCTGTCTTTCTTTCAATCTGCAAGGTCAGGTAATGTGGGGATAGAAGCCCTCCACTATGGGACAGTGAGTGAGACTGAGCTTCTGAATGGATATAAAATCTTCATTACAGTAAACACCTCAAACAACCCCACAATAGAGCATGTTTTCAACTCAATAACTCAGGTTTTATTGAAGTGCATCAAGATTAACTTCTTTGTTTTCTTTTAAACACAGAAAAAAAAATACAAAGGCTTTATAAAGAGTTTTCTCCCTTCCTACCTGTGGTGGGGGAAAACTATTTTCCCCCTGGAGTTATAAAATGGTAACCCCCAAGGGAGTGGTGACCCTTGGGGTTGAACCAATGAGCGCTCCTGCAAAATATAAACATATCAACAACCAGACCGGAAAAGAAGGGGATGTTGTAGTAGTTGTTGGAGAGGTGGCCATGTTCTGAGGCCATGAGGAGAAGGGGTCTGGAGCCCCAGTGGGGGCTGGGCCTCCCCCCAGCCCCGGCTGGGGGGCTACAGGGACTTGGAACAGTGTTAGATTGGGCTAAGTATCTGTAACTAAGAGCTGGGGGATGTTTCTCCACTGTAAGCAGCAGCAGAAGCAGCGACAGAAACAGCAGTGAACGGAGGCTATGGCTGAAAGCCAAGAGATAAGAACTGAAGAGGCAGCAAACCAAGCACGCAGCTAAGCAGAGAGACACAGAGTTGTCTGAAGAGAGAGAGAGAGTTTGGGTAAGAACTGAAACAAACTACCCAAACTCCTTGGAGACCTCTCCTAGAGAGGAGGGGTGGTGGACTCCCACTCGAGAGGAGTCCTAAAATGCAGCACCAGAGACAGAGAAGAGCTAAGAAGCTCAGGCATCCTGGAAAGCTGGACTGGAACGGCCAGAAGGAATGCGGAGGAGGGCTTTGACCCCTTGCTGTTGCTGCTAAGCTAGCAGCCTGATGACAGAGCATGGGAGCTCTGCAAGGGAGCTTGAATACCCTGAGGATAGGGACCGTCACGAAGATTCCTGCACTTCGTGAATACGATATGATGAAGCGACCTTTGTCCCGGTGAATGCAGCCCATGGAAGAGAAAGACCCTCACTTGGAGTCGAAGGGCCGAGAGGGGCTTGGAGACCCCCCTCGTGTGTAATGAAAAGAGATCCAGCTACAGCTGCTGCATGGAGGAAGGGAGACTACTGCCCTAGAGAGACTGTTGCTCTGAGAGTGGAAAGGATCTTTCCTTTTCCCTTCTGGACTTTTATTGAAGGGAGAAGAGATTGATCTATTGTAAATACTGATTTATTATAGGAGAGATAGTTAAGATTGTATATGATGTATTATAATATTTATTTGTACAGTGTTTGTAATATAATTCCCTTTCCCCCCATATTGAGTCTCGTGTTTGTGTCTGGAAAACCCATCTCACACTGCTCTGAGTTGTGGGAGGGGGCTTGGACTCGAGAATTGGGTTTTGGGACTCTCAAACTATGACACTACCTTATCCTGGATTGCAAAATATTATGCAATCCTAATTAGTTAATAAATACTACTCTGAATTACATTGCAGTTGACACAAGCAATGTATTTTTGTTGATACATAGTTCCAAAAAATATCTCTTGCCATTAACTTCTTTTATTTAAGGAGAAACGGCTTATTCAGAATAATGCATTCAAAATTCCAGTGGCCTGGAAACCTTGAGGGTGATATAGCTTGATCTTGAGGTTTGGGTTCTGTAAAGACATTGCAGAAGTTTCTGCTGATTCTGTGCAACTTAAAAACCCACAAGTCAATATTTACAGATTCAGAATCTGTATGAGTCAGACAGCATTTGTGGGTTTTTTACATTCTATACTGGAGTTACAACACTAGCTTGATTAATTTTGTGTTGCAAACCAAAGTTAGTATGGATGCAAATCAGTAGTAACTACGTTGAAATTAGTTTACCTGAGTGTAAATGAGAACAGAATATAACTATTACAATAAAAAGTCTGCTACATGCTTCCATGAGTTTTCCATGAATCAAGGAATTGTTTCTTTTAATCAACGGAGTAAAATCTTGCACCTGTGACATTAAGGTGCACATACCTAATTCTTGCAGTCTAGTACACGTAAAAATCACTATCTGAAAGATACGCTGTGTTTGTATCTTTGCACTATAAAATGATTAGAATTTTGTGAGAAAGGAGGGAGAGGTGATAGCTATGTCTTCAGAAATCAGTTTTATCTAAACTAGTGTGGTGTCACTCACAGGGTAGAGGTTGTTTACATGTATGAATTACGAGTTTTCATATCTCAGATCATTCAGCTTTCTAATAATTGTAAAATTGATATTCTCCTGTGATAATAATACTGATACTGGGATAATTTTGATATCATTATAACACATGCACTGATTCCTTAGTGTAACATTTCTGGTCACTCAGTCATGTGTGGAGAGAGTTAGAAAATGAAGAGACAGAGGAAAAAAGATCATTAGGACTACCTAGCACCAGGCAGTACCCACTCCACACTGACTGCCAAAGGATACAGTATGCCATATTAGATAAGTCTTACTATTTTCAGACAGTAAGCAAGATACCAGTGTATAAAACTTGTAGTTGATATTGATGGAGAGTAGCATCCACACAAGAAACAGTATACTCCCAGTATATTACCCTCATCCTCTAGTATATTAAATGTATTTTTCAGTCAAGAGGTGTATTTCAAGAAAAATCTTGCACATCACAGAGAAAATGAGAGCTGTTTCTTTAAGAAACTGCTGCTACTGGAGGTTAATGGCTTTACTATTACTCATTGAAAGTTAAGTATAGTTATTGACAGGCAAACCGCAGAAATTGGTTTGTGTCAATGAAGAATGGCAAATAGATACCTGTATCAGGGAAAGAGCCCTGGAGGAAAAGTTCTTTGTGCAGTAAAATTAGATTCACAGGTCACAGATTATTTGCTAGTTCTTTCCAGGTTGTAGAGCTGTAATTTATGGAAGAGCTCTCCAGAACTGTTTACCTGCACTACAAAAAAGAATCTTTTTTATTAAAGTGTAAGTTACACGTCCTCTCAAGTGCCAACCCACAGATCTGACTGAATTAACATCACCCCCTAAGAACAGAACTCTCCTATCATTCTAAAGGTAATAGGCATTCTTTGAACCCTTTTTGTCCATTCTTTTCTGTGAAGCCTTCTTTTAGCAAGCCCAGATGGAGGAATAGCTAAAGGGCTGGATAGTTTGCTTTTAATGCAAAAAGATGTCAAATGTCAGCTGTTCAGGTTGCCCTCATGATGTAAACACATTTCTACTGCCTATTTGTAATTTCTAGAAACAAGCTTTTTAAAAACAGCAACCTCATCTAGTACAACTTGCAAGGCAGGGAAGCTCTACCTAAGAGCTCTACCTGCAGCTCTTCCTCAAGCCATGTTCTACCCTGCTGTGGTATTACAGACATGCCAGCTGTGGGAGTGTAGCAAGGAGGTTTAAGACCCTCATGGTCCTGCAGTAGGGGTGTTTGTGATGGGAAAGCAGGTACTGATGGGAAGCCCCAATAGTGCTGAAAGAGCTGCTCTGATCTTGGGAGCAGTTTTCTGGCAATCCAAGCAGGGCAGCTCAACAATCTCCCGGCTAACTTCTCCAGGGGCCAAATAGAGAGAAGAAGTGAACTTCCACAACAAGTTATGCTAACAGTAGGGTGTTGTAATGTGTGGGCTATAGCCACTAATAGTTCCTGCTCTTTATACCAAGAAAACAAGGTCTTGAAAGTCATGGCTGCTACTGCCCATGCCCTCCAATGACTATAGATGCCTTCTGAGCCCATCTGCACTGGGGCTTCTTTAGGAATAAAATGTGCCAGACAGGGTTGGTCTTCAGTTTAAATACAAGTTTGTATTTACCACCCACTGTCTCAACTACTCTGAGCAGGAGGAAGGCAGGAGCAATGAGGTACAGAAATATCAATCTTTTCAAGATTTCTTCTGCTACTAAGACAACTCAAAGACTCAGAAAGAGCTTCTGTCTGAACACTTCATATTTTATGACTTTCTAGGTCCTAACAATATTTGTCTCTGATTAAGAGTAATTAAATACTAAGTACATATTTTACAGATTAACAACTGGACAGCTGTGTGTGAAAACATCCCCTGCCAAATGTTAGCAGGCTGCACAAGGGTGTCATGGAGTGTTGCAGAGTGCAAATGAATAAGGCAACTAATAAGGCAACTCTCAATTGTGACTACTTTTTTAATAGGCTTCTATTAATTATTTGCTCTTCTTTTCTCCCCATTTCAGTCTTTGTTACAAGGTCTCCTCCTGCCTCTGAATGGTGATACCAAACAACAGTCATTGTCACACTGGAGCTCTGCAAAACCAGATTCATATGTCATGGTTAACTTTTTTCACCCTTTTTTTCATCTGGTTTACCTATGACCCTGTGGTTATTGAAGTTGTACCAAGATCTGGGCAAAGCCACTGCTATCTGGGGAACAGAATTGAAGGAAATTGATGATTTTTCCCCTAGTTGTTACTTTTGATATTGTGTTGTGTGTAGGTGGATGCATGGGTGACCATGTGTAAGAAAGACAGATGGACTGATGGAGAGAAATCTTCCAGAACACTTTCCTCTTTTGCCTAGGAAGAGGGTATATTTTATCCGATTTTTATCAAAGGTGACATCAAAAGTAATGAAAGGATAAATAATTTTAAGGCTTCAGAGAGCAAGGATTCTAAAGAATAAGATTCTGAAGAATTGTAAAGAAAAGATCTGTCTTGGAGATTTAGCTTTTTTAAATCCTTTTTATTCCTTTGCCAAATGCAATAATATTCCATTATAAATTGTCCTATTAATTTACGAGTGGTATTCAATTTTTCCTTTAATGGTGTATGCAGGTACAAACAGGCAGTGATATGTATTTACTAAACTGTTACCTTTCCAGTTAGTGAATCGCTTAGCCCAAATGCTTTCTTTCATAAATACAGTCATTAAAGGTATGAAATTATTGATCTAAACTGCTTTCCTGGGAGATCGTTTCCTATAGAAAGCAGAGTCGGGTCTTTTTTTGGCTGCAAACTAGGCTAGATTTCATAATAAAACTTTCATCATGAAAAGAAAAAAAAAAAGGCTCTGAACAACAATAACCTCCCTATTATACATCAATGACTAAATGTTTGAGAGAGCTGGCTTTTATTTTTCTTACAGGGGAAGAGAGTAGGAAGGACACAGTTTTTTTCAAGGAACTCCTTTTTGAAGAGATCATGCTAAAAAAACTGCTGAAAGGATCTCTTGCTGCTATAATTTGTAGAAAGGAGGTCTCATAATTATAGTCAGAATTTATTGTGTCTCTCCCTCTCTACCCCCCTTCCTCTCCACCCCTCCCTTCCCCACACCCTCCTACCCTGTGTGTGTATGCAGAGAGCTAGAGAAAGCTGGCAGCACTACCTGAATAGCTACTGAAAGAGTGAGACTTCTCAGTTTCTGCTTCATTACTGGGTAGCAGCTATTCCAATGTGTGCGAGCGCCTAACAGCATCCTCCCATCAAAAAGTCCTTGGTAAGTCCCCTTAGCCGGCAGAGCTGCGGATTAACTCAGCCAAAGGCAGGAAGGGGGTGGTAGGGAGCTGTGGGGACACTCAGAGCCTGCGCACAGATAAGATCTATTAGATTTCAAGGATTTTCTGTAATAAATGTGTAAAATCTTCTGTGGATTGCTGGGATGCGAAGGCAATCACAAGGAATGTTCTGAGTGTTCAAGAGTAATGTTAAGTACATTCAGGAGCACCTGAAACAGAATAGAATTTTTCTGCAGGAGGTGAGATTAGTAAATGCTTCTCAGAACTGCAAGAAGAGTGGTTTTGTGTTGTTTTGTTCCGTTTACCACTATAATTTTTCTCCTGTTTTCCTTCCCCCCCTGCCTTTATTGTGCTGACTGTGTTAATAGGTTCAGAAAGAAGAAACTGTACCTTCCTGCAGGCTGATGACATTTGAAATGTAGAACTTTTATCAGAAGAGGGATGAGAGCTAAAGGTATAGGGGAGATAACATATGCTTTTTATTTGAATTTACATTCTTGTCCATGTTTCTGGTATTGATTTTATGCACTTACCAAGCTCAGAAAAAGTCTGAAAAGCTGGGATGCACATTTTCTGCTCAAGATGCCAGTGTCTGCGCTTGTATCATGTTTTGTTAGTCATATGCCTGACAAGTGGCACTCTCTAGGTAGCTCCTTTCAGTATACATGGCAAAAAGCACTCCCAGACAGAGACTCTTCTTGTTTACTTTGATCTTTGAGTCAAGTTCATTGACTCAGCAGAAAATTATAGAGGCCACTGGAGAGGTCAGGTCACAACTCTCCTTGTCCCAGCTGAGCAGTGGCATTTGAAACAAGAGGCTGGAATGGTGCTGACATCTGAGGGTCCCAGTACTCTGAACCTGGCTGTGTTTTGATTCAAAACATATGAAGGAGTTACTCCAGGGACAGGCCGGAGGTTATTGTCTAACAGTACAGAGCATTAACAGAATAACTGCCTCCTAACTGAACCCACAGCTACTCCCCTGATGAATAAATCCAATCTAGAAGAGAAAACTGCCTGACTATCAGGGCACGGGGTCACTGGCTCATCTGTTACTCTCAGTCCAGTCCACACCTCTGTTGGCTACAGCTGTCTGTCAGATCACATATAGGTGACACAGCTGTATTTATAATTATGAGGAGGAAAGTTGCTCCTTATATTTAGAAAACATACACTCATGATGTGAAACTGCTGCTCAGTGTCCCTAGACATCATCTTCTTTGCTATACTGAGCAAACATGATAGCTCAAAGGATTAGGTTTGAGGTCTGCAACAGTTGCTTTCCAGTTAGTGTGAGTAAATTTACATCTCTTCTACAGGTCAAAAAGAAGAGACTGACATTTTTTTCCCCTTTCAAAAGACTTCAATGTTTATTAAGGGATAACTTTCAAGCAAATATTAGAACAGAGATCAGATTTACAACTAAACTCAGAATAGGTATTGCTTCTTGAAACTCAGTCATTTTTTATTATGTTGAGAGGGAAATCATAGTGAGGGGTGCGGATAACTCACTTATATAGTGAGTTATATAAACCATATAACTCACTATATAAGTGAGTTTATATAACATCAAGCAATGGAAATTACAAGTAGGAATTTGCCTTGCGTTCCAGGTTCTCAGTCATCATTACTTCATCAATAAATTAAAATATCAAAATTGCATCATTACCTGGGATACTTAGTGCATTAAGTATAATACTTGGTGCAATATAGAGAATAATAATTTCCAGGGGAAAAAAATCTGTAGCAAAGAACATGTTTAGGGTTTTGTTGCAAGGTTTTTTTGTATTTGTGCCCATCAACTATGTAACTTTGTCGTTAGAAAACACTTGAATACAACTCAGTGCTGTCTTTTCTAAATTTGTTTTGCTTTCATCATCTGTGTGGATATATGAAAGAGATGAAATACCTCAAGTAGAAGAATTCCAGCGCAAAGAGGAGCAGGAACAGGTAGCTCTATTCAGTTCTGTGCCACATCAAATTCAGCCTTAACCACACCCATTTTAGTGAGTGGACTCTGCTGTCATCTGTTTGCTATCAGCATGGCAGGATGTTCTCAAAGTATCTTAATATCAGATCTTGATGGTAGAAAAATGCTGGGGGCTGTACACTAGAGGCCAGATTCCATGACCTTTCTGTCTAGTGAAAGTGTGCTCTGTGAGGATGATGCAACCCAGCACAAGAAAAAGAAACTAGGAAAGCCTCTTTGCTGATAGGCAAAATCTGTGTTTGTCTTGGGCAGAGTATGCTCTTCAGAGCCTCACCCATATCACAAGAAATCTGTCTCCCCTCCCTTCTCACAGGAAGGTGATGAGGCAGGAACCACTTGTGACTTCCTATGGAAGGGATTACATACATCTGACAGACAAGACCACCCTATTTGTGACTGTGTACCCACAGATCCATATAGCAGTAGATACCCTGGTAAGTGGTGGGCAGGAGATGTTGCCTGTTCTTGGGCTGGTCTGACTGTTAGCATGTAGTCAGCGTGTGTCTCCAGGCAGTGGCTTACTCCATCCACCCTACCAGCCCCAGGGGAGTTATTCCTGGAGGATGACCAGGCACAATCCTAAGATCCCACTGATAAACACATCTTCAGACCTTGCCAGTGTAATCCAGAGAGATCTAAACATACCTTCAAGCCAACCCGGGTTTTCATCAAAAATTCTCTCTGTTACTTCTCTGACTTGAAATGAACTCTCCTCCCTGCCATCAAAGGTTACAATTCATGAAGCAGAAAGTGCCAGACACTCAAGCACTGGCAGAGTTCTTTTAAATTATATTTCTAGTTTATCATCCTTTTATATGTCAAAGCTTTCTATTTCCCAAATCTATTTTTATATATAGCAAAAAGTGTCAATCCAGACATTTCAATACTCATCACTAAAGCATAAAGTTCTTCTCTACTGAATAAAGAGGCATTTTCAAAGGGTATTCCCTGTGCCAGGACTGGCTTTTGTTTGCATAACTTGACAATAGTTCTGATACAAGAATAGCAAAACCAAACTAAGGAAGCAGAGACTAGTGGAATTCACAGTTTATTGCCCTAAAAGCCCTCACTGTTGTACTCAGACATCTTTCAACTTTCCCCTTTTCCTGTGAAATCCCTGGGGGTATGACTTAGACTGAAGTTCTTTGGAACAGGTGTCACATCTCCACTCATTGCACACCTCTATGTCTACCACGCCACATGGAAATATGAAATATTAACCACAGCTACAATATTTAGAGTTTATAAAAAGCTAATGCAATATCGTGATCATAACTGCTCCTTTTTGTGTAACTCCTTGCACCTTAGCAGGGTCAAAAGGAAAGAAACCTATTCAAACCACTTGTCAATAACTTTTTGTTTCTGGCCCTGGAGAAAGGACTCAAAATGAAAACATCTGCTACCTCCTTCTGCTGACAGGCAGTGGTAAGGACGAAAAGACCTTGAAAAGCCATAATCTTGCAGTTATCAGGGAACTGTGGAGGAACAATAAGGAGATTTTTCAGCATGGCATGCTCATGTAAGTGATTAGAATGACTTACAAATTGTTTTTGTCATTGCTAGGGAAGAGTGGAAGTGGCATTTAGTAGCATATGAATTCCCCAATAATTGGTGCCCTGTAATATAAATTAGATTAGAGGCAGTTTACCAAGTTCCAGTGCAGTAAGTTTTCCTTTTACTATTCTATCTACAATGTATATTTTAGAAGACAACTGCAGCATAGGAAAGCCACAAACCTAAATGAAAAAAAAAAATTACTTGATTAGGACTTTGTTGTCAAAATTTGTTGCTAGCTAAAAGAAAAATATCTGTATCCAGAAATGATACTGAGTTTGAGTGTTTCCTTTACTGTTCTTTTGTGTTAATTCTGCTAAATAATTAAAGAAAGGAGAGGAAAACAGAACAGATAACTAGCTAATAGCAGGCATAATCACAACTAGCCTTCCCATTCATTTGGATCACCCTGGATCCAAGTTCTGCAACTTGAAATTGGTGGTTTTTTCACTGAGAATCTGTGGAAGGATACATTCCTAACATTGCAACAGCTGCTATTACAGCAGCATCTTTTCATTATGGAAACAAAACTGAATCACTATAACATATGTTGTGTTGATTCATGTCTCAGAAAATATAATTCCATGGAGATATATTTGATAAATGCAATAAGAAAGCAGCTGATTCTTTGGAAAAATGCATTTTACTGTAGCATTAGCAACTTGTATATTGTACTTGACAAGAACTCAGATGTGCTATGTTTTAACACATTGCCACAACACCTAGGGATTTTCATTCAAATGCAACACTATTCCTTTCTCTTCCCGAATGTCTTAAAATATGTTACTTGAAAATGGAAAATATTAGTAAACTTCTTTTTTTGGGAATCTGAGCCTGATGTTCAGTTGCTAGCATTCAGACTGTATGATTGAATGGTTCCTCATCTACAAAAGAGAGATAATATTTCTGGCTCCTCTTCCATATATCATAGAATCATAGAATCATAGAATCAGCTGGGTTGGAAGGGACCTCCGAGATCATCGAGTCCAACCCTTGATCCACTAACACTGCGGTTGCTAGACCATGGCACTAAGTACCACATCCAGTCTTGTCTTAAAAACCTCCAGGGACGGAGAATCCACCACTTCCCTGGGCAGCCCATTCTAATGCCTGATTACCCTCTCTGTAAAGAAATTCTTTCTAATATCTCACCTAAACCTCCCCTGGTACAGCTTAAGACCATGCCCTCTTGTCTTGTTGATAGTTGCCTGGGAAAAGAGACCAACCCCCACCTGGCTACAGTCTCCTTTCAGGTAGTTGTAGAGACTGATGAGGTTTCCCCTAAGCTTCCTCTTCCCCAGGCTGAACAGCCCCAGCTCCCTCAGCCTCTCCTCATAGGACTTGTGCTCAAGTCCCTTCACCACCCTTCATCTGTCTTCTCTGCTTATACAGCATACTGAGGGCAGAGGCTGTGCCTTATATGCACAATAGCTACACAGTCAGCACCTACACAGATATTGGCTGCAGCCTGTAGGTGCTCCTGCATAAGAATTTTCCCCACTTACCACTAACTGATACTCTTGATATCAGCCTCAGACAACTGGATGGTGCCAGTGATGCCGGGGCGCATTTCCCTAGAGAGTATTGAGCCTAGAAGCACCTGCAGGCTCCAAACCCCTTCCAGGACTGGTGTTGTAGTCCCAGAGAACTTCAGTTCCGCCGTCTGCTGTTGATTCTCTCAACAAATAATAAAATCCCCTCACCCAAGTGTCTGAAGAAAAGACTTAGCTTTCCATTTCTGGAATCAGTGTCTGGGAATGGATGTGGCAATGATATCAAGAATACTGAGAAACGCCAATTTCTTTGACAGTTCTATCAGCTGCACAGAACTCTCTACAGTAAGTGTTTGTTTCTGGCAGTTGACTAGATAAGGTCTAGTGGTGAGCTGATAAGTGCCCTAACAAGGTGTATATATGTATATTCTTGCAGAATTTTCTCTCTGACCAGAAACCATTCACATCACAGACAGCTGGCACCTTCAGCATAAAACAGTCAAAGCAACAGCCCACAATACTGATGCATTTCTTTCCCAAACAAAACTCAGTTCATTTGGCTTAAACAGGTTGTGTTAGACTGCAAATTTATTTTTCTCTTGAGTGGCACAGTATGGTTGGCCACTTTCATAGCACTAAACAAAGTCATTTGATGGCAAAATCGCTCAACAATGGAAGAGAGAGAGCTTATTTATTGATTGAATTCCCTACAGATGTTGCCTGATGTTGCTGAAGTTTACAGAATCAGTACCATCAAACTGAAGAGCAAGCCTTAGAAATTGAAGTAGGTGCAATGTTGTATTCAAAAATTAAAAATTGATTTCTTTATGAGAACGGCATGCAAAGCAGGCAAGCATTTATTCTACTTTGCTCATTGGAAAGCACCATTGAAATATGCTTTCCAAAGCACTACAGAGAGCAATACAGATACAATGTACTGCCTTACTTTCACCAAAGATCCTCTTCGAATTTCCTGAGCATATTTTTCTATCTCAATGTCATGCTTCCAGGTGTGTCTGAAGAAAAAATTAAGGACCATCGCATTTCCAGATAATGTATCTTAATAGCTGATCTCATAATGCACGGGTCAGATGAAATCAAAATGCTGTTTACAGCAGTACTCTTTCTTCTCAGCTCTGAGGTTATTAAAGGCATTTAGACTGAATTAATTAAAAAAAAAAGAGAGAGAGAGAACTGGTCTTGACTGACTTAAGGAGTAACATGTGGCATGTAATTTGGATTGCTAAGTGATTTAGACAAGTAAGCTGCATTACTCATCTGTCTCATTTAAGATATGTAGATTTTGTAATCTTCCATCTGGATTTTCAGTCAAACTTGGAGTTTCTTTTTGGTGGTTTGAAGAAGGCTGGAGAAAAGATTTGTCTTGAAATGAACAAAGAAGAACCAGTTGTCCAGTTGTCCAATTGGAAAAAAGTGAGCGTACGACAGAAAGCAACCCTGGGCTACAGCAATGTATGGGAACCTTCTACTTATTTTTGGTGACAAAATGATTCTTCTATTTTGTTTTTGGCAGCAAGCAATCCCTCTGTATTTAGTGCAGGATCCATTTAGAACCACAATGGCACACTGGTATACAATACTCCCAAGCTTTATCTACTGCCCTTGTTTCAGCTGCAATATCATCATATGAACACATAAGAGATCATGGAAAAGATCCATGGAAAATCAGAGCCTTCTACTCTCAGGGGGGAAAAAAGGATTTTTAAGGGAATTTAAGAGAAAAAAACAATACTAACTTCAACTATCATCCTGCAGTGCCAACACCATTCATCTGAACATGGAGTAGAGGTAATGCCCTGATGCTTGTAAAACTAATAGTTCTACTAGTTCAAATCTCTGTGTTTCCATTGATTAACTAATGCATTGGGACTATCCCCAGACACTCACTACCTATGACTCAATGGAGGTAAATCTGTCCAAGTAACTAAAAAACATTAGATCTGCCTACCTCAGTTTAGGTGAGAAAAAACTTCCTATGAAAAACCTACAGCTAATAAGATTTAACTTCCTATGAAAAGCCTACAGCTAATAAGATTTTAACAATTTGAAATGAAATGAAATGAAATGAAAAAAAGAACAAAACCCAAACACAAAAAACCCCAAAGAACCCTAATGCTCTTCAGAAAGATATTTATGAACTCCAGGAGCAAATACATCGAAGGCACTTGAGCCATTTTCATATGAAATTTATCAGAGAGAAAGACCAAAGTCTGTCTAATTTGTTAGATTTTGGAAAACAACTGCAAAGAAACCTCAGCCAAAATAAATTGTGGGAACAGATGCTACACCTCCAGGGAGATAGAAGGGAAGATAAAAAGAAGTGCACAAAAGCACCATTTCTCTCCCCCTGGCTCAAATGAAAGAAAAGTAAATAGGAGTGGCAGCTTCTTCAGGTCCATTTTTTCCCTTGGCAAATTTCTCCAGCAGCAGAAGCTCAGAAAGGGTCACTGGAGCATTCTGATAGACCTTATTAAAAATAAAAAAGGAAACCTGGGAATACCTGCTTCTTGAAGATGCATCTTGGTGTGGGACTTTATCTCTAGACAGACTGTCATGGATGGTGCCTGGAAAGACACCCTTAAAGGTTCCATGATACGTGAAGTCCTTTAGAGTTCCACAATTCCTTCATAATTCAAAGGATCTAGAGGATAAGCTTGAGCATTAAAACTAAATAAAACTCATGAGGTACTTTTGGCACTATTTGTTCAGTTGGCAGACTGGCACACAATGAGATGAGATAACTCTGTGCAGTTGAACCATCAGCCCAATGTCTTGCCAAGTCCCCAGTACTGTTTTAAACACATCAGGTCCCTGGAGGCTGCTGAAGCCAGAATCTGTGAAGACTATGTGTGCATGACACCCACATCAAGAGCCAGGGGCAGTGTCTTGCTGAGAGTCCGGTGGATTTACAGGGGCAGAGGACTGGCCCAGCTAGGACTGATGCTGACACAAGCTGCCATGGGACAGAAGACCTTGGTTCTGCGGCACGGTGAAACACCTATCTGAGCCACAGGAACACTGAAGGCAGCATCAAGCTACACTTAATTGCCTTGATCCTGGTTTTTCCATTTTTCTTATTGCCTTAAAGAGATTCTGAAGGGCTATGTGTTACCTATGGGTAGTGATGGGGTCCTACTCAATATTCAGGCTCCCTTTTGCAGTAGCGGAAGCTGGCAGTTCCATGGGGCCAAGACCACCCAGAAGAGCAAAGCAGGAGGCAACTGTTCTGTCTGACTCCCCCCTCATACCATGGGGCTTGGCAGTGAGGGTGAAATAAGGCATTGCCTTTCACAGGCTGGGGTTTGCAATAAGCATAAGCTGAAAGCTATGGCATCAGCTGACACGACAGACATGCCTCTAGAACTGTAGGAAGCAAGATCTTTGTTACCAGTGAATTTACCAGACCTGCTGAGACACAAGGAAAGTTTGTATCTGAGGGGGTAATTCCTGGGGATAAAAATATGAGGATGGACGTGATTTGTCTTCCATGCCTGCCTGGGACAATCAGGCTGCAACAGAACCCACGCAGTGCTTTGGGTCAGGCAACCAGGGGTAACTTCAAACTAAAGGAAATAGAATTTTTGTAGAAAACACAGAACCCATATGTATGAAAAGGTGGTACAGTGAGGTTAGTGTTACTGTTGTTTAACAAAGAAAAAGCTACCAAAGAGAAACTAATTTTCTTGTGGTGTCATTGGTGATATTTTGGTGTGCAGCACCTGGAGTCCAGGCAGAAGTGAATCAAGGACCGGAAGCAAGAAAAGGGACCTTACTCACAGCATGATTTCTCAAGCCAAGTGTTTCAGAAATTTACAGACCCGCACATGCAGCAAACACTAACACATCAGAAAAAATTTGAAGCTGTTATGCCACAGATCTAAAATAAAAAAAAAAATAAAAGATGTTACCAGTGTGATCCCTGGGGAAATTGCATTTGACTTGGCCCCAAAATCGTGCTGTGAGATTCTTGATCTGACAGCATGAGCTGTGATCTTTTATTGAGAAGATTTACGCAGCCCTGAAAGTGAAGAATTGGCAATTAACAGGAACAAGATTGTCAACTGTGCTGCCTTGTTTAGACACTGTAGAAAATTATGTACACAGCACGTGAAAAAACATGTATCCTGTTGGTGGCAAGAAGACACTCGGAAGACGTCACTATTAATGTTGTTTTTGTGCAATTTTCAGTTTTGAGGCTGATGTTTTCATTCCTAGAGAGGTACAAGCTTTGAATAAGCACAGAAGAATGAGATGCACCAAGGTAAAGTGTGAAGCAGCTCTGTGTATAAGAATTTAGATAGCATTTCACTCTCACTTTAATGTATTACAGTTTCTTCACATTTTTTTAGAGTATGGTCCCCCTTTTTAAATAGGATGTAATCTATTTGAAAACATTAAGTCTCATGATGATTTGCAGATTTGCGGGGGTATGGCTGGTTTAGCATATTTAAATAGAATAGTTTGATTAGTGTTCGATATTTTTGTGCCAAAGGACTATTGCTGGCAAAGTTTTCAAAACCAGGAATCCAAACACAGACTTCTGAGAGGTATCTATATTGGATCTACATATATAAAACTACTTAAATCTAAATAAAGTTTTCTAGATTTCCAAATAAGGTGCAATACTGAGTTGCTGACAATAACATAGCTGCATTAGGAGGTACATTCGTCTGGGCGGAGACTTTCTGAACAGCACCATTCTGCTTCCAGGGTACACACTAGCCTGAATACCTTTACACAGTCCTGTGTTATGCCACATATGCATTCAAACAAGCTCTGCTTGAAAATGTGACTTCCAAATTAGCAGATCATGTTTAGTTTAACACGTGTGTTTGAGGATAATCCCATTTCTTATTGTTCTACTTTTGGCTGGGATGATTTGCTTACTTCATAGTTGCTGGTACAGTGCTGAGTTTTGGATTCAGTACAAGGATAATGCTGATAACACAGTGATGTTTTGGCAGTTGCTAATAGTACTTACCCTAAGTCAAGGATTTCATATCAGTCTCATATAAGCAAGGAGCTGCACAAAAAAGCCAGGAGAGAATGCAGTTTGGACAGCTGACCCAAACTGGCCAAAAGAGTATTCCATATCATAGAACATAATGCCCAGTATCTAACCAGGGGGAATTACTGGGAAGGAACCAATCTCTGCTCAGGGCTGGGGTGAGTGTCAGTCAGCAGATGGTGAGCAACTCCATTGTCCATCACTTGTTTTTCTTGGGTCCTTTTACTTTCTCTCCCTGTCCTTGTAATTAAAATTATTATTATTAATAATCTTATTAATATGTTTATAATTACAATTATATTTTGTTTCAGTTATTAAGTTGTTCTTATCTCAACTCACAAGGTTTACCTTTCCTTTCCAATTCTTCTCCCCTCTGTGGGTGGGGAGGAGGTTGTGTGAGTGAGCAGCAGTGTGGTGCTTTTTTACCAACTGAGGTTAAACCACAACACTTATTGTCACTACGGTGGAAATTTAGGACACACAAGTGTTTTGTTCATCTAGGCTTGGCTCGTATGACTATTTTTGACAAGTTGTGGTACTGTTACTGCCCATGAAAGTGCTTACACTATGAACAGTAGCTAGTAGGAATAGTATGGATAATGGTTAACTGCAGAAATAGCACTCTATACAGCCCAGCCTTGTCTGGGCTATTTTTGTCCTGCTGTTTATTGTCACTATTGGGTTCAAAAATTGACTTCCTTTGTTCTCTTTCCAAAGAATAGAGTAAATCAGGTCTGACATTTGAAGCAGTGTGTTTACAACAGCATAGAGTATGTGGCTCTGGAGCATGGCTGCAATGAAAAAGAGAGAGCAGCAAAAGCCCTTGTTTACGTTTGTCACCCAGGGGAACTGGAGAGGGGCATGGCTTCCTCACCGTCCTATTTTACCTCCTTTTTTATAAAATCATTTTGAAATGGAATATTAATACCTGTTACTCTGCTTTCAGACCTAAGCCTGAGGAATTTCACATGGAGGTATTAGTAACTGAGTAATGCATCCACATTGGATGGGTTTTGTCCCTGTGTCCCATCTCTGCAGGAAGGGAGGAGGCACACATCACTGATTCATTATTTGTTCCGTGTCTCCCAGTGGTAAAGGGGTAAATTCTAAATGCCAGGTGGCACGGTTTGCAAGAGTATATAATTTATGAGGCAAGTGTGAGAAACTGGAGAGATAGCTACGGTCAATATGAACATGAAAAAATCATCCAGCTTGCAGTCTCTGCCACACAGTGTGGCTGCCCATGCTTAGTTATCACACTGCATAATTTTTACTTTCCTGAACTCTAATTCTCAAGGTTTCATTGGGTTTTTTTTGTTCTTTGGGGTTTTTTTAAGGAATACATATTTTTTTAGGCTGGAAGGCTTCTCAAGGGAAAGACAGACAGTATGAAGAAAAAAAAAAATCTTGTATCTTGCCAAAACCAGATCAACACTGTTAATATTGTGGAGGGCAGAGGGGATGTGAAATCAGAGGTAGGATTCTCACACTAGGTAGATCCTTACTGGAAATTAAAACAGTCTGAAAAAAGACAGACAAGTCAGGCAGCCTTTCAAAAACAGGAGGGCAGAGGAAAAGAAAGCAGAAATGTAGGACTCATGGACACAGAACCACTGCTACTGGTTTTTAACTTTTCTAACCAAGCTATCTGCATTATTGGCAACATCACCAGAACAACAGCCAGGTGACTACAGATTTGCATAGATCTACATATGTTTAATGATATCTGAATCATTGTGCATAAGCATATTAGATCATATACAAATGGAAATACATAAATACTTCAGGATTAAAATTAATTTATTATCCATTTGTATCCTCCTTCCTTCTACATGTGAATTCTGCTTTGTCCCTTCAATCAGGAGATTTTCACTCTAGTGCCATATCACCTTGAAAAAGTTCCACTCAATGAACAATCTTACAGCCACATCTCCTCCCCTAAGTTAACTATACTCCCTGAAGTTCACTATACAATCTCTGTCAGAAAATCAGGAATTCCAGCCCAATCTTAAAGTAAACCAGTCTTGAGCTCTGTACAGCTTGGCCAGATGTGAACATAGATAACATTAGTTTCTTAGATCTATATGTTTCCAATAGCTTTCTTAAATAGGAAGCATCTGGTTTAAACAGCACTGGTGCCAGTATCGCTAGGAGGGGTTTGGCAGGAACAGTAGTCTCTGTTCTTGGAGGTGTCATGGTTGCAGACCAGGATTTATGTTGTCATGTAAAGAGCTCTGGCCTGAAACATGGTTTGTTCATGCAATTCCCTGTTACATACCTTATTTATGCAGAATTTTTTTCTGAAGGTGAGGAACTGAGCAAAAGATGAAGCAGATTTCAGCTCAGCATCTCCAGTGTGTGTGCATAACTGAGCAGCGATACCTTAATCTATGCAGCTGCATGCCCTCAGAGGTAACTTGACTTCACATGATCCCCTTCCCAAATGAATATGAGCTGGTTGGGAGTAAAAGTTGTTGAAGGGGCCACAGGTCCTGTGCTTAAGGTAGATCTCGCTTGCCACCATCAGAGTTGAAGCACTCTCACAGACAGTGAAGATTTGATTTCATCTCCATCACCTCTTATGGAATAATTTAAAAATTCATTTAGTTTGACTTCATACGTTTTTTACGTGTATCTGAATTTCACCCTTAAGTGTGAATAATGCTCAGGGGTCTTTCCCATTAAAACTATATACCTATCTATCTCTAGAACATAATATTCACACTCAGAAGGGAGTTTGAAGTTAGATTTGTTAGACTATCATTCCTGTTGGAACTATTTCTGGCAGGCTTAGGTTTCCAGATTGTAGTCCATACATTATTCTGCCATACTGTACAGGAGTAACAGGAAGGGTGGTAGCACATGTAATTATTTATCAGGATGAATGTAATCAATTCTTGAAGTAGAAGGTGAAAGAAAAGGAAAAAAACCCATCCAATAGAACAATTCAGACTAGGATTGCTATTTACTAAAAAGATATGAGAAATTACAAAAAGCACGAAAGAAAAACTTATCTTCTCCCAGTCCAAGTAATAGCTATAGCTGATCTGCTACCAAAAAATATTTCCCAAACTAGTTTTATTTAAAGAGTCACTGAAATGGCAAATTGTCTAGTAATCAAGTAATTTCATTAATTAGTTTACCTTGATTAGCATGGTACTTTTTCAAAAAGTGCTAATCAATTTTAACTTCTAGTAAACTGGAAATGTCACATAAAGTGTTGTCACAGTCTAGAACAGCTAATCAATTTTGAAAACCTAAATCAGTGTGCATTTTTATACTGCTCTTTTTCAGTCATTGTCTGTAATGTCTTTCTTGACCTTGAACTGTGAGAGAAGAATTTTCATGAAAAATAGGGGACAAGATGCCACATTTTAGCATGGTAGTTTTTAGTTAAAATACTGAATATGTAAGAGTTATGAAGAACAAAAATGCTTTTTGTAAGTGAGGTGATCATGAGGTAACCTTTTTTTTTCTGTTCAAAGAGCATTCTTACAGGTAAGGATCCCTTACTCTTTAAGCATGCAGTGCAAACTGCAGGGCATGTTACAGTAACAGGTTTTCTGAAAAGCTGCAGCCAAAAAAATATGGTATGATATCAATATGGTATAATCCTCATGATTTTTAAGCATAGGAATATCCAAAAAATGTCATGATATAGTTGATAGTACAACCACAAAAGAGTTTTCTATGTTATTATACATCTCTTTCATTATCCATGTAGTCACAAATAAACCAATCACAGGTCTTCAGGCAGTATGACTGTGCCTGTAAATCATTAATTTTCTGTAAAGAAAAAAAGTCCCAATCGTACATTAGTCAATATATTCTACTGCACTATGCCTACACATACTTTTTTTCACTGAGTGTTTCTGAAAGAGATCCATAAAACTAGCAAGCAGAAGGCAGGCCATCGCACATTGTGACATATGACACATTGTCACATATCTGACAAAAAACCCTGTCTAAATCTGGACATAATTCTTTAGACTAGAAAGAAAATGGAACAAGATGGGCCAAATTTTGGGGAAAAAAAATGTCAAACAGCCTTGTGTAATGTGCAACAGCAGCAGAGCAGTGCTGGCATCCCCCAGAAGATGCTGGTGCATCTACGTGACAATGTCTTCTGACTCATGAAGCAGCAAGTTAAGTAGGGCAGCCAGAGGCTGGACAGTTGTGCCCCTATGGTCCCCAGATAGGACTCAGTAAGGAATAGGGTATGTTAAAATTTTTTGTAGTTATACAGATGCCTACACTGGGATATAAGTTTCCCTGTTCTTCCTACAATGCCTATGGAAAAGTTCAGAATATCCTTTTTAGGCTATATTGCTTTTCAGAGGAGAAGTACTCATTTGCCTGCACGTAGAGCCTAGGAAGTCACATCAGGTAGGAGCTTGTAGTTAAGTGGTGTAGAGACTTCTCCCCTGAGAGGTCCAGTGATGTCTGAGCACCATTTGGGTACTTGCTTGGATCTGTCTTGGTTTGTGTCCCTGTGTGTCAGTGCTGCACATTTGGGCCCTGTGTACTGGGGAACATTCCCAATATATTCCCATTGCTCCCAGCTGTGGTCTCCCAGTAGGGTATTTTCAACTCCATTTCCTCAGACATGTTGTCTTCTTTTTTGAACAACATCTGTATGCTCTACCTCGACTGGTTCATATGTAACCTACCTGAGATGTGTTAATCTGGGGCCTATGAGCTGCCTTTCTCTTGCTTTCTCTTGATTCTGCAGTTCCTATATGCACAGGGCGATTTTCTCAATATCCTTACTCAATAAAGCATTTCTTATTAATTTCTGTTTGGCTGGCCACAGTGAGCCCGAGCTGTCTGCCACTATGCCACTTCAATTTACCGGAGACTTATACAGCCTAAGAAAATGTAAACTGAAAAGCTTTCTTCTGATGCTATTTTTGTGCTCTTTTCCTTCCAGTCATGTGCTATTTTCCTTCCACAATCCTAACCTTCAGGTTGAGCTACACTGTAGCTTGGGCAGCAGAAGACATAAGAACTTGTGTATGCTTCACGTTCATCAACAAGCAAGAGAAACTGTGTGTCCTTCATTTATTAAAAGCAATGTGATTTTCAACTTCCCAAACATTGATAAAGGCTGAGAAAATATAGTTTAGAAGACAAGGTGTTTTTGTCCCAGAATAGTTACTGTGAGGAGGACTTAGTTGTTTGTCAGTGTATAGAACATGTGTAAAAACTGGTAATCTGAAATACTAGAATGTTGTTAATAAATATTTGATGCTCACAAAGTGAAAGCAAACATGCTAATAAGATTTACAGTAAAGCATGATCTACTCCTATGGTGTCAGACAAATGGCAGGGATCACTGATGCTTCAAGATCTGAAAGATCAGTACTGAAGGGAACCACATAGTTGCAGTGGTGACCCTAGTGGCTCAAAATGCTAGGTAAAACGCTGGATGATGTTCCACTGGGGGAGAAAAATTAGGTGGAATCAGTCCAGTCTTTGATGTGAGCCCATGTATTTAGCTCACAAAGTCCTGTTCCCTTCAGAAAAGCAGAGGTAGAACAACACAGAAATGTGACCAAATTCCCAAGAATTTTTATTTAGCCATTCAGTCCAAAACACCTCCCCATCATACCTGTCCCTTAGGTCATCTCTCCCAGTGCTTGCCCAGGCTATGTTTCGCACATTCTTCCAACTTCTCATTGCCTCCTGTCATTAACATGTAAACCTGTAACGGGCCAAAATCATCTCATCCATCATGTGCCTTGCATGTCCTTTCATTTTGGATAGTAGTTGAATGCCAACATATAGGATGAAGGTCTGTCTTCATAAAGGACAGTCGTGTGTTTTATGCTTAACTGAAGTGAAAGACATCAGCTTCCTTGTCCCATTCTGTTTCAGTTGATGAATGGGATTCCTCTTGTATCTCAGCTCAGAACACTTTCAGGGTGTAATTCATCCAATTATTCAGATGTCTAAACTGGGATGAGATGACATATATGCTAGAATTTTGACAGCAAGAACCTTGGGTGACCTGCTTAGACAGGAACAGCTGTGCTCTAAGTGTCTGAATTTCACCAGAATAACTCATTCAGTGGCAGTCTGAGGAGACTGCCTCAGACTGAGGTAAAACACAGAGGTAACAGGGTAACTCAGGATATAGCTATGTCATCAGCTCTAAGGAAATGTTGAGCTTTGAAGATATACCATTACTATTATGCCAGGCAATTGTAGGCTTGAAGAGACATTATGCCCTGAAAGCTGATAAGATATGGGTTCTGTCAGGAAATGGATGTTTGAAGAAATATGTGCCTGGGACAAGCATTGACTCTTGAAGTGCTCTTCTCTGCTCGTGGGCTGAGATTTTGAGACTAAGTGCATTCACTTCTCTCAACAGCATGATGAAAATTACATCCAATGATACATCTGGAACCAAGTTAATCATCAATAGACTGTTAGTCTTAGCAGCAAAAAATAAGCAGTGTGTGCATTTGAAAGATGGAATAGAGGAAAAAAAATGGAAGTGAGAAATTAAACTGAACTGAGTTGAGGGAGGTAGAAAAAGGAAAGGAATTACATAAGACTGGATGGAAGCAGAGGAGACAAGAATTCAAGGGAATGGGAAATACAAAAGCAAGAGGGCACAATCAATATAAAAATGGTCGTACCAGATATGTGCCAATGCCCAGGATGCCTAGCATCTTGTTTCTTCTAGAAACCAGGATTAGGTATTTCAGAGGGTGGTGCATAAAATCCACCTACTGAAAACCTAGGATGTAATCAGACTATCTAGGAGGTTTTATCTTAACTTGTCAAACAGAAATTATTTGAAACATGAAGGATGGGTGAAAACAGGTGAAAATAAAAATATAAGGTGGAGATAATGGAAGGAATGAGGAAAAGTACAAACTGGGATATAAAAGGAGCCCAGACGATCATAATTTATTTTCCCTCGATGCTGTGCTGAAGAGATGATCCAACTCGAAGTCTTCATGTTGGGCTCCTCTACAACATACAGAAGGGTACACTACAATTGATCAGAATGTTTTATGTAGTTTTATGTGGTACCTTCTAATGTTGCAGGATTTCTAAGTTACACAGTTTGTTCTTCCTTGTAATTCAATTTATATAAACAAATTTAGCTTTTTTTGAATCTTAATGATTCTATAATTCACTCCTTAATCCTCACAAAAGTTCCTGTCTCTCTGCTTCTTATTAAAAGTAATCTGAAATACATTGACTTGGCTATACTTAAGTTGCTCATTGTCCTTTAAAGTTCTTATTTCAAATCTATATACTTGTACAATTTGTATTAAATACTTATTCTGGTGTGTACTGTCAGGGCAGGAAACTTTCTCAAACAATACCCACTATGTATAGACAGCAATTCCACCGCAAGAAGCAGTTGCCCTGAGGCAGCTCCAGGAGTCTTAGCTCAGGCAATCCCAGCTTTCTCTAATGCTTTGTCATGGAGGGGGAGCCTGTTCAGGAGTACACTTCTCCAGAGAGCAAAGCAGATGCTGCACTTCATGCTTACTTAGCCAGCACTGCTAATGGTACCCTAAATAAGGTACAAGGAGCTCAGACACACCACAGGAACAGCATTATTCAAGCATTTTTACCTTAGCAATTCAAGACAATGCAAAACCCAACAGTGCCTGAAGAGTAATCTCTTCCAGATGAGTTCCTCTTGTAATGGCCCTAGCACCAGGATATAAGGAGAAGTGACAAGCAGACCAGGCCTTATGCACCTCGGCACGTCAGATATTTCTTGAGGAGGAGAGGGACTGGGGAAGAGAAGCTGCTGCCTAACAGTATTCATCTTGTGTAGAGAGAAAAGAGCATATATGAATGGTTTAGTACAAATACATCATCCTTGCAGGATGTTGAAACCAATCAGAGGGCCCTGTGATCAGAATATCATAGCTGACTGATGTGCCAGTAGTGTCAGCCTGTTGTCAGGGATAATATTTTTTTGTTTATGGTTGTCACTTCAGCTGGAGATTAGATATGAGACCTACTAAATTTGCAGCATTGTTATCTTGCTGTGGACACAAGCTTTGAAACATGCCTTGGACAGAAAATACTATTATACAGGAAGAAATGGTTCCTATACACGTACTATATGGCCCAGATCGCTTCAGTTTCTTCACCGTAATTTACTTACCCCGTAGTACAAACTTTACTTTCAGGGTAGTAACTGGAATACCATCATATAAAGGAATTTTATTCAAGAAAGTATGCAATTTTCTCATCTCAGAGAAACAAAGTCCTTTAAAGACAAGGTGAAAAAGAGAGTAGCTGGTAAAAATTCCCATGTTGCCGTAGCAGACTGACCCTTTATATTGCTGATTTAAATGGCGTGTGTCTTTTCATATTGTGTTAGTGTTTCAATTTCTGCCCCTCCTTGAGTTTAGCTTCTGGGATTTTGCAATTTATAGTCCAGTGGTCTGCTTTTCTGTTTCTATTCTCATGTTGCTAACTTTGCCCAAGCCTGTAAAACTAGATGTCCATCTTGTCTTGACAAATTTGCTCAGGGTCAGCAGGGTAAAAAGTCTGACAGAGGAATCATAAAGAAAAAAGAATGCACAAAGACAGAACATAGTTTCTCCTCAAGCACAGCTAAGTCAGGTCTAGGTTCAGTCTTTAAGGCATAGCTACCACTGTTTGTGCTTTGGGAGGGAAAGTGAAGTAATACGGGAGGAATTTGAATATCCTGCACAGAAGACTCACTTGTTTGCCATGCACCTGATAGACCCCCTCATCGCATGCATGTCTGAAAGTAAAAAAACTTTCTCTGAGATTCAGATTGGAAATGCTTGTCAAATGAAATAATGGAATTAATATTTTCTAAAATTAGTTTATTTGTTTTTTCTGTGACAAACAAAGATTTATGTGACCCAAATTAATAGCAATATGTTTTACATTTTCTGGTCTGACTGCTATGTATATCTCATTAATTGATATGTTTATTCATAGGACATGAAAAATAGAAGTGCAAGAGTAGCGTTTTTCAGACGACAAAAGAAAGAGGACAGTGTTTCTAGAAAATAAGTTTGTGCTTTGTACAAAGAAGTGGAAGAGCTGGAGGACAGAGTGAGGGATGCTGTGTACCAACTCTCGTCCTCCTAAAGTGAGTTGTGAACATTTGAGCTGGAGAAGAAAGGTGCTTTTGAGGAATAGGTGGTAAACCAGGACACAAAACCCCTCCACACTCAAGCCTTGTCAGGTTTCCTGTGCAATACTGAGTATGTCACTTTGGGACTCATCTCAGTTGCCTCTATCCTCATAAAGTTAGTCATCTCCCTGCAGCTACTTAAAAGCATAGATATGGGCATGTCCAATAAGCAATTATTTCCAGGGAACTGAGAAAACTCCAAAAGTCAGGATGATCTGCCCAGCAGACAATTTGGCAGCTGCACCTGGTGTCCAGCTAGCCCTCACTGTGCTCTGTCTCCTCCGAGCAGGCAGCTGGCCAGCTCTCCATTCTGCCTGGGACAGGACTATCTGCTCAGGCTGGCAGCTCCTCTGTTTCTTGCAGCCTGCTCACATAGTGTCAGCTGTAACAGTGCCCTGGATGTCTTGTGAGACCACTAAGCAATTCTGCAGTAATAAGTGACTAATAGCAGCAGAGACTTGCTTTGGGCTTGGTAAGCTTCAAGTTTTATAGCAGGAGGCACCTCAATGCAGAGAACTACAGAGTGTGAACAGCCATTCTAACAAAACGTCCTCTGTTGTTTTGTGTCTCAACTTCTGACATTTACAAATCCAGTGACAATAAAATAAGGAAAACTGGCCATACCCAGTGAAGTAGGCATTGACTCCGGCCTTTTTTTACCTTTCATGGTTGGAAGCTCAGTGTAATGTGTCTGACAAGGTAAAGTTTTTTAGATTTCTGTTACACTGGGTTCTCCAGTGATCCTGATGGCATCCACAAAAGTGCACCAGAAGTATAGTGTGCTTGGTCGCATCCAGAGGGCTTTCATGGACTGCTCAATCACACTGAAAAGTCCCTCACGAGTGGTTTAATTACACAGAAATTCATTTAACTGCTTCTCCTGCTCCACACATACTCTTTCCCCCTAGCACTGAGCCTTGCAGGTATTTAAGCCAGTAAAAGGCTGGTTTGAGACAAGGAGTATGACTGACCCACAGCACCCCATCTGAGGGAGAGTGACCAGTGGAGGCTGCTATGTATCATTTGTGCTCTGCTACCCCATAACCACACACACATTCCCAGCTTGTCACAAGACCAAAAGAAAACCTGCTCTCAGTAAACACCATGGTGGTGTTTCAGCCAGTGTTACTCATCAGCTGGGGTGGGAGAGGAGCACTGGCACAGCAGTAGGTGGTGAAGGCTCAGCTCAAGTGGAGTGGACAGCTCAGCTCAAGTGGAGTGTCCTTGAGAGAACAGCTCCAAGAACATCCAGGTGATGCTCAAAGCACAGCCCCAGCCTCTGCTCAGTCTTCCTGTGTGTCCTTAGATAAAGGACACCTGCCCCATCTTCCCACCTGTAAAAGATGATTACATAATTTTCTTTCTTCCTTTCCTGCCTGTTTTCTCTGTCTGTCTTGGTGGCTCATCCTCCTGTTGTGGTTTAATAGGTGTAGCATTGATGGGGTCACTGCTGAAACGGAAAGAGTTACAATTTGTTACAGCCCCAGTGCTTTAACCTAACTGGTCCCTACTTCCAGGGTCAGACCCACCAAAACTTCATTCCCATCTCTGGCACAGACTGATGTGAAGTGAGCATGGCCGTCTTTCAGATCTGACACAGATCACAAGGTTTTCAGATAGGCTACTCCAGCAGCACACTGAGAGGAAATGCACTCTACTTCTTCGTTGCCTCCATGTGCTTAATTCTTGTTAGTGGTGCCTGCATTTCACAGGCGAAACCAAAGCTGAGAAGTGTCTGCCCCTATCACAGAAACAGACTTCTGATCCCAGTCATTGCTCTTGAGCTGGCCTTGAAATTTTCAAACCATTCTCATGTAAGTTGACATTCATCCCATTTATTTCCTACCTCCATTCTTAAAGAAGACAAATTTTACAGAAATAAAAGAAGCACATTGAGAATGGATGCACATTTCATTTGCTCTAATTATGCACACTGAAAAGTTTCCATTTCAACAAACCTCATTGATATTCTGCTGTGAACTTGACTGGAGAAATAAAAAAAAAGGAGATTTTACCAGTCAATTAACTTTAACTAAAAAAACCCCTTTTGTGTATTTAAGAATATTTTATTCTTCGTTTTAATTTCCTTCCCTTCTCTCTATGACTGCTGCAATGATAAAACATCTCCCTGGATCCCCCTGAGATTCTGGGATGGTTGTATCACCTGTATTACCTCTGATAGAGGAGCTAGTGTTATTTTATGGATTAATTCCAAATAGCAGGATATCATGTGTCAATATTGCACTGGGTTTTGTGTTGTAGGTGAACAGGCCACTTCTTAGGCCTCTGAGATAAATACTTATTTTTCTCACAGATGTGGTTAAATCTTTCAATATTTCATGACCTCTGTCACTAACGCACTTAGACTCTACCTGATCTTTACAAACAGTGTTCATAAAACTTACATATACAGGGACTTAATAGATCTGAGAATAAGCTCGAGAATCATAATGTGAAACAATGAATAATTTATAAGAAAATATAGAAAACCTCAAAGAGAAAAGGAGATGAGTATTTTTTAGTTACAAAACCGATGGATATTGTTCTCTTGGAGGTAGAAACTTAAATTCTGCTAAGATTTTCTTTATCACTACCAATAAATCACAAATCAAAATTAATAGAAATATATTTTTGTGAGTGTTAGTATCCTTGCTTCCTTCTCAAGTAAAAAAAAAAACAAACAAACAAACCCCAAACCAAGCCTGAACTAAACCTACAGTAGTAACTGGCTGTGCTATGACAAATACAGTTTTGTCATGAAAAATAGAACAGTGAATCACTGTCTGCATTCCCAGATATGAAAAATGCTTCTTATTCTTGATTTAAAGTTTTTAATTTGTATCAATGGCTTAAAGAGGATAAGCACTTATAGCGTTTCATTTTTTAATAGTCTAAACATCAGAAATGCAAAATTAAAATTACACCAGAAAACATTGTAATCACTGTAAAATACAGTCAGAGAAAATAATGCATTGACTTGAACTTGGTCCCAATATATAATCATTGTTCTCTGAAATTTTTAATCTGCAGTCCTGATTAAGAAAATGGACAGAACTTCCCTTAAAGTATATGAGCAAGACATGTCCCTGAATTGTGCAGGTACCAGTCTGAGATGAATTTGGGAAACTTGTCTATAATATCAGTAGGTGTTAATCTTCTTTTGAGCTATAGTATTCTGTAAAACTCCTCTTTCTGTTCAGCACAGGCTCAAGCGTCCCCAGCTTGCTCTGACCCAGCAATGAGTTCACACCATCCTCACTTCTCCTGCAGCAAACTGAACTTCATGGTGTGCTCTTGCATGCTGAATTGGAGAAATTTCATCTGCCTTCTTAATCAAGTTTGGGACATTTCTGTGGCAAGTGGTAGGCTGTTTGTCTTGTGCCTGTCTTCTAATGATGTTTGTGTTTATACTAGTTGCATCAACTAAGAATCAAATTTTTTTCTTCCTAATTATTATTCTTTTATTTCTTCTTTTTCCTTCTGTTTCTGAAATGGGGTAACAACAAGCAATGCCTTCAGACCCTAGTATCCCAATATTAGATAAGATGGGCTGATACATGAACCAAGGCTTCTCCTGACAGCCAGCTTTAGTTGGTTTGTTTCTATTCCTTTCACAGAGGAATACAAGCTGCCCAAAATCCCCACAGCACTAGCTCTTCCCCCACTGGGCCACTGACTTCAAGAAGATGTCAAGACAGATTTTGCTGCAGATTTCATAGGTCAATATGGTAACATTCAAAGCACAAGCCTTGGAAACTCAGTTAAGATATGTTTAGATGCTTTCCAAGGGGACACCACTATCTAGTCTTGCCCTGAATCCAGATTTGTTTCTCAACCATCTCCTTTTTTGATACTATTAGCAAACTGAAGCCAATAAACTTAAACAGATTTATTAACTTGAAGTTACTGAAAGGGTTTAGCGGCAAATTTGAAACTGTATCATATTGTTATGGTTTCTGGTTTCTTTTTTAGTGTTTCTTCCGTTGGAACACAATAGTACACTACAATAAATTGCCACAGTTACTAATATAGACACTAAAATATTCCACACTGTAATATATGAGTATGTCATTATGTTTCCCCCCACATCCAACAAAGGATGGAGATTCTCCTCAGCTCTTCTTTGTTGCTGATGTATTTACAGAAACACTTTTTGTTGTCTTTTACAGTAGTGGGCAGATAAAATTCTAGCTGGACTTTTGCCCTCCTAATTTTTTTCCTGCATAACCTCACAACATCCTTGTAGTCCTCCTGAGTTGCTTGCCCTTTTTCCAGAGGTGATAAATTATCTTTTTCTCCCTGAGTCCCAGAAAAAGCTCTCTATTGAGCCAGGCTGGTCTTTTTTCCCTCTAGCTTGTCTTTCAGCACACGGGGATGACCTGCCCCTGTGCCTTTTAGATCTCCTTCTGAAAACACAGCAAGCCTTCCTGGACTTCTTTGCCCTTCAGTCCTCCCTCCCAAGGGACTCACTCAAACAGTCTCCTAAACAGTCCAGTCTGCTCTCCAGAACTGCAAGGCAGCAGTTCCACTGGCCCCCTTCCTTACTTCTTCAAGAATCAAAAACTCATTTTGTGATCTCTGTGCCCAAGACAAACCCAACCACCCTATCACCCATGAGTCCTTCTCTGTTCACAAACAGCAGGTCCAGTGGGACACCTCCCTGGTTGATTCCCTCACCAGCTGCACATGGTTAAGGTGACAGTTATATGAATCTAGTCTGATATTCAAAGCCCTCTGAAATCAAAAGAAACTCTTCCATAACCTTCTGCGTGTCTTTGGGTCAGGTTCGCAGAGAAAATAGGAGACACAGCAGGGTAGAATTCTCTCATTCGGTTAATGAATGAGGAAAAGTGATAAGAAATGGGTGTGGCAGAAGGTAAAAAAGCTAAAAAATACATACTACAAGATCAACTGATGGAAAATATTAAGTGAAATACGGAAAGCCATTATGGCCCAGGGTAGAAAAGGAGATGTCTTTCTGCCAAACAAATAAAGAACCACACTGATATTCTGGGTGTTGCATAGAAAAGCATAGCATTTGAAGCAAGACGAGACATTCCATAGGGTAAAGCTGTCATTCATAGGGTAAAGTGTTTGTCAGTTAAAATTTTTTGAAGACCAGAAATGCAGATTTCTTTTTCTGAAGATTTAATTAATCCATTTCCTTTTCACTGAATTGCTCTTTCCACTGAAAGAAAACAAGATTAAAAAAAAATTATTTTTATGACATTTTCCAAGTGAAATTATTCAACTTTTCAATCAAGATTTTAATTTTGAAATTCCCTTCCTCTTCCCTTTTTGGGGGAGGGAGGAAACTGCATATGTTTTGAAATTATTGCAAGTGGAAAGACCTGTTTCAAGTCAAGTTGGATACACTACTTTAATAATTAAAGAAAAAATGAAAAAATAGTTTTTCAACTCAGCAAACTTCTTTTTCTTTAATACAAATTTGTTTTCAATTTGTTCTGAGTTTATTTTTATTTCTGTCTTTCTGGAAATGCCAACAACACTGTCAAGAAGATTTTATATTATTAGTGCACTACAAAATGCTCTTGGAAGAAAACTCCAGAGATTTTATGTGAAACCTCTGCAACTGGTAAACAAAAATGAACAGAAACATTTACAATGACAATGCCCCAAATTATTCTGACTCCACAGTCACTGTAACCTGATAGGATTAAAGAAAACATCCAGTTTTGCTGCATCTCATGAATAGCAGCACAAACGACTTTCTGCCCTGCAATCCAATATTTTTACTTGGGTTTACATTCCTATGAAAGGGCCAAATGAGCCCTTGGACTTCATGTCTTTTTTTCTTTCTCAGCTGAGAAATATAATTTTATGATTTCAACTATGAAAAAAGCTTTACGTTGTTGTGTTCAAAGTGGAAAACTTGCCAGCTTTGCTACAGGAGAGCAGACATCCAAGCAGTACCTCAAGTGCTGAATATGAGCAAAGAATAATTATAGCAACATGGTGTGCACTGCAACAGTAAGGATGTGTCAGCATTTCGTGTAAAATCAGTGGACCAAATGCTGATGGTGTCACCGAGGAGCTCAGTGATTTTGTCCTCAATAAAATGCTCTCCATGAATTTTATACCCTTGACTTCCTTGATCAGAAATTAAGAAACTATCCAGATTTGGACTTTTGTGCTTGTTACTCATTCTGAATTCAGTTAAGAGACCTATTTTGAAGTGTCTTAAAAAGGAGAGTACATTTCTCTTTATCCATACATCCCTCCATCTGAAAAAATTATGATTTCTGATGCGAACGGGTTTCTTTGGCCTTATTAGATAGGCAGGTCCAGGAGAGAAGAGCCAGCAGGACTTTTTCTGTAAATTAAAATGCTAATTTATTTGTAGCACATATTAGTAGATCTAAGGTAAACATAAAAAGAAATAAACAAATAACATCCAAGCCCTCTCCACCAAAAAAAATTAAAAATTACATAGACATGATTGAAGTGAAAAGAGAAGGGAGGTAAGACGAGTTGAAGGTAGGGGAGAAGAAAGGGTTAACAACAAAGTAAGAAAATAATTTCAAAATATTCTTTAAGAATAGAAGAAGATATAGTAACATAAAAGTAGGTGCGCTGGGTCAGCCTGAAGTTACATAAATCTGAGTGTCCTGCTTCTGGGTATGCCCAGAAGCCAATACATGAAGTAGAGGAGCAGGGCAAATGTGCATGATGGTTGCACAAGCACTCTCTCAGCTGCCAGACACCTGAGGCTGTAGGACTTACTGAGTGAGTCACACTTTCTGCTTGACCATATCCCTTGAGGGATTTCTATTCCAGGTATTTTTCCTCTTGAAATCATGCAAACATTTGGAGTCCACAACAAACTGTTTTAAGAAGTTTCCCGTATTAACTACCCATATTTGAAGGACAGCCTCTTTTTGCTTCACTGGAACTCTTTTCCCATTTATTAAGGGCAATAGGTACTATAAAATATCATAGGCCCATTACAGGAACAGAGACAAGACAGAGGTGTTTAACACTTTCTTTACCTCTGTCTTCAACACGGATGAGGGACCAAGGGAGTCTCAGTGCCCTGAGCTGGAGGACCATGACTGTAAGAATTATCAACTCCCAGCTGACCCTGAAACTGCAGGATCTGCTTCTCCAGCTGGATCCCTACAAATCTATGGGTCTGATAGAATTCACCCAAGAATCCTCAAAAAGCTGACTGGTGTAATTGCAAACCTCTATCAATGATTTCTGAAAGGTCTTGGGAATCCAGAGAAGTTTCAGTTGACTGGAAGCTAGCAGACGTTGTCTTGATGTTCAAGAAGGGTAGGAAGGAGGACCCCAGAAAATACAGGCCTGTCAGTGTCACTGCAGTGCAAGGTAAAGTTGTGGAGAAGACTGTTCTGTCAGGTACTGAAAAACACCTGAAAGACAACACAGGCATTGGCCACAGCCAGCATGGCTTCATGAGAGAAAAGTCCTGCTTATCAAACCTGATTTCCTTTTATGACAAGGTAACCCATCTAGTTGATCAAGGTAAGCCAGTTGATGTAATCTTTTTGGATTTTAGTAAAGCTTTTGGTACTGTCTCTCACAGGATCCTTCTGAACAAAATGACCAAAACACAACTGGATAAACACATCATGTGGTGGGTGAGCAATTGGCTCACGGGTCGAGCACAGAGGGTAACAGTGAATGGGGTGATATCAGACTGGTGACCTGTCACTAGTGGGGTAACACAGGGCTCCTTCTTAGACCCTGTGCTTTTCAACATCTTCATAAATGACTTGGATGCAGGAATGGAAGGGATACTAAGCAAGTTTGCAGATGACACAAAACTGGGAGGAGCTGTTGACTCCCTTGAAGGTAGGGAGGCTCTGCAGAGAGACCTCGAGAAATTAGAGGACTGGGCAATCACCAACCATATGAAGTTCAACAAGGAGAAGTGCCAGATTCCACACCTGGGATGGGGCAACCCTGGATGCACGTACAGACTGGGGAATGACATGCTGAAAACCAGTACCATCGAAAGGGACCTGGGGGTCCTGGTTGATGGCAAGTTGAATATGAGTCAGCAGTGCCCTGGCAGAGAGGAGGGTCAACCCTGTCCTGAGGGGCATCAGGCAAAACATCGCCAGCCGGTCCAGGGAGGTGATTGTCCCGCTCTGCTTTGCAGTGGTGCAGCCTCACCTTGAATACAGTGTGTAGTTTTGGGCACTACAACGTAAGAAGATATTAAGCTCTTAGAGAGTGTCCAAAGGAGGGCAACAGAGATGATGAAGGGCCTTGAGGGGAAGCTGTATGAGGAGAGGCTGAGGTCACTTGGTCTGTTCAGCTTGGAAAGATGAGATTGAGGAGAAAGAGGAGACTTGTTGCAGTGTACAACTTCCTCGTGAGGGGAAGAGGGGCGGCAGGCACTGATCTCTTATCTGGTGACCAGTGACAGGACTTGAAGAAACAGCCTGAAGTTGTGTCAGGGGAGGTTCAGGTTGGATATTGGGAAAAGATTCTTCATCCAGAGGATGGTTGGGTACTGGAACAGGCTCCTCAGGGAAGAGATTACAGCATCAAGCCTGACAGAGTTGAAGAAGCATTTGGATGATACTCTCAGGCACATAATGTGACTCTTGGGGATGGTCCTGTGCAGGGCCAGGAGCTGGACTCCATGATCCTTGTGCGTCCCTTCCAACTCACCATACTCTGTGATTCTGTGACCTAATTTGATGCCCCTAATACTTGAGTGTAAAGAGTTGGAAGTAATAGTTGACAATCCCTCTTTGCTTATCTCATATTGTTTCATGCCATTAGAGACTGTAACTCAGATTTTAGTTTTCAAATATGCAAGTGGTTTTTTTGAATTTAATGCATTTCAAATGTACATTGATTATTTGAAGAGCTGGTGAGGTCTTGCATCACCTATAGAATTCTTTGGAGCATGGGTAACCCACACATCCGAAAAATTTGGCTTGTTGTAATATGTGAAGAGGCTTGATCCATAATGCCAAGAATATTGTACAAGACCAATCCAGGCATGGATTCTGAATGAATTCTTCACCATGATGTGAAAAATATGGTTGGGTCTAAATAGGTTCACTAATAGTGTTTTGCAGACTCAATGACCTCAGTGTTAACTACAATCCTATATAACAGCAACGGATTTTATATGATTGTAAGTGTAATAGAAAACCTAAAGGAGACAGATCTGAAAGACCAAGAAAATATCACACCTCACATAGTTAAAATAACAAAGGGTTTGATTTAAATCCACAAAAGCTGGGAAAATTCAGAGTTAAGCCTACCTTTCCTTCTTTAAATAGTGCTATTTTTCTTCAGAATTTCTGAAGTCTTTCAAAATTTATAGCTTACTTTGCAATTAATGCCTTACTCTTCAGCCAGGTAAGGTAACATAGCACCATACAGAGGTTTACTTGTGTGTAGAGATCAAGCCAGACCCTCAACATCACTCTAACACAGTTTTCCAGGAGTTGTTAACATACGAATAGTTAACTTGTGTAGACAGATGACAGTACAGCAGAGTAAATCAGCATTCCCTAGGGAACAGCAGGGTCAAACTGAAGAGTTATCTTTTGACTTGATGCAATTGTTCTCTACTCAGAATGATCTCTATTGAGATCGTTCAAACTGAAGGTTTAAACCCTATCAAATCCTCATTCCAAAGTCCCGTTTCAACTGAATATAGCCCTAGTAGCCTTAGCTAGCACCACTAGATCATTAATAAGGCACCGAACATTGACAAATTAATTCTACTGTGTGCAAACCCTTCAGTTTCCAACAGACAACTTTCCCCCCTATTTGAGTCTGACCTAATCTTGAAAAAATAAAGTACTCATAAAATGGAGGAGAAAGTATAATTACTGGATGGAGGAGACTATTAGTGAGTGTACTCTGCTAAGTGCTTTCATACCCAAGGCAATATTAGCTGAATCTTACCAGGTGAAGATTTAAATACTTTACACATGTGCCTCTTTTTTTTTTTTTTTTTTTTTTTTTTTTTTCCCAGAGAGCAGAGGCTGCCAGTTATTGTATAAACTCAAGCTTTTAGGCTGAAAGCTATTGACTTCCCCTTAGAATCTCATCCAAGGTCCTGCTGCAGGTTTTAACTCATGGAGAGCTCTTCTCTAATGGGATTTTTACTGATCAGAATTGAAGGTGGACATTCCACCAGGACAGAGTTATGAGAGTTTTCATTGAGAAACATTCGTGGCAAACATACTGACCCAAAAGGCTGTTACAAAAATACCTAAATGAGTTCAGTAGAATAATCCTATTTCCACGGGTGATGAAAAACCATCCTTGAGATCCCACTGGGACTGCTCTGGGGAAGGAAGCATATGTTGGTTTTGGTTGCTTTGGTTTTAAGCAAGTTGTATGCTCCTAGCACCCAGTAAAATCAGAGGAGATCAGTACTTGCAGAAAGGACGTAAAAGGGAAAAGACAGGATTCTACAGATCTGCAAAAAGGGGATAGTAAGAGCTCAGATAGGCAAACAGCAGGAATTTGGTCATAAGGGGAAGAGAAAGAGCTATGGAGCTATGTGAGATGAACAGAAAAGGAGGAGGGTAGAAGAAACCAGAAGTTGTGGATGGGTAAGAATGAAGTGGTGGAGAAGAGAACTGGAAATGGTTCAGAATAACATGTGGGAAGGTAGAAGTAATAAGAAAAGTCCATATGTAAGATAAGTTTACTTGAGAAGAGCTGATAAACAATAGAAGTCTTGTGATACTGGAGACATAATTAGCAAGACCATCAAAAGGCAGGTACTTTGCTTTTTCTTTGTATAAAGAAAAAAATGCTTAGATGTTGCAATCTGTGTTAGAAATCATGTCTTTTCTTTTCTCTCCTTTTTTTTTTCTGATTTCATTTTGAAAGTACAGGTTATTATCCATTAAACCATGTATTTCCTTAGCTATCAGAACTAAATAGAAACACAAGATTACACTGACCAACAAATACAGTTGTGGTAGGGGGAAACAATTTTCCCCCTGCAGTTATAAAATGATAAAACCCCCAGAGGATGGTGACCCTTGAAGTTTTGAGGTTTTACCAGTGAGCGCTTCTGCAAAATATAAATATATCACAAGCAGACAGGAAGAGAAGGTAGTTGTAGTTTTTGTAGAAGAAGTAGCCATGTTGTAAAGCTACGAGGAGAAGCAGCAGCAGCCTCACTGGGGGCTGGGCCCCCCAGCCCCAGCTGGGGGGGGGGCTGCAGGGACCTGGAGCAGTGTTAAACTGAGCTAAGTACCTGTAGTTAGAAAGCTGAAGGAGTTTTCTCCACTGTGATTGGGCAAATGGAGCAGCGGCAGAGGCAGCAGTGGACAGAGGACAGTGGCAAAGAGCCAACAGATAAGAACTGAAGAAGCAGCTAACAGCATGCAGCCAAGGAAGACACAGAGTTGTCTGAGAGAGCCGAGAGAGAGAGCCAGCAGCAGAGAGAGAACTGAGTTCTACAGAGAAAGTTTGGGTAAGAACTGAAACTAAAACCCCAAATTCCTTGGAGACCTCCGAGAAAGGAGGATGATGATGGACTCTTACTTGAAAGAGTCTTAAAGTGATACAGCACTGCAGAAAGGAGCTAAAAAGCTCAGAGAAGGAATGCGGAGAGGGTGACCTTGGCCCCCCCCGCTGCTTGAGACAGAGCACAGAGCTCCGCAAAGGGACTTGAATCCCCTAAAGATAAGGACTGTCACGAAGACCCCTGTGCTTTGTGATATGACGTGGTGATAGAGCCCTTGTCCTGGAAAACGCAGTCCACGGAAGAGAAGATCCTCGCTTTAGACGATGGGCCACGAGGGTTTGGATCCCCTCTCGTGTGTACTAGTAGAGATCCAGCTACAGCTGTTGCATGAGAAGAAGAGAACCTGCTGCCTTAGAGACATTGCTGCTTTGACAGTGTAAAAGGATCTTTTCCTTCTTCCCTCCTGGACTTTTATTTGGAGGGAAGAAGAGATTTGATCCATTGTAAATACTTTTATGTCATGGTAGAGATAATTAAGATTATATATAATGTATTGTAGTATTTATTTGTACAGTCATTGTAATATATATTCCCTTTCTCCATTCTGAGTCTCGTGTGGTGTCTGGAAAACCCATCTCACACTGGGTTGAGATGTGGGAGGGGGCTTGGAGTAGGGAATTGGATTTTTGGAGCTCTCAAACCATGACAGCAGTACAGAGCAATCCAGTGTTCCACAGTAGTTTATTTGGGTAATCTCTTTTATTTACCCATCTGAGATTAGCTGCTTGTGGAAATGTTTATCTTCATTAAAATGCAGATGCATTCACCACTACAGTTAGTATAGAAGTAGCCCATAAACATGTATTCATGCAGCCATGCATAAACTTAATGCATTCACTGCAAAATGTTTGCTTGAGCTGCCCTGTTACTGTTTAAATATGTTACTTTGACCATGTCCATAACGTAGAGGTCACACTTAAATTTTTGTTGTCTCCTAATTTAGTATAATTTTTCATCCCCATACTAGCTGTTACAGTTTTAATTTCTGTAAGTCTTAGAAAAACATGGTAGAGTATTCTTAACTCAAGAAGCTATCACTTAAACGAACCAATAGTGTGTTTTATTTACCTACAGAAATAAGGATTACTCTTCTACTGGATTTATAATGTGATATTTGGAACCATTATCCACCACTTTCCTTGTCCCAAAGAAAATGATGTCAAAATGTTTGGATTTTTCTACCTGTTGCAGGAAACACTCCGTTAGAGGCCGAGGCAGGGATTTTCTTTTGTTTGTGTTTGTGTTGGGTTTTTTTTTCAAATGAGTGGGATTACTTATGGAATACTAAAGTACAGTATACAATTGCTATGGAACAGTATTTTAGGAGACTGAGATATTAGGAGGTGACATTTGAAAAACCATTTCTCAATGTCACTCTTAGTAAGATGTAATGAATTAAAAAGACTTGCCATTATTTCCTTGATACGTGACTAGTGGTAGGAGTTGCTCAAGTGAGTGCTTGTTTATAAACGTAGGAATTTACACATAGCAATTTTGTTAAAATCATTTTGTGATTTAGAATTATAATGACAGTTGAAGCACAAAGGTAGAATCCAGGTCACCTCCAAAGAGTAGACATTTCCATGGAGGTTTTCACAAAGATACAGAGAAAGTTGAGTCTTTGAAGTACTGTTCAAACTCCTAAATCTTCAGGGTTTTACCCAGGTTACCTGCGCCATCCCCATTGAGATTGCATTTCCCTGTAGAACTGCAGGGACTTCTGTCTCTGCTCCCTTTGCCTGTCTTTGTTTCTCCTGTCAGTGTAAGAGTCTGCAGTTCTTTATATCTTGAGATGCTTCCAAGTCCCCATTCTATGCCAACGCTTAAAATGCAAAGTACTGCTGATATTATAAAGATCGACATCTTATTCTAGTGATAACTCTGCTTTTAGAGAAGTGGGAAGTGGAGAACGATTTTAAATGCTTTATATCTGACTAGAAACATGCTGTTAGCTTCCATTTGGAAGATTGTCTTTTCCATTTCTTACATATATTTATGGATGGGCAAATGAATGGATTTCACTCCTGAATGAAGATGAATACAGACCACTTATATCCCTTGAGCAGCATAGGTCATATCAGCGTGATATTAGTAGAAACTTGAGACACTGCAGAAGCTTTTCATTATTTTTTTCCCAAAGTATGAGAAAAATTACAATGCGGAATTTCTTGAATGGAATTAATTTTAACAATGTACTGTCCCAAAGGTGAGAGCAAGAAGTAAGAAAAGTAAAACTCTCAGAGAAGAGAGATGTTTTTCCTGGGAAAATGTACTCATTTTTCAAGTATGCCTTCAGAACCTGAGGACCGACCTGAGATCTACAGATAATGAAACTGCGCACTCACATCTCCACAGATGAAATTAAGAACTACACCTATGAACAGGGCCTTTTTTGTACCAACATGCAATTACTAGTCCATGAGGTGGGATTTTGAAAATTTACCCACAAATTTAATACATAATGCTTTATGTAAAAGTCAGTTGTCAAGATCTGAAATTTTGTCTCCACTATAATAAACAATGATCCCTATGAAGACAGCTAGATGCACAATATGATTCTGTAAATCTTGACAACAAGAAGCCAAAAGAAATGATCCTCGTTGGCATTGAATTAAAAAAATTGTCCCTCTTCTAGGTCCTAATCCTGCCAATAATGAAAATTATAAGCCTTGATCTCTATTGTGATATAGACCAGAGTAGTGTTGTGGCGGTCAGCCTAAAATCTACTATCACATATTTTCTGTTATTTCAAATAAATAAACACAAGAAACAGACAGCTGACTTAACTACTGCACTTCAGTGCAGAGATCAGACAGTGCTCTGCATGCTCACTGCCAGGCAAGAGCATGAGGACTGATGCAGTGAAAGGGAAGGATTGATAGGATCTAGAGGAACAGCAATATGCAATCCATGTAGATTCTTTGTAACATGACTTGAGAAGAAAAAGCATTCAGATTTATATATTCAAAGATTCATTAAGTTTCAGAACAGGCAATCCCTTCACTGTACTTACAGAGGTAATGTGACCTTTCTATTCTCGATTAATATTCTTCTGTTTACCCATGGAAGAACAGCATTAATTCTTTCAGCCATCTTCTTTCTGTATTTAATGTGTTTTACATGAGCTACTTCCTTAGTAGGGTGTTCAGGGTCAGCAAACTACCAAAAAAATTATATTCTGATGATTATCTTAGATAATCTAAAGATTTTTGCAGCACTTCTGCTTCCCAGAACTGACCAACTGTTTCTCTTTATCCAACTATCTTTTTTTATGTGTAACTACATGGAAATACATCAATGGATTTACCAATTAACTCAGACAACTCTGTACTAGTAACCCATCATTTTCATTCTTTACCACTGCTTCTAGCTGCTTGTTGTACTTTTACCAGCACGATTCTGTATTTATTTCTATGTTTGTTGGTATGGATCATGCTGGAATCATCTTACACCTGGCTGCTTTAGAGCCATTCTCATGTGCCATTACACTCAGATGTAATGAACTGATTAGTTTTAATGTTGCTCTTACTATGAGCCACATCAAGTTTGCATTTGAGGAGCTGCCCTTAATCCATTCATCCACAGGTTTATCTACATATATCTTTACCTATGCCAAGGTCTTCCTTCTGTCAGACCAACATATGACTGGGAAGATGTTCAAAGCCACAGGCTGGTCGTGGTAACTGAAAGAAACAAAAAGACTGAATGGGGTCAGGCACACAGTGAGTGTCAGTATCCTGGAAAGAGAAGCTGGGAAGCCTGATTGATGATGAACTGGGCCTCAGCAGAAACTTGGTGGTGAGAAGAAAGCCTCCAATGGGTGCTGGGAAAGGAAAAATGTTATGGGAAGAAACCAGTGCATAAAGTATCATGGTAGGAACAAGAGAGATCAGACCATGTTTAAATGGAGGACTACAAGAGGAAGATTTTTTGGATGTGTTAGGGACATAAAAGAATATTTGGATTACTGTGGTGGGTTGACCCTGGATAGATGCCAGGTGCTCACCAAAGCTTCTGTGCCACACCCCTCCTCAGCTGGGCTCTCCCGAAAATACAGCAAAAGGCTTGTGGTCAAGGTAAGGACAGGGAGAGATCACTCACCAATGACAATCATGGAAAACAGATTCCACTTGGGAAATCTAGTTTAATTTATTACCAATAACATCAGAGTAGGATAATGAGAAGTAAACCCCAATCTTAAAAACACCTTCTTCCTACCCCTCCCTTCTTCCATGGCTTAACTTTATTCACAATTCTCTGTTGCTCCTTTCTCCTCAGAGGGAGAGCTCCTCACATTCTTTTTCTGCTCCAGCATGGGGTCCCATCCTATGGGAGACAGTCCTCCAACGTGAGTCTTTCCCATGGGTGCAGGTGTCCACAAACTGCTCCCGTGTGGGTCCCTTCCATGGGGTGCAATCCTTGAGGAACAGGCAGTTCCAGTGTGGGTCCCCTGTGGGGTCCCAAGTCCTGTCAGCAAACTTGCTACAGTGTGGGCTCCTCTCTTCACATGTCCACAGGTCCTGCCAGGACTCTGCTCCAGCATGGGTTTCCAATGGGGTCACAGCCTCCTTCAGGCATCTACCTGCTCCGGTGTGGGATCCTCCAGGAGATGCATCTGCATATGTGCTCCACTATGGACCTCCATGGTGTTACGACCCGCCCCAGAAAAAGGGGAGGGGGGTAACCCAGGTTCATATCAATAATTCCCTTGGGGTGGATTAGAGTGAAACAACACTGAATAATTTGTGTCTGAAAACATATATAGGTAGGGCTTATTTTAACATTTTTGTTTTAATAGGTATGTTGGCATTTTGGGTGTTGTCATCTATATTATCTATCATAGCGATAACCTCTGGGGGGAAAATGCACAAGGGAGAGAAAGGAAAGACAGGATAAGGCTAAGGGAGAGTAAGGGAAAGAAAAGCTGAGAGTGGACAGATGAATATAGTCACTGCCCACGGGTTCCAGCGATGACACTTGGTAGTTGCAGCTTCCATGTCTGTCAGTTGAAGTGGTGGCCTTGATCTACTGGGGGTGAAGGAGGGAAGCCCCCACACTCGAAGAAGTTATGAGTTATTATATCCATGGTCAGTGTCATGGGCCATGCCTCGAGCCTCCAACCTCTCCTGGGCCTGCATAGAGTTTCTGTGTGTGGCCTGGCTCCCGCCTTTCAAGATTGGCAAAGGGGGGGATGGGCTTTGATGGGCCATCAGAGGTATAATGCTAAAGTCCTGCAGAAGCCTGCAAAAGTCCCTTGGTAATCCTAGGATGCATAAATCATTAACTGTTTCAGTCTCTGACACATGGGTTGCAGAAGGACAGCGTGCCCCACCATAGTCTTCACCACAGGGGGAAACTGCTCAGGTGTCTGAAGCACCTCCTCCCCCTCTTCTCTAACCTTGGTTTCTTCAGGGCTCTTGTTTTCACATATTCTCTCTCCATCTGTTGTTGCTGTTGCACAGCAACTTTCATGCTTCCTAAATTTGTTATCCCGGAAGTGCTACCACTGTCACTGACGGGCTTGATCTTGGCCAGCAGTGGATCCGTCTTGGAGCCAGCTGGCATTTGCTCTGTTGGACATAGGAGAAGCTTCTGGCAGCTTCTCACAGAAGCCCCCTCTATAGTTCCCCTATTGTCAAAACCTGACCATGCAAACCCAATGCAATCATGCAATCTGAGCTAAGAAGTGAGAAAAGTGAGCAGCTATCAGGGTGCTGTTATGGTTTAAATTTTTTTAAATAATGTAATTTATTGACAATACAAACTTCTGATCATTCATTCAGGTATTGAGAGGAGAAGAAGAAAGAGAATACACTTAGAATACTTCTCATTCTCCTTCCTATTCTCAAATTCCCCTATTTTCACCACAAGTTATATTCACTCTGTCTCAACTCTGCCTGTGAGGCACAGGAGGTTTGTAGTTGTAGGCATGGTGGTTTGTGTCTGTCACTCCATGTGCATTGTTGTTTTTTTCTGCTGATATCTGATTCTTGCTGATTTTTCTTGGCTGCTATTTGTTTCGGGGTATCCCATCCCCAGCATGGGTCATCCATGGCTTCAATCTCTTTGACGATGTCCCTGCTCTGGCATTGTCAGTCCTGGGTCTTCTCCCACACAGTCACCCCTTCAGCCCTGCCTATGCCCAGCTCAAGTGTGAGGGTCACCCTGAGTGAGTTCTTGGGCACAGCCTGGAGAGATGTAGAGTGCAGATCCTGGCTCTCTCCCAGCAAACTCAACATGGGGCATTGTACGGTACTGATGCTGCCTTGAGCTGCTCCGCTGCCTCCTTGTCTTTGAATTGCACTTCTCTGTGCCATGCAAGGAAGCCCAGGCTTGTAGAAATCTGTCAGAATAACCCTCTTAATCCTCAGAGGAAGGATTTAATTGTTATTCTACTCTTGGTGTACAATGCTGCATGTTGTATTGTGTATTCGATGACCTCATTATGACTTGTGAGTGTCAGTGTTTTAGTGAAGCATATTAACATTTCATTGAGAAAATCATGTTAAACCAAGCAGCAGGCACAAATAGAGAATCAATTGGCTGAATGGTAAAAAGGTTTATCAATGTATTATAAATAGTTCCTCCTGTTGTTGCCAGCTCTGTAGAATTGTATAGATTAGAAGCAAGCACATCTGGAGATGAGCTTGTGGTGAGGTATTGAGGTGACCTTTATTACTGAATGATGTGGAATGTTGCCAAGATAAACTGACACACCATTGTTCTTTAAAAAAAAAGGAAAATAAAAAGAAAATATTTTACTATGCAGCTCAGACATTTGCTGGTCCACAGGATGATCAGACATAACAATACCCTCTGTAGATCTTTTTTAATCCTGATATCACATATTCAGATTTTTTTTTAATGCAGCTAAATGTGTTGACAGGATTTACTTACAACTGCACATGGTTTACCTGACACAGATCTGTATAAAAATAGAAGGGCTGAAGGCCAGTGAGTCGTTAACTGGAGCACTGACATTAAAAAATTTGTGTGGCTTCTCCCTAAATCTTAATGAAAACACTTGCCATTTTCTGATAACATACATGGTGCAATGGTATTTTTTTTCCACATAGAAAATTGTTAAAAAATATTTTTGAGTCCTGCTTCCTCTGAATGTGCAGGCTACAGTCCATTTGGTACCTGGGTTGTCCTCAGGCAGTAGCTAGACTCCTCCATCCTTCAGCACTGAGACAGAGCAGTGACTCCACTGTTTGTTTGGTCCCTGTCATGTCCTGATCATTTCATTGCTTCATATAAAGCACAGTGACAACAAGTAGTGTTCTGTAGGTTTTGAAAAGCCTTCACGAGCATGCTTTGGAGGGTAAAACAAACACCCTCCCAACAACATCACTCCTAAATCTTTAATTTGTGCAAGCTTTTATGTGGATGTCAGCCCTAAGCCCATGTAACATGAATAAATTACTGGTTTGCAGGGAAGAAAAGCACTGCCTGTATTTTATCAGCTCAGGTGAAAGTAGCACAGCCTACAGATTTATGCTAAATTCCATTACCTGTAAAGAGAGCATTGATTTAAATTTTTTCTGTTTTGAAAACCATGACATGAGAAATGATGGCTTTCCATTTTATTTGTATTAATTGTATACACACTTTGGAAGCTGATAGGCTAAGATTGACTTTAATTGAGTCATAAATTTAACATTGAGAAATGCCATCCATTTAGCTGGGCAGTTCTGTGATGAAATACATTTCTAAAGCAAGGATTGCTGGCAGAGTGTCTGAGATAACAAATGATAAATGATTTATACCTATGGTTACAAAGAGTCAGTCCTCAATAAAAAGTGGGTAACATCTCAAAGAGCTACCATAAGTTATTTTCCCTTGATTTTACCACAAGAAAGTTGTTTTATTAAAATATTCTTTAATACATTACTCTATTTGATAAAAACTCACAGAAGATATGTTCTGAAACCTAAAATACCAGGTATCCTATCATTGCATGATGTGGCACTAAACCCTCCGCTCTACAGGAATATACTTTTGCATAAATCCGATTAAATAAATCAGACTCTTCATATCTGTACACACATGAAAAGGTTCATGAATACTTATATTCATATCCCTAGCTGTTGTAGGGTGCTGCAGTTCTATAACAGTCAATAGAGCTTGAACATTTTGCACTAAAGTGTTATCATAAGAAGTTCAACAAGGGAAAGTACTAGATTCTGCACCTGGGATGGGGCAACCCCAGATGTACAGACAGACTGGGGAATGAGATGCTGGAAAGCAGTGCCATGGAAACGGACCTGGGGGTCCTGGTTGATGGCAAGTTGAAGATGAGTCAGCAGTGCCCTGGCAGCCAGGAGGGCCGACTGTGTCCTGGGGGGCATCAGACAAAGCATCACCAGCTGGTCCAGGGAGGGGATTACCCTACTCTGCTCAGCACCGGTGCAGCCTCGCCTGGAATATTATGGTACTTTTGAGTATGACAATATATGAAAGATATTAAGCTGTTAGAGAGTGTCCAAAGGAGGGCAACAGAGATGGTGAAGGGCCTTGAGGGGAAGCCATATGAGGAGAGGCTGAGGTCACTTGGTCTGTGGGGCCTGGAGAACAGGTGAGTGAGGGGAGACCTCATTGCAGTCTACAGCTTCCTCACGAGGGGAAGAGGAGGGGCAGGGACTGATCTCTTTTCTGTGGTGACCAGTGACAGGACTCAAAGGAATGGCCTGAAGTTGTGTCAGGGGAAGTTTAGGTTGGCTTTTAGAAAGAGGGTTGTTGGGCACTGGAACAGGCTCCCCAGGGAGGTGATCACAGCACCAAGCCTGACAGAGTTGAAGGAGCATTTGGACAATATTCTCAGTCACATGGTGTGACTCTTGGGGCTGTCCTGTGCAGAGCTAAGAGTAGGAATCCATGATCCAACTCAATATATTCTTTGATTCTATGATTCTATGTTTATAAAGCTATTGGGAAGCAAATCTCAACACAAGTTGTAACATATTTCGGAGATGACTATGAAAAGCATAATTACCTCTCATGTATTTTTGTTATTTTTCCCTCTGTTGAATTTCATGAGGAAAACATCCTGCCATTTTGACTCCAAGATCTCTTTGAGCAGCTGTAAAAGGATTATTTCTATATCAGAAAGATAAATGTTGTCCCACAGAAATGTGGGGGTTAAAGTCTCATCTATACAACCAAATTCTCATTCCTGAGTTCATCATCTTTTTCTCTAAGTAATATAATGGCCCTCATCAGTCAGGCACCTGAGTATCTTAAGTCAGAGTGTTCTGTTTTCCCTTGGAAAGGAGATGATTTGGCTTTGGGATGGAGAAAATGTAAATGGTATTATGAGATGGCTGGTGTGGCTTCAACTGCGATGGATTTTTGAAGGAGTTTGTCTCTGACATATGTAATTTTTTTCTTGTTTCCACTTTGGTTCATGCAATAAAGATCTTAGAGGTGATGACAGCAAGAAAACATGGAAGTGAACCAGATAGAGATCTCCTATTTAGTGTTGAGTTGTCTGTGTAGAATGATACACATAACAGAAATATTTTAATGCATCTCCAAGAAGCTTATCAATGATGTTTTAAGTTCTGTCTTCCTACTTCCTTTGAAGACATTCACTTACTGTGTGAGTCAGCACAGAGAAATAGCAATGCTGAAACAGGATCACCTGGATCCTCCATCCAGTTTGCACCAGTCATTTCAACCTCAATAAGGGAGACATATGCAGGGCTACTCTTTCTAGTGATCCCTGATATTCTGGCTAGCAGGCAAACAACAGACCTTTTTTTTTTTGTATGAACAAATCTTGGAAGAGAATACAAACAATAATTTTTTCTGCAGCATAACCATCTGTAATATGTTTGAAAGAAAAGGAATACAGTGTTTTGAATAGGAGTCAAGTACATCGTTCAATCAGTATTCCAGGTCTTAAAGTGTAAATGTTTACTTTGAGTCCATAATTTACTTTCTTCTATCAATACTTTATTTGAAGCCCATAAGAAATAGTTATCTCAAGCAACAAAAAAGCTTTATCTCTATGCAAAGCAGAAAAGAATGGTGATCTGGTTTGGGTGACAGAAGACTAAAATACAAACAAGGAGTTTCACTCGTAAAGTGATACCACCTTTGCTGATAATAAATGATCTTCATTTCAGAAAAACTGTCCAAAAACTGACCACTGTTTTTTTTCTTTAGAAGAAATAATTCTTGGAGGTATTAGAAACTTCTGTCACTAATACAGAAACTTTCTATAGAGATATTTAAGTTACATTTAGAAAGAAACCAAAAAACAGAGCTCCCAAAATGAAAGGGGTAATGTGGCACAGATTTTCACAGAAACAAACCAAGCAACCTATTTTTATTGTTTCAAAAAATTTAACAGAAAAATATGAAGTCCAAACCTACCAAAGCTTGCTCTCTGGAATTAAAACAAAAACAAAAAACAAAACCAAACCAAACCAACCAACCAAACAAACCCAACCACCCATCAAAACCCAAACAAAAAAAAGCTAAAAAACACAAAGAAACCCCAAACCCATAAATTCTCTTTGGATTGAATCTCTTGGATTCAATTAAAATACAAATAATTATGGGGAATTTGTGTCATTCTGGATCGATTCTGAGCAACATGATTTAGGAACTGGTTTTGTGCAGGCACAAGGAGGTGCTCACCAGCATATAACATTCTGCTCACAGAAGATGCATATAGACTCGGTATTTTGGTTTACTCCTGACACCTAGAATAATAGCTCACATCTTCTGCCAGAGATGAATGACTGCAAATGACTGTTTAAGACACTCAACTTCATCATTGATTTCACAGGATTTTTTTTTTTGCCACTCAGTCTCCTCTGCCAAACTCAAACTGCTCTCCAATTTCTACCCTTTTCATTTTGTTTTGCAACAGAAATACATCATCCAGTGTATGCTTCTGAGTTTATAAAATACGCAGTAGGCAGTCAGGTTTTCAGCACTAGCATAGCTCTGGGGAATTTTGAAGCACTAAAATTTCTGCAGTAGTACAACATGCTGTGGTTTTGGAAGTGTTGCCTTTTTATTTGTTTCCTTTGTAATCAAAATATTAGTCAAAATCAGCAACACACTAATGCAGGTTATTATCAGAATGATTAAATAGAGAAATCTAGGAGAGGAATAGTGAGACGTGACCTTCTGATAATAAGAAGTGCATTCTGCTTGTCATTTGGCATTTGTCCATAACCATTATGTCTTGGACTTCAACAGTGGTTATATTTTCCAAAACTTTCCCCTTCAGCCCAGCAGCAGCTTCTTCTGTCTTTTTCATCACCTGAGAGTCGGTGAAAGTTGGAACATATTTTAGGATATGTGCTTTTGCTGTCCCAGGTGATGGATTGGTGTGTGTTATGTCTCTCAGCACACAAGTAGTGTCAGCAGTCTAAGGAACAGAGACCTCCTGTCCTCCATTTTATGTCTCTGTTTCTTCTGTAGCATGGACAGGTTGGTGTGAACCTGACACATGACCCTTGTGAAGGTGGGATAGCTTTTACCTTAGTAAGTGGCCAGTAACCTTTTTGTGAAGAATTTCTACTTGTCTCTATGGAAGAATTTGGCTTTCTTGTCTAATTTGTTTCTTCTGTTTCTGCCTCTAAGTTGATGGTCCTGTAAAGTACAGGAGTTTTGCTATATTATCTTCTAACTTTTTACATGGTTTTCCTGATTGTGGAACCAACACAGGAACTAGAGGTCTTGTAGACTCCTTGCAAATCACTTCTCCATGCCCCTTTACTTATTGCAAGCTCAGCCATTGCTTCACAGGCACACAAGTAAGTCTAAAACTAATTCAGAGTGCTAAGGGTCACCTCTGTTTTAAGGCAGGTCATTGGAAGAATCCCCTGTGAGCAGATAATGTTTATGAAAAAAGAGCCAGCCATATATGAAAAGGGGAACTGTGACAATCGTAGATGTGCAAGCTCTTTTCCCAAGTCCTCATGGCAGTATTTGACCTGGCTATGTTTCTCTTCAGCAACTTCTTCTTTATTTTATTTATTTTGGTTTCATAGTTCATAAGTTCATCCATTCTATCTTGCGCCTCAGAGAATCCTATTTCATCTCCCTGTTTTGGTGTGCTGCAAAAAATCTCAATGTGAATGAGAATCAGGAAGCTCTCACTCAAAAAGTGCAGGCAGAGAGGAGTTGGGTTTAGAAAAACTAATATAAATACTCTTAGAAATTATTATTACTAACTGTTTTAATAATCTGCCTATTATTGACTACTAAATAGAATGAAAATAGTAAAAGTTCACAGGACTGTTGACAGACCAGGACAGTGAGGTTGAGAGAATATACATAGTTCTGAAAAACTTGCAAAGCATGAAATGTTGAATCCTTTCCTGATGTTGTGAAAACTTCACTGACTGCACCAAGGCCAGGCATTTGTCCTAAATAGCAGCATATTGCTTTGAAATTATGGGGCACTGGACCATCCCTTGTAAATCTCTATAAATTCTGGACACAGAGTTCTTACAGATACCACTTGTAATGAATAGGTTGTGCATTGATTTTCACTCAAGGTATAATCCTCAAAAAAAGGTCTTTGGTAGTATTATATTCTTGTTATAGTTTTAAATTAGTGCCAGTTTTTACATTGGTGTGTATAGCCAGTTTAACAGAATGTTTACAGGTTGCATTTCTTCTGGAGGAAGAAATTCAGGTTGTTGGAACTGAGTTTGCTCTGACAGGAGGATTTCTTCTGGCTGCTGCATGCTGAAGATTTGAAATTTGGCACCCAAAGCCTGTAATTTTCTTCATGAATATTAATTCTGTATTAACAGTCCTCAGTCTGTGCTATTTACAGAGGACAGTTTTCATTTATTTTACTCCTTAAGTCTTTTTCCCCTCTAGCTGGGAAAAAAGTACTAGTTGGATTACTAGTTTGAAAGATTTTCTTTTCCTTTTTTTTTACAAGAAGAGGATAAAGGGTCATATATGTTTCCTGAGAACTCTCTGGTCTTACTTAAGTTTTCAATCTACAGGTTCTAGAAAAGGTCTTTAATGGAACGATAGTTTAATAGCAAATTCCAGATGGTGTCTGTACACATGAAGAATATACTTACATGTCTTTATTTCAGCTATTATCCCAAACAGCACAAGGGATAGCAAATCTCTGCACTAATGGGTAACTCTCAAAGCCTTTCACAGCAGGATTATCTTGGCAGAGGAAAGGTCATGGTTATGGGCTTTGACAAAGAGTTCCTGAGAGTCTCTTTTTTCTTCCAAAAGCCTGGATTTTTCTTTCATCTTGTATCACTGTTCAAATACACTGAAGATCATTACTGTTCTAAAGAAAATCATGAATAGGAGATGTGTCCAAATGGAATAGTTATCACTAATTCAAGTTCATGACATAGCAAGTTCTGCAAACCAGAGAAGCTCATAAACTCGTTGTGCACAGCTAGCCAGGAACTGAAATTGCTGTTTCTTTGGAAATGCTGACAATTCAAGGAGGAAAATGTAATTCATAAGAACAAGAAACTAAAAAATGTGGCTTCTGCTCTAAAATCAAAATAGTCTGAAAGCATACCTGTGGAATTAAAGCATTTTAATTTTGTAGAGTTCAGAAGTTTTTATTTTACTTAAATACTTCTACATATTCTGTTCCAGTTCCTTATTTGATAAAAACTTCAAATGTAAACAAAAGCATGAACAGATGAATGGTATTAAAATGAAAATCTAAACACATAATATGCAACACACACAAAATAAATACTCAGTATAAACACATAAATACATATTTATATACACTTTTCCAGTCATTGTGCTTTCTAAAACATTGTCTTCAAACTGCCACCAATGCCACTGTACTTTTAATATTACCATAGAATCATAGAATCAAAGAATGGTTTGGGTTGGAAATGACCTTAAAGATCATCTAGTTCCAACTCCCTTGCCATGGCCAGGGACATCTCCCACCAGCCAAAGTTGTTCATAGCCTTATCCAAACCGGGACTTGGGAGTTCACAATTTCCCAGGGCAACTTTTCCAAGTGCCTCACCACCCTCACAGTAAAGAATTTCTTCATTATATCTAATTTAAATCTACCTCCTTTTAGTTTAAAATTGTTACCATCAGAAAAACATCCCTACTCATTTCTCTTGCAGGTCCCCTTTACGTACTGGAAACTGCTATAAGGTGTTCCTGGAGCCTTCCTTCCTCTTGGCAAAACAACCTCATTTCATTTAGCCTGTCTTAGTAGGAGAGGTGCTCCATCCCTCTAATCATCTTCGTGGCCTTCCTCTGGTCCTGCTCTGACAGGTCCATGTCTTTCCTGTGAGGAACCTACAGCTGGACACAGTACTCCAGGTGGGGCTTCACCAAGAGCAGCATAGAGACACAGAATCAAAGACTCACCGAACCATAGAATGGGTCAGATTGGAAGGGACCACAGTGAGTCATCTGGTCCAACCTCCCTGCTCAAGCAGGGTCATCCCGAAGCACAATGAACAGAATAGCGTCCAGGTGGTTCTTGAATACCTCCACTGAGGGGGACCCCCCCCAGCCTCTCTGGGCAACCTGCTCCAGAGCTCAGTCCCCTACACACTAAAGAAGTTCTTCCCTATATCCAGGTGGGACTTCCTGTAATTCAGTTTCTGCCTGTTGCCTCTTGTCCTGTTGCTTGCCACCACTGAGAAGAGCCTGACTGCATCATCTTGGCATCTTACCTTCAAGTACTTGATGAGGTCCCCTCTCAGTTGTCTCTTCTCAAGGTGGAACAGGTCCAGCTCCCTGAGACTTTCCTCATAAGAGAGATGCTCCAATCCCCTCATCATCTTTGTCACCACTGCTGAACCCACTCCAGGAGCTACATGTCTCTCTTGTCCTGAGGAGCCCAGAACTGGACACAGCACTCCAGATGTGTCCTCACAGGGCTGAGTAGAAGGGCAGGATTGTCTCCCTCAACCTTCTGGCAATGGTCTTCCTAATGGACTCCAGGATACCACCAGCCTTCTTGGCCAAAAGGGTACACTGCAGGAATATGGACAGCTTGCTGTCCGCCAGGATCCCCAGGTCCTTCTCCACATATCTTCTTTCCAACAGGTCAGCCCCCAACCCATTATTCCTCCTCAGGTGCAGGACTCTGCATTTGCCTTTGCTGAATTTCAGACAGTTTTTCTCTGCCCATCTCTCCAACCTCTTGAGGTCCTTCTGAAGGACTGCAGGACCCTTTGGCATACTGGCCACTCCTCCCCACTCTGTGTCATCAAAGCAACTCTCTCAGCCTTCTGGCAGTGCTTCTTTTGATGCAGCCCATGATGTGGTTGGCTTTTGGGGCTGCAAGAGCACATTGTTGGGTCATATTCAGTTTTTCATCTACCGGTACCCCCAAATCCTTCTCTACAGGGCCATACCACTGGGTATGAATAAATGGGTTGAAAACTGTGATAAAAAGATCTTGGACTCTGAGACTAGGTCATTTAGCACAGTGCGGGGGCACTACTCTTTTCCTCCATAACTGAAAAACTGTATGCAAACAAACAGCCTTTGGTTTCAAACTACACTTTCTGACCCACACCAAAACTGTTCCTACAGCTTTACGAATAGCACAGACAGACAAGGGACAGTACTTTGTCCTAAGCTTCAATTTTTTTTAGTTTGCTTATACAGATGTAGTTATAGACGTTCTTCCAGGAAAGAAAGGTCCAAATCTGCTTCCTGAGGTTTTCATTTTAGAAAGAACAAAGAGGTCTTTCAGCAGAAAAACTGGAGAATAAATAGCTTAAATCCATGAAGAAGAGATGTATGGAAGGCCAGTGAAGCCTTAAGGCCTGATCTGAGCTCGTCCACATGATTCGGGAAAAATATTAACGAAATTCTTGAGATTGATTTTACAATAAACAAGTGTGAGATAGCCACAAACAGCACTCAACCAGGGATCCAGAATTAGAGTCCCAGCCAAAACACCAGAAAGAAAAAAAATAGCTTTCAGACTACCTGCATGTTCATCAGTCTTCCAGACTTTAAGTCAATTTCTGTAAAATTTACTCCTTCAGCAATGTTTAATCATAGAGCAGTATTCTTCTTTTCGGAGTATAAGGGTATGTGTTAAAGCTACCTGATCAGGTTTTTAGCTCCACTGTAATAATATATACAGCAATTTTGTAACATACCCATTATCACATATATACAGCACTCAACTGATGATTATATATGCCTCCCACTGCTGCTGTCAATCAGTTATGACAAGTGTCCTTGCTTTCGTGTTCAGGTTTACAGTGTAACAACCTTACTGAAAATCCTCCTGTTAAGTTGACAACCATAGGGGAGAACCTACCAGCTGCATCCCTTCTGATGGAAACCCTTATAACAGTGCTACATGCGATGACATCATCGAAACCTGTGCAATTTTTCGAAGCAGTAGCCTTTTTTATTTTTTAAATCAGAGCAGAATTGATGCAAGCATGGGCACTACTGAAGTGCCAGATGTGTGTAGAAGTGCTAGCAGTCTAGATTTACTTTAAAAAAATCATATAGGAGCTCAAGTAACCTGAATGTGCTTTCAGGATTGGTTTATACAGTAGGGCTCATAAAGTATTCTGTGGCAGATCAGATTCACGCTTACTACAATTTGTATGGAGATCAGTCCATGATTAATGATAATTAAGTGCAAAACTTCTGTTAACACAGCATTATGACTGAAAGAGTATGTGAAGAAATATCACTCTTCGTTTCTACATCATCTTTTCTTTCACTTGCATTCACAGCTGGATTTCCTTCTTCCTTGCACCAGCATGTCTCTGGGTTGGGTCTGGTGATGAGGCTGTCCAAAACAGATATACAGCAGTGATAGAGTTTTATCACATTTTTTTTCCACAGGTAGTCAGTGGCTGACACCAAAGTATTTGTCCATATGTAGAAACTGATGTGGAAAGTCAGGCTTGCCCATCTGGCCAACAGGGCAGAAAAGAGTATGGGATTGTGAAAGAATATGAAAATATTGCTGGTATGTATTTTTATGATGAAAAAGATTTTCTTACGTCACACATAAAACAAACGTGGATCAAGTAGCTAGTGTAAGTAAAAGAATAGAAGGAAGAGAAAAAGTAGGAATTAAACAGCAATACAGAAGAGTAAGAAATGGGTCTGTGATAATATTTCAGTGATATTTTGTATCATCTTAAATAAATGTTATTGTGCAATGCTAAATTCAAATTCTTTTCATCTCCTTTCCTCATTTAAGTAATATAAGATCCAAAGTTGAGAGCATAGTTACTTTTAGTTCTACATACAGCCTAATGTACTTTAGCCACTTAACAAGATGATCTTTCCTTTCTCTCATGACTGTATAGATTGGTCAGTGCCTAAAGTTACAGGTGGGAGAAACCTGGCCAATGTGTCTAAATACAGAGCCAGATGTATCACTCTGAGGCTGCAGAACATATGCTGTGCAGTATTTTGCTTTTTCATTTTGAAGCAGAGGGCATTCAGTACTTTAGGGAAGGAACTACTTTGTTAAAACAGTAGTGGGTCGCATATATTCTAAATTCATCCACACCAATGTTGTTCTTGCTTGGCTTAAGGATTCCTCTTAAGGGAATCCCCTTATGTGTTTAGTAAGGTGTAACTATACTTCTGATATTTCTGATATGTTTCTTTGATATTTACTGTTCTTTCAAAAATAGTTTTTAAATACAGGTGAATGCAGTGGTTTGATTTCTGTATCAACCATTACTGCATTGTGACCCTGCTGAAACAGAAAGCTGCTCCAGTGGAGTCAGAAAACTGAAGGTGACCTGCTGGAATAGCATTGCTTCCCAGGGTTTGGAGAGGATCCAGGCTCGTGGTGCATGCATCAAATCACACAATTACCTGCACAGAACTAATGCACCAGACACAGGGGATTTCTAGCTCAGAGTGGGACTAAAGACAGTTGGAAATGTGGAGAAATGGTGAATGTAGCTGAGAGAGAAAGAGACCTTCCCAGCAGTCTACTAGACTATCAGAGATATGTTGAGAACTCTACAGAAGAAACATACCTGCCACAAGTTCAGCTTACAACCTACAGGTTAGGCAGGAGGATTGATGGGTAGAAGAGAGTATTAGTTTGCCAGACCATTAGGCTTGATCTTGAACATAAAATTGTTCAAAGAGTTTATCTGAATATTCTTCTGGTTTAGCCTGAACCTATCTCCTTGGGGGTGGGGGTTAGGTGGGGTGAGGGGAAGAAAAAAATCTGTTTGGATTTTAAAATTTCAGATCTTTGTTAACAATTACTTAAATGTCTCAAAGACTAATTGTCACCATAATTTGAAATGTGCACCCTGCTTGAGTTCTGAGTTTGCTGAACTTCAGCTTCCAGCCTTTGGGTGCTGTTACTCCACCTTCTTTTAGATTGCAATTAAGCTTTCTTTAAGCTTCTCTTTGAGAAGTGAAATAGATTTTGCTCCTGTCATGTTTCACTCTACAGGACAATTTCCAACCATTTAGTCATGCTGGCTTTCTTCTCTAGCAACTATTTTTTCTGCCTTTAAACTGTAAGTATTGCAGCCACCCGCAATGTACTACAAGCCATTTCCCTGCTATAGTTCAAAACAGCAGTAAAAAAAGCCTCTCTGCTTTCACTCCACATCCCTCAGTTTACACAGTCTTCAGGCTAAATCACCTTTGCTTCCTGCATTTTTCTGAGATCTCACGTTCACCTGATAGCCAAACAAATCTTTTCTTGAGTCTGTATTCCCAGAAGAGAAGCCTGTATCCACTCTTTGAAAGATATTTAATTTAATGTTTTGTCTTATATGTACCAGTTTCACTTCTGCTGTGATTAGAGAGATACTGTCAAGACAGTCAAGACTCCCACAGAAGTCAAGGGTGGAGCACTTTAATCACATAATGATTTCAACTTTTCAGGTATACATGCTAAAGAGGAGCATTAGTCTAAAAACTTTTGGGGAAGCGACTGCAACTTCTGCATCTCCTTCCTCATCTGTCTCCTCCCTCATCTCCCTGATTCTCTTTAAAGTCACCAGACTCAGAGCTCTGGTCTGTTCCATTAGTGCTGAGACTGGTTAAGTTGTATTCCCTAGGCTATACTTAGCAAAGAACTATCAAACTTCCTCAGAAAAAAAAATCCAAAGTTTGACTACCATTTTGGAAAAAACTCTATGGACCATCTCATGAGGTGTCATCACAGTCTGTCATATTTATGAACGGAAAGCTGATTACACTTTGAATGTTAACCATTTTCTCCCCCGTTTTGTATATTTCCTTTTTTTGAAAGCAAAAAAATCTCTATGTATGTCATATAATGATTTTTTATTAAATGCCATTATCTGGCAGATAAACTTCTTTTGTATCTCTTGTACAACCAAGTGGTGCATTATCAGCTGCTGGTTGAGCAACACAGTCATAGGTCACAATCACTACTTCAGCTGTCCAGAGATTTGTAAATCCTCTCTCTCTGGAAGAAGATTTTGGGTCTATTATATTCCTTTTCAGAGTATGGAAGACAGAAAAAATTTGAAGGGATATATTTAAGTCACACTGAGAAACAATGGCAAGAACATTTAAAATGTGCTATTTTCGCATCTACCCAATACTTTTTTTTCTCCTACTTCAGAAAAGCACAGATACGAAGATCCAATTATTGAGAGATGCCCTCTCAATTGCCAAATTAAGGTGCAAAAGAGATCATATGCCAAAGTCAATAGTATGGATTTTATTTAACAATGAATTTTAGGTGGGGAGATAGAAAGAAATGGAAAAGAGAGAGGGGAGAGAGAGAGAGGTCAAACAGAAGTAGTCACCACCAGGGGATCCACTGAATCCCACTGGTCCTTCTTCACCTTCGGCTTCTTGATAGTGGGGGTACCAAGGTAAATCAAAACTTTTCACCATTTATATATTTTAGCAATCAAAGAAATTATTGCTTATTGGCTACATTGTTCTCTTCAGCTGTTGGTTAAATGGTTCCCTTGCCTCTGGTGCTAATTAGTCCACATGCTCAGTCTTTCTCTTTTTTTGATTTGCTAGGTTTCTTGGGTCAGTGGTCCATGAGTCAGTGGTCATGATCTCCCTCTGTCAGAATTACCTTTTGCCCAGTCAGAGCTACACAATTGCTGAATTGGCTTTCCCTGTGGCCCATAAATTCTGCATTCTTTGTGTCCATTATCAGAGATACATTCTTTTCCCCCAGATTTGTTAACCTCCCCCTAGGTCTGAGATAACACTCGGACAACAATACCACCTTTATTTGATCTCAAGTTTCTCCTGTGATGGTTTAACTTACAGTCCAAGTTTCAAGTATCCATAGAGGCATATTTGAGGGCAGGGCTTCCGTGGTCATTGGTGGTCACAGATGCCATCTGTCCCAAACATGGGGTGATCATTGTTTGACCAGTTAGATGTTTGCAGCAGTTGCTTCTTTATGTGGTTTACCACAGTGGCAACTTTCGTCTGTATGCATTACCCACGATATGCTAACCAGACCTTACCTCCACCAGGCCTGGAGCTTGTCCCATCCTGTCACTCCCTTCTGTGCTTATCTCAAACAGCAAAGTCCTTTTGTGGCCTTAACAGCATTTGAGACAGGCAACTGTGCTCTTTAACTCCTTACAACATGTTCCTTACTGAAGCAAAACCAGGGCCATATCTCTGTAAGAGAGCACCAAAATTACATTAACCTGATTTAGCCCATCTGGAGATTTAATCCATAATGACATGTTTGAGTATTTCCGTTTCACTGAGAGTTGGGCATGTGGACATCCATTACAGTGTATAGATGCGTACAGATGTGTGTGTGTGTGTGGATGCTAGCATCCAGAAAGTAAGCGGGGTAAATATGTTACAATCATATGTGGATAGCTGAACTGGTTAAGCAGAATTCATCCAAACTTATGTTCCCAAATTTCCTCTGAGCAAAACCCACAAGTACTAGAAGTGTCAGCACAAAGGTAATTTAGATAAGAGAAAGTTATAAGCTACTGCAAATTAGAGCATTGAAGAAGAGTACCACTACTATGAGAGAAGTTCAATTTCACCTGGCTTTGGCACGGAATTTTTGAGGGAGAACTGACTTCAAAGATTAAGAAAAAAAAAGGAAGGGAATAAAGAATAAATACAAAGAAAGAATGTCAATAATTTAGATTTTAATAATTTTAAAAGTAGAATCTGAAAAGGAAACATCTGGGAAGAATGTTTACTAGAAGCCACATTTGCAAGGATGGCCTTTACTGCTGGATCACATTAAATCAATTAGTGTTATAGTTAACTAGATGTTTGTAAATCCAGAGGCAACTGTGGTTCATGGGTAAATGGAGTGCACTCTATGAATAAGAGGTTTTCATCTTTATTTTATAAATTTGAAATACAGCAGATCCATCACATCTATCATGAGATTTGTTTTTGTCTTAATATATCAGTTTCTGAATTTTTTTAAAAATCCACACTGAATATTAATGCTATGTTTAATTATAATCCAGGGATCCTAAGCAGTACTGATGTTCTTTCACAAAAAATTGCTTCTCTTATTTATGTTTTGTCACTCTTGCTGTTGCCAAATTACAGCTTTTGTTATTTTTATTTTGACAAAGGATGTGTGCTATTAACCCATGATAAGAATGCAGCAGACAAGGGGAGAAATATATTGTTGTTTTAGCATTGTAAAACTGAGGCATTGTAAAACTGGTGGTAGAGCACACTACATGCATATTCTTCTTTTCTTAAATTTGTATGGCATTTGATCCAAAGTTTATAGAAATCTGTGCAAACTTTTCCACTGACTTTTCCACTAAATTTTGATTCATGGTCACATTGGTGGTAAAGGTCTAGCCCCAGATCTTCCAGCACTCATGAAGAATGTGATTTGTAGCATACATAAAGAGCAGCCACAATTTAGGACTTCCTACCCTGTCATCTGACCTGCCACAGCTAATGATAGCAAAAGACATGGCAAAACAGAGCACTGAATGGTGAACACTGGACACACGGCTCTTCTCTGTGGTCTCTGTTTTCATGGTTTGTTCTTCGTATGTGTCTTATTTATTCACTATCAGTAGATCAGCTTTGATATAACACATCCCCTTAAAATACCAAAAAAATCACCTCTGACTCAGGCTCCAGACATTCTCTCAACTCAATGATCTACACCATCTATCCATACCTCCAAGGTGAACTATCAGTTACAGGTAGTAGTATTCAGCTGCACATCACTGATCTTCATCAGCAAAATGCATTATTCACAGCCAAGTGTCTTTTGTGTTTATTGGGAATACACACCCTATCACTCTGTCCTGAAGCTTCTCCTTTTCCCCTTGCCTTTCCATTTTCCCATTACCTTTCTGTTTTAACCTTTTGATTAATTGCAGAACAGTCCAGGCACAGCGGCAAACAGAATGAAATCTGGGGGTACTGGGGCAGAAAGAGTGGATAGCAACAGTTATACTCTGCTCACAGAGTCTGGCTATTATCAGTGTCTGTGTCAGTGAGATTTTATGAATAACAAGTTTGAGAAAGCATACATGGGAACTAGGTTTATTGAGGTTCTGTACACACTTGAGTTAAGCGAAAATGAAATATCTGAGCCCATGAGGACAGTTATGATTAGAAGAGGTAGGAAGATGTAATATGAAATTACAAATGCCAGGTACATATATGCCATAATAGATAAACATTCTGATTTCCCACTGGTTTTGAAAGCTACCTTTTGCAGGTCATTTACCATTGTCTTAACATTCTTCAGATTTGCCGTAGTCATTTTTTGCTTTAAGATTTCCCTGACTATTTTTAGGCATGTTGATATCTCAGTTTAAAGCTTTAGTCAGTCTCTAATGCTAAGCAGAATATAATATTTATTACAAAAAGCCCACTGAAAAGAGCTTTTATAAAGTATTGGAATTAGTAGATTCTTTTGATTAATATTAAATTACACGAGTAATTAATGAGGGCTTTTCTATAAACCAAAACCATGAAATGCCAAATTCACAGCATCTGCCCAAGGCTCCACAAATTATATTGGCTTTTCCATCTGCCGTACCTGTTCTGTTTCCAGGTCCACATTGGATTCCTTAGCGTGGGCCTCTTCATAAATCCCTTTTGAGAGTGGTCCCAGAAAAAAAAGATGGAAAAAATCACCAGAAAGAGCCTGGAGAAAAATATTTGATATCTTGGCTTTCCATCTTCCTTCTTCATCCTGCTGAGGACTCCTAACAAGGTTGAAAGGACATGGTGAGTATTGCTGCAGTATCCATAAGTCGCCCTTTGTGTGACTAGGGGATGGTAAGGTAAATATAAAGGAGAAAGAAGACTGTAACTACCATACCCCAGTTGAAATGCATTCATTTAGGCCATTTTCTTGATGTTTCACCTGTTCAACCAATAAATTATATGGGGAAGAATTGCCTTCCCAAAGGTCGACATGGGGCATAAGGCTCCCTCTTGTTTGCACATCATGTTGCTTTCAGACTCATGGTGTCTATTTGCAACTGCTCTTTGCAGTTGGCCTTCTGTATGAGGCAAATGGAAATGCAGAAAGTAGGACTTCAGAAGTTATGTACACCAGCTCCAATTTGGAATAGCTCCTGTGGCATCATTGAAAGATTTCATCTTTCAAGCAGCAGAGGCCAGATTTCCCTTGATGCCTCACCACCTTTCCTTACCAGTGCATAAATGCACTAGAAATACTTCTCTGTGTCTAATGTATGTCTGTATGGGAGGAATATTAAGGGGAAAGATGAATGTATTTGCAAACAACTGTAAAAAACAAAATAACTCTTCTTGCAGCCTTGATTTTACTATTTTACTTTTTATAAGGCAGTGTTCAGTGCACTGTTTAGGCTTATTTGTTAAAATTAGTCAATTCCTGTCTAAGACAAGTCCGTTTTCCTGTGCTCAAACTTGTTAGCATTTAGCAGAGAAGGGAAAAATGCCAGCTAGACACTAATAGCCTTCATTAGCAATTAATTGTAAGTGATAGTTATGAATCTAAATCATCATCAGAAACTGATGAATTCATCCATGTCATGAATGAAAATGATTAATGAATATGGTCTGTATGTAACTAAACAAAGTAAAGTAACTCAACTTATCAAGCAAAAGAATGAATACTATGAAATCCTGAGTCTGACTGTGCTCCCACCACTGAAGTTAATCAAGAGGCTCCTGACTCCCTTCAGGAAGATGAAGTATGGTAGTATCTTCTGTCACTGAAGAGATATAATTTTTTTATAGCTTTGACCCAGTCTTTTGTGACAGATAAAAAACAAAAAAAGGGGTGTTTATTCAGAGAATGCCGACAAAGAGCTGAGTTGAGACTATCAAAAATGTCTAAGAGGTTTAGGAGCTGGATTTTAGACACTTGACTACATACCATTAAAGTAGCATTACAGAGACAGAGCGAAACATTCACCTAATCATTAAGTGCCAATCTTAGTGTACTAACTAAGGAATACCAGTAAAAGAATAATGCCCATTAGTTTGAAAAGCAAGCACTTGTTGTTTACACAGGTCTTTCTATAGTTGTAATAATTTCAGCTTATTGTTTCTAACTGATAGATTTTTAAAGCGATAGCACAGTTGGTTACTAATGTTTGGATACCATGGCACATCTCAAGAGATAGAATCAGGAAGAACAGATTTTCTCCTTCCTAAAATTCTAGCAATTAGCAAAATACATATAATCTCATTCCTGTTTTGCTATTGATCTGACAGGGTTGTGAGGGAAGTCACTTGGCCTAGGGTATTAAGATTCTCTCTCTACTTCTGAGGGATTGAAAATGTCTTTGCTTTCATCTTTCTTTCATTTGTCATTTTATGCTGTACACATGCAGTTTGTAGGCATGTAAAGATCAGTGGCAAATCCCAGTTGTGACTTAGCATCACATGACTGGTCTGTTGTTGTCAAGATATCATATGAAAAATCACAGCCTTCTAGGGAATAAATTTATAGGTATCCTCAGTGCTGTCTAACTGCTGTGTTTTGACTGGATCAATCCTAGATATCATCCTAAAGTTCATGGAGCTGAAAGATAAAGCAATGGAAGAAGTAGCACTGGTGGCATTTTTAAGTGTATGTTTTGCCTGCAGCTGATCTCATTGTTGCAAAAGTGCTACCAGAACTCTGCTGAACCTTGCCCCAGGACCAACAAGAGCAAATCATCATAACTCCATTGATCAATAGTGACATGCACTGGCCCCTGAATAGAGCCTAAACAGCCCAGATTGTCAATTGAAAACAGACAAGAAGCATAGCACTAACTACGGGTTGAAACAGGTAGGAATGGGCAGGTGTTAATGCAGTTTCATATTTATGAAACTTAATCCTTTTGCTATCAATAAACAGTTTTTTTCAGACATAACCGCTTTTGATCGATCTTACATTTTCAATTCCATCTGAACTTCAGAAGCAGACTCACTCTGAGTTGGTAGAATTCCAGTTCAGCTTTGTTCCCACTTCTCCTTGGTACCCCAACCTTGAAAGCTTTTTCTTCTGTGAAGGCAAGAGGAGCCTTCCAGGAATGCAGATTTCAGACTAGATCCTTTACACATTCTCTCCTTTTGTTATTGGGGTACTCTTCCTATTCTTGATTTTCATGGGAAACGAAAATCTCTACCATTGTTACTTCTACCATATTGATGTCCATGTGGCATTGTTGCATGACATTACAGCGTAGTGTCTTGGCCCCGAGATGTCCCTTTACCAAGGTCAGTCAAAGATTAAGGGAAGCCAAAATAAGACAATGAGGATAGGATTTTGTTTTAAGTAAAAACCCACTGCTACAAAGAGGATACAAATGTGGAATGGTGGAAGCTTTGTAGACAAACTCAGAAAGTTTATACAGTTGACAAGCATGACATGAAGGAAAACATGGAGGCGATAATACGCCCTCTGCTTTAACTATACAAACACCACGTACTTGGACTACAAATAGTGTGAAACTCTTCTGTTTCTGGTAAAACAGTAAATAATAAACCTTCAGTGTTTCAGTCCATCCCACCTCCAGAACTGATCCTCTGGATGATCTCTCGTTATGCATCACAGTCAAACATCTCTCTACTTCTCCAGTTGACCTCTTCAACATTTTGCCTTTATTTTCTGGCATGTTGGTGCTTGTATGAAGGGAGACGCTGCTCTTCAATATATTGCAGTGTTATTACAGGATCCTGAGCTTCCGTAGAGCAGTGTCCTATCCTCCACGACCCTTCCCAGATTATTTTCTGCTCTCTGATTTTCACTTCTCTAATTTTTGAGAAGACCTGACTCACATTGCTCTTACAAAAAAACCCCTTCCAAATTTTTCTGAAGTAATGGTACTATTTTCCCTTGTTTTGCTGTGGTCCAAATTCTGAACTTAACTTTTAAGGTGACTTATTAACTACAGCTTTTTTTTTTCTTTCTTCTATTTTATTTCAATTATTTGTTTAGCTGACATTTTAATAGTCAGCAATTTGTCCTGAAGGAGTTCTAACATTGGATTTTTTTGTAAAATGTGTGATGGGAACAATTAAACACTTTAAAATTACAAACATACATTATTTTCAACATCATTATTTTACATCAGATACTGTCTGCAATTTTCCTTGGTGGAAAAAAAAAGCATTTTCTGCATCAAGGACACTAACCCAGAATTTTGAAAGAGAAAGAGATTTATGAAGGATACAAGACTGAAGTAGTCAACCCCTTTCCAAGGCAAATCAGCCTAGTGAAATCCAAATGCTTACTTTATATCTCAAGATAATCCATCTATCACTGTGTATTTTTAATCCCATTCTGTGATAGAGATTGTGCATAAAATTCATTTAAAATATAGATGAAAAATCCCTGACATCAAAATGAATCTCTGCTCTTAAATTTGTATGGGAAACACAGAAGGATTAGATTCCTTTACCCGTACTGTGACTGGTATGAGGTTCAACAAGGCCAAGTGTCACATCCTTTACTTGGGTCATAACAACCCCATACAGTGCTACAGTTTTAGGGATCAGTGGCTGAAAAGCTGCCCAGCAGAAAAGGACCTGGAGGTGCTGGTTGACAGCCAGATGAACATGAGCCAGCATTGTGCCCAGGTGACCAAGAAGGCCAATGGCATCCTGTCTTGTATCAGAAATGGTGTGACCAGCAGGACCAGGGCAGTGATTGTCCCTCTGTACTTGGTATTGGTTAGGCAGCACCTCCAATCCTGTGTTCAGTTTTGGGCCCCTTGCTAAAGGAAAGATATTGAAATGCTGGAGCGTGTCCAGAGAAGGACAACAGAGCTGGTGAAGGATCTGGAGCATAAGCTCTGTGATGAGCAGCTGAGGGAGCTGGAGTTGTTTCACCTGGATAAAATGAGGCTTGGGGTGAACCTTATCGCTCTCTCTACATTTACCTGAAAGGAGGTTGTAGCCAGGTGGGGGTCAGCCTCTTCTCACAAATAATAAGCAATAGACAGAGGGGAAAAGGTCTCCAGTTGCATCAGGGGAGGTTTAGATTGGATATCAGGAAAAATTTATTCACTGAAATGGTTGTCAATCACTGGAACAGCCTGTCCAGGAATCATCACCCCTGGACGTATTTAAAAGATATGTATGTGTGGCACTTGGGGATGTGGTTTAATGCTGGATTTGGAAATGCTGGGTTAATGATTTGATTCAATGATCTAGGAGGTCTTTTCCAGCCTAAACAATTCTATGATTCTATGGTGTTTTTGAAGGACTAAGTTACTTTTTACTGGGCATTCCAATCACAGGGGGTTTTTTTGCATTTCTCTGGGAACAGCAACATTTAAAAATCTTTTCTGTGGCTGTTAGCATGCTGGAGGCATATAAATAACTCATAATATTTTCCTACCCATCTGTAAGTTTTGAATTGAAGAGATAGACTTAGTTTCCTATATGTACGAAGAATAGAAAGTTTGGATGGTTTCTTTTTGCCTTCACAAACTCAACACCTTTTTTATTTCAAACAAAATATGAAAAACTAATTTCACAGAATTAACTTGAAAATCCTTTTCTAAATAATTCATTCTGGAACATCTGGCTGACTCATAGAGGCTTTGCTGCTGCAAGAAACTTCCAAGCCTAAATTGCTCTAAACATATCTGCATTTCCTTTGATTATTTACAGGATGGACAGATTTCACACTGGTTTGTGCAAGGGTAAAGTAGCTGTGCAAATGAAATTTACTCTGAATGTGCCTAATGTTGTGTGAACTACAACTTTTCTTCTACTGAAAGCGTGATTTTTGCTGTCATTGAACTTGAGGAGGGAGGAATTATTTTGTTCTTATGACAAGCTACTATCCATATTAGGCCATTTGCAAACCCCTTTCTAACATTCATTTGATTTGAAATCTTAATTTCTAGTCTGATACCACACAAGCATTTTGTAATTCTTGTGCAGAAGCAAAATAGATTCATGGTTTCAGCTGATTAAGCCAAGAAAAGTAAGTGAGGTTAGAAGTACAGTTTGATATAATTTGATAAGAAAATCAATTTATCATATGAAGAGGTATCTCCCCAGATCTGCATTCTGAAATTGTGTTATGTAGCCTTTAAAAATGCATACCCAGAAGCACCCAAAACAGCTTACTGCCTGACATTTGAAATCTCATGCATTTCTTGGTGTCGTCTGTTGGTTGCAAACTGTGTTTGCTGCTCTCTGAGTAGATATCTCTGCCCCAAATCATAGACGACATCCTGCTGCTCATAGCACTGCAGGAGTTACAGTTTCAGCCAATTAAAACCTTGTCAACAGAATGTGAAGTATGAAGGTGACAGTTAATATGTATTAACATTGGCTTTTTTACTTCCCTCATGAATTAATTGGTATTAGCTGCATTATCAGCTTCTAATTATCACATTTTTATTATAGCACTGTGGGCTGGAATGTGGTGCACACAGGGGCATAGCTTCTAAACTGGTTTACAAAATACAGCAGCTCGATAGTGAGTTGAACTGAGCAAGACACTCCCTCTTGAAAATCCAAAATCTTAAAAAGGGTAGACCATGCAAAAAGTCACCTAGAAGCCACAGGGAAGCTGGGCAAGGTAGGGAGCAGGAGAAGTCTCTAGCAACTATCCAGGAGGTTAAACAACCCATTGGAGGCAGTGGCAGCTGACTCTTTCCACTTGTATAGAGTCAAAAAAATCGAAATCCAGCCTGTAGCCAGCATATCCTGCCCTTTTGAGTGTCTGTGTCTTCTTCTGAAACACTCACTCGCTGTAACACAAAAATGAAATTCTCAGCCTGGAAAATAGACACCAAATATTTTTGTTTATGAGGAGTTGCATAAGTATGTTTATAAAGAGAAACAGTTCAGAGGAGATACAGCCCATAAAACTTCAGAAGCCCTATTACAAAAATCATTGTGCAAAACACTATCTAGACTTCAGAAAATGATCATGAAATTGCAAAAATCCTCATTAAACTGCAATACAATCCCAGTAAAGAGCTTCTTATATTAGACATGATTTTAGGAGTGCTGATAAACACTGAAAGGAAGAAGCTGCAGGAAGAACGGTTTGAAGTAAACGTGATTTAAGTGCTACCTATTACTGTTACAAAATTTGACAAGTTCAAGCAAGAAATGTAAAATGACCCAACTTCACAGCAGCTTGAAAGAATTATCTTAAACTGAGGCTAACAAGAAGTAGCCTGAGCACCACTGATAATACAAAAGGCCTTGGGATTATAGAGATGAAATAGTTTCATGTAATGGGATATTTTACTAGAAAAAAGGTTGCCACAATAGGATATCATAAAAAGTCAGTAATGTGGCACAAAATCCGCATGGGATGCTGAATAGACCAGAGCTCACATTGTCTGGTGCTGGTCACAGAAAGGAGCCTGAACAGAAGTCTGTCCAGGCACAAGCAGTAATGCTGGAGATAAGGTACCAAGGTACAGTACACTGAGGAAAAGCACATCAGAGAGGCAATGATACCATGTTTAATTCCTGATTACCCTGAGGCCATGATGGTACAGTCTGAATTAAAAACTTTGCATCCTGAATACTTGAATCCACGGTAAGGGAGCCTAACACTCCTTACATAACTTTTTTTCCGAGCTAATCTGTTTCAGAGGTGAGCAGACCAATAAAAAAATCTTTACCTTCAGCTCTTGAGCTAAATAAACTAAAGGTAAGCAGACCTGAAATAACGGCAGAAGAGCCCTGTGTCAGGCAGTGGGAATAAAGGGTGTGAATGACAAACACTCACACTCTGGAAGTGTGTTGAATTTCAGCCAGCAGATACCAGCACCCCACACCAAGCATAGAGCTTGTCATGCCCACTTCAAGGGGCATGGAAGGACATTGAAGCAAAACCAAGAGGAGGCTGCAAGCTCCTTTCTGTAAGCAAACAGAAAGCTTAGCAATGCTCCTGTTGTCACACACCCACTGGATGGACAGGAGCCAGCCATACTGAAAGACATTATATGCTCGCTTATGAAATGGGAAGCTGACTGCAAATTAGCAAGTGCACAGTTAGAGACATTGCATGTTTCAGACTGCTTGGACTGAGGTCTTCTAAATGTCCATAGCCAAGCCTGAACACAGTTTTACCAGGAGTCTTAGTGTGAGGCTTCATGTGACTCACTCCTGGTGCTCAGCCTGCCCACGCTGGCACAGCATGTGCTTAGAGGCACAGAAAGTGAAGGATAACCAGCAGTTTTAAACTGAGCTCAGGAAGAGTCCCTGAGCAATCACAAGTAAGGCTGCTCAGACAATTATTTCTGTGGCAGCACAGGTTTCAGTAATGCTCCCAAGTCCTCACGTGGTACACCAGGTTGCACCAGCTGCAAGTGCAACTGGTTGCACCAGTGTGGCACTGGTTGCAGGTGCAGCTCTGGGGAATGCTGGTGTAAGTTAAACTGAGAACTGTTCTGGCTTCTCTTCTTTTAAATTCAGTTTCTGCCTTCAATGGCAGTAGAAACACTGGAATCATGGAAAAATAGCAGTGGGGAAAGATCATTCTGAAAGTATCTTTTACTTTTAGCTGGTCAGAGGACTAGAGACAAAATCACTATGTCCTCAAAATGAAGGGTAACTGTGAGTTTTTAGAAATGAAAATACGTCCCAATTTCATTTCACTTCACTTTTTGATTTTATATGTATATAGCTCTGACAGAAAAAAAAATCTTATTTTTCTTTTGTATTATTCTTTTTAGAACTGATAAATCTTGTACCAACTGTTGCATTGGCATTAAGACTATAATTTACTAGTTTCTTTTTCTGCTTTTTCAACATGGAGTTATTTTCTCTGATGTAAGGCAACTTCTATGTCATTGTGTTCATGCCTGTTCTAGAAAAAAACCTGTTTCCATTATGTTGGTACACACACAATGTCTGGTACTAACCAAGTCCCTTATCGCCACTGCAGATATTCATATTCTTTTAAATTCATTTTTGAATACTAGAAGTCCTATTTTATCCTTCTTTTTAGTTATATTAGGTATTTTATGTCAACATCTTTTCTCTTTTTTTTTTTCCTTTTGAAAATATATGATATCTGAGCAATTCAAAAGCATTATAGAACTTCATTATATTTTTTCTTTCTACTTCTCCTAAAAATTAAAAACCATCTCCTTGACTATTGGGCTTCCAGGATCCCCTTGAGCACACTGACATCATTGTAACTTTAACGATTTCATTACAGATTAAATCCAAAGTTTGTGCTATGAAAAGTCCTTGAAACAAGCATAGAAATATGAGGAATATATAGATTCAGAAATCTCATTAAACTTATAAATCAGACTACTTTATTAGTTCATATTCACTAGATACGATTTATATTATTAATTTAAATGAAATAAACTTCCCTACATGCTCAGGTTCATTATCCCATTTATCCACAACCTTCTATTTGGCTTTCCTTTTTGACAGGATAAACCTTTTGAGATTGACTAGATTTTCCATAATGGTGTCCGCGTCTGTTACTTACACAGTTACACCTAGGGCATAACCCAGCAGCAAGTCTCTGGTTCAGGTGATCACCTTCAGTGCCCCTTACCTGACATTTGAGAACAGCAGCATGTCAGTCATTATCACATTCCCTCACCACCCCCTTTCCCAACGTCCTTCTAAAATTCTTCAAATCTGTTTCTGGTCTTGATTCAAATTGCTTCATATATCTTCATATATCACTTCAGGGTCCTGGTGCTTGGAGAAGGATAAGCGTATACTCATTCTTTCTAAGCATCCACTCCTGGTCACTATTGAAATATCAGGCTAAAAAGACCTTTTGTCTAACAAGTACTGCTATTCTTATAGCCACTCATCATAACCATTATCCTCAGTTATTGACTGTTTCACCACATAAAGTAGGTGAGACCCTGAGAGTATGCGCGCTCAAGGGGCTGCTTGGTAATCTGAATGGTGCAGCTGTCATTCAGCAGAAGCTGCTCATGTGAGCAAATGCATAGAAAGAACAGGGTCATCCCACTTGCTATCAGGCCACGCTCAGGAGATCGGATTTGCTGAATTTGAACTCCACAGCAAAACAGAGAAGACACAAAGCAGTGTAAGAAAACAGGCAGAATACGCCTGTCGTGAAAAATGTCACTCATACAGCTCCAGTTTAGGCAATATTTTGGTTACAATATTGCCCAGTAGACTGGATAATAAAGATATTCTTTGTGGGGTTGTTCAGGTTGTATCTGTAAAGAAACTCACGGGCAAGAAATATTTTGATGATTTGGTTTTGAGTGGAGTAACTACATCTGAACTATGTGCCATCTGTACCATTTTGTCCTGCATTTCTTCCTGTGCTATCTGCAGATGATCCTTGAAAAAGCCAGGTGATTGCTATATTCTTCTAGCTAATAATTATTCCAAGCTTTTAAAATTAAACTGTTCCTCACTCATAAGTAACTAACGTTAGTTCCATGTGAAACCTTTACCCTTCATCTTCATATTAGTGACTATGAAAATGATTAACATTCCACAAAGATTTCTCGTCCAGCCATTATTTGATTTATTAATCAATTATTTATTAAGCAATTCTCTGCTTACATAGGTAATTGTTCTGTTGATGTTCCAGACCTGAATTATTCACAGTTTTTACTACCAGGTGATGAAAATACAATATTCCACACACTCGCCTTCCAGGAAAAGCTGAAAACACTTCATGATAACAATAATCTTGGCTCACATTAATCATGACAGAAATCAGAAAGAGCACTGTGGTAATGGAAAGGGAAGAAACACTCTGGATAATTCTATTATTGGAGGGTTATTTCTCTGAATTAAGAATGTGCTTTTTGATGATTTATTAAAAACATATCTCTGAGTCTTGAAAAATGGATAATCAAATTGTTCTAGTGTTAGGTACAAAATATTAATTAATACTTTTACTGAAGCTGATACAGTTATTTTTTAAATGTTATTTGTGTTATATGTTGTTTTATTGCAGTTGTGATTAATGGCAAAAAGTTATATGAATGGCAGCCTTACCTTACAAACCAAATCTATTATCTGCAACTGTCACTTTTTAATAAATCATATCCTTTTTTTAAAGCTACCCTACATATTTATAGCAGTCATTATTCACCTAAATTAACAATTCTTTCTAACCTCCTGTGAAACGTATCTTTGTGTTTTCCTAGTCCTTTTTGTCAGCTAGATGCTCATTTGTGATACGTCCAATGTTATATTTGTGTAGAAGCTCTCCATAGCAACTAACGAGCTCCTGAGGGTAAGAAAGCAATGAAGCTCGATTTTGATTTACGAAAACGGATCAGTCATTTCCCCTTTTTTGATAGTGATTTTGATAAGATTTATAGTTCAGCTGTGTTGTCATTTGGCTTTCCTACAATTGCCATAGAAAATTTAACCTCATCCTTCAGGAAAATGCTGCTGTCTGGAACTCCTATGTGTAGCCCCTGTACATCAGCCTCCACACTGGATGTTGTTACATTGTGTCTGGGACAAATTTTGAAAGTCCAATGACCTGCCTTTGAGGAGTGGTACCTATTAACAGAGCTTAGGGATGTCTTTTTATGGCAGTACTAGAGCTATTTCTCCTCCCTCTAATGGGCACCACTTAATTTTCCTTTCACACACCTACATTTGGATGGTGGCCATCATCTGGTCGAGTATTCCTCACCTTTTTCCTCTGAACTCTGAACCTGCTAAAACACAGTTCCCAACAGTGCAGGGTAGGAAATACACAGGAAGTTTGCCAAGGAAGGTCACTTTCTGATAGCTACAAGGAAAATCCCGAGTGATGTGTTATTTTTTATTTAAAACTTTACATTTTTAACGATCTTTGCTTCTGCATCTCAGGATCAATTTTAATACTTTCCTTCCTCATAAGGAAATATAAAATAGGCATAAAAACATTTAAATGTGGCAGAGTAACTGATGTTCCTAAATTTCACTACTGTCTATTTTACTTTGCTGACTGGTGCCCTCTTATGCAGGATCATCTTTGTTATAAACCCTTCAGGTGTGTCTGTGAAACAGCCATATGTCACACTTTCATGCTACTTCCACTTCTTCCGTGATCTGGTTTTTATCTTTCTCTTTTCAGCCAGAATATATAGCTGTCCATTTTCTCTATTTCTCCTTCACTAGTTTAGCCCCAGAATTACCTGGAGAAGCAAACTGAGCATCCTAAAAGACAAACTCAAACACTGCAAATGGAAAGTATAAACCTCCAAACTTCTTATCTGTGGTTTTCTTGCTACCCAGGAAGCTTGTATCCATTGTGGATTCCATTTTGAGGCAGAACTATCTTTTTGCTTCAAGTTCAGGAAAGAAGTGTCACACTTTCAGAAGCACTGTGAGCAAACAAACTTGCTTTCACTGGGTGGTTCTCCAAATTCTCTACCTCTGGTACTAGTAGGAATACAACATATTTAATAATTCTACCTTTCTGTCCATGAAGCTGAAATTAGTCAACACATTCTAAAGTTATAAGTCAGGCTGACAGACACAAAATAGCACAGTCAGATAAACCTCGTTTCCTTAGAGAAACAGGATAAAAATCCCTTTAGATATCCAGTCCTTTTTCTATTGTACAGATTCAATTTCTTTCTCTTATTTCTCCCTTGCAGTATAATACAGCAGATAACTTCTTGCTTCAGGTCTTTGCACGTTCAGTTGTATGTGCACCAGAAAATCACAGCAAAATCTTCACTACTTAAATGACAGCCTTGCTCAGATGTTATGGAGAAAAGGGTAGATTAAGCTAGATAGGTAGTTCTTTTGGGTTTTTTTTTGAGATGATTATAAAATAAACCGTGTTTTCAAATTATTATGCATATCCTTTCTCACTAAATCCTAACCTCTCTAAACTGTACATAGCTATTCTACTCATGACCCTTCCTGTGGCTTCTCAGAGTTTAAAATGTATTCTTCTATTCATGCAATTTATTATCCTAGCACATTATTGTTTACCAGCATTGTTCATCATGCCTCTCCTTTCCAGTGTATCACTCAATCAAAACACCCCAAGATTTTTTTTTCTATTTTGCAATTCATGAATACTAGTGTTCTTCCCTTGTGAAACACCAACACTTGAAAACAATGAAAATCATTTTCCAGTTACGTGAAAATAGCTGCACGAAAACACCATTTTGCATTTCATTAAAATGATAGGCAGACAAATGATATTTTATTTTACATTTTTGCATGATTCTGCATAGTGGTTCCAACTGCATTCCTTATCATTTTCTCCCAATTCAGGTTACAGTCACTTTTCAAATGGTACAGGGTATCTTGGCTTGGCAGGACCCAGAGAAGCAGGGTAAATGGATGGCTGTGTAACCATGCTGTTTCCTTACTAAGGTTAAACTAAGCCTACGGTGCAGTGAATAGGAAACACAATGGGCTTCTTCAGTGTGAAAAATCTGCTGGTGAAAATGTTCTGCCAGACTACAGCAGCAGCACACGTAGAGCTGAGTCTGGTTTGTTAGAAGGGTGAACTTGGCTCTGTTGTCTACCCCAAACTGGAAAAATATCACTGGAATAAATTCCAGGATCCTGGCAGCAAAACCAAGGAGTGGGTGCTGGCCTCTGGGACAGTTTTATCAGGACTTTCAAACCTTCCTGTATTTTGCGCAAAGCCTCCTAAATATAGATATTGACCTTGCCAGTCTTGTTGGCATTGGCAACATTTGGTTGTTATGCTTGTCGGAGCATTCCAGAGAGGAACACTAAAACAAGCAAAATATATGTCATTTCCTGATATTAAAACAGATCTTTTGGTATCTCTTCAACTTTAACACTGTGATAACCTTTGACCAATTCTCTTCTTTTTTTCCTTTTGCAAGAGCAAGATTCAACTATTTTCTTGTCAGAAAGTTTATGATTATATGGAAAAAGGCAATGCTAACAAATTGCATATTAAAAATGTAATAGTACAGAAATCATTAGCAACAGAAATACTTTGTGATTTGAGACACCTCTGCAAAATTACTATTAGCTTCTCTTTACTGCAGGCCAAGTAATAAAATGTCAGATTTTTCATTTTGAGCATCTGGTGTAGTTATGTGTGTTTTCTTCCTCTTGAAGGTTCATCCTTGTGTGAATATTTGTACTTACTGCCCCTGAGAATGGCTAAGACAGACTTTTTAGTTTTGCAGCTTTACATGAAGGTAAGGTTAGGACTTAAGACATGCCAGATCTGCCAAAATGCAATAGTACTTTTCCCTAAATAGGTTAAATCAAACATTTCCTGAGCCAGATCTGTAGTGTGTGTGTGTGCCATCATGCTGTTTATATTACTGTGGTCCCAATAACAAATACGTAAGTATATGTTTTGCTTTAGATAAGAATCAAGTTGAAAAATATTTATCTGACTTTCCTTCATGCTTAGGCTGAAAATCACTCCAGTAAAGAAAAGTAAAGAAAAGTTGAATATTGTGCATATGGTGCCACTCTTTGTTTATTCAGCCCCTACCCTCTGCAGGGCAATTAGTGGAGATGAAGTTATGGCAACACTTTGGAGCTCTGATGTCTGCCTGATATTACTGTAGCAAAAATAGAGACATATATATCAATTCTGCCAAATATAGACATTTAGCTGGTGACCTCGTCTATTGGCCACAAACAGCATTGATGTCTGGCTACAGAGGACAAAGATGGTAAGAATAAAATGAAGAAAGAATACAACAAATCAAGTGGAAAATCTCAAAGATCACAGAGAGGGAGAATGGCGAGACAATGAATAAATGTTTCAAGCACACCAGGAACAAGAGGTCAGTAAGAGATATAGAAATGTTCTTTGAGAAGGAAAAAATAATGTATTGACAAAATAAATATTCTCTAGACAGTCCACTATCTCCAAAAATTGGTCCTTTGTCTCCACATCTGTGAAGTAGATGGGGAGAAGTAAGAAAAAGACAGCTATATTCTTGCAAGGAAGAAGATGGAAAGTAAAAACTCAAACTTTATGAAAGAAGGGATTAAATATACATCTATTCCAGGAAAATCTAGTGTGTGATATAATATGAAGCATGATGGGAAAACAATCAATAGGAACTGGATATAAAGGTATTTTTTTAGTATAAAAACCCATGCATTTGGAGTCTGAATACCAAGAGCATGAAAAGAAAAGCAGCACCTTTCAGTTTAATCAGTCAGTGTATTTAGTGTTCTATGGACACAAACAAACCCTTCCTCAATAGCATGCTGCAGATTTAGGCCCAGGAAGATCCAGCAGCCTCTACTCTATGTACTCGACAGCTTACTTTCTACAAAATCTGATGTTACTGCTCAAATGAAGGATGTTGACTGACTGACAGATGCTGAATGCTTTTCTGCCACCTTTTATGTCATCTTTAGTGCCAGAAGATCTGTGCATATGTGTGTGCTTCGTTCTCATGTGGGTGGGAGTATCTTGGCAGTACCATAAGGAACTGGAAAAGTACCTTTTCAGAATCAAGGAAGATTCTCAACAGTAACCTGGGAGTTTAAATCATCAGTGAATATGTGGGATCCTTCCTTGGTCTGACTTAGACCACAGATGTGGATACGGGCTTCCTATCTCCCATGTGAGTATCCTGACCACAGGGCTATTAGCTATGCTGTTGTAGACTTGTGTCATACCCCACTGATGGAGGTTGTATTCAGCATTTATTGTAACTGAAGAAAAGAGAAGGTCTCCTAACTTCACATTTGCAGCACACACCAAATATGTGCCAAACTGTCCAGATTCATTCCTGCAAGTTTTAATGTGTCTGCACAAAGACTTGTCTTCAATATGCTCAGAGTCATAAAAAACCATACAACGTACCAATATTTCCAGCAGAGATGGGCAAGACTGGAGCATTTCAGGGAAGCCATTCATACCTGCATCTCATAGATCCCACAGTCATGCTGTCACACAAGATCAATCTGAAATACCTCTTTCTTTGCCTGGAACCTCTCCTGGAGACCTGAAAGATCTTTTTTGTAGCAGTAGCTTTGCAAGTGGCACTTTCCAATCTCTGAACTCAACAGGAATCCATAATCCCAAGTAGTTTGTTATTCATAGTTGTATGTGACCAAGGATTTCTTTGCGATTCGCATCTACACCCTACAGTTTTTGGCATTTCTGGGACATTTTTGCAGAAAGGTAGGCATCTGATGTTACATCTGCTTCCTCTGCACCTGTCTGTGCATCCTTTGATATCTATAACTGTCTAAAAATGCAGGATGTCTTTCCTCTCCTGACAATGCAGCAAATCCTGGTGCAGCAAATACTCCTCTGTGTGGCATGAGGAGGTGCCCGCACTCAGTGAGAAGTTACACTTGGTGCTCAGTCTAAGGAATTTGCCACACAAAGGAGAGAGAGGGTAATGAAAGTACTCTCAGGGAAAGGCAGCCTTGTCAGATCAAAGGAAGGGGGGCACTTAAAATACTGAAATGTGCAGCACACACACCTCAGAGATGGGAAAATGCAGGGACATAGCTATTGACAAAGTAAAGGAATATGTTATGCAAATGTGACACATCAGATACTCACCTATCATACACACCTAGTGTGCATCAATATACACCTAGTGTGTATTGATAATGAAAAGAAATATACTGTTAATTGTGGATCACAGCAGTCAGGTCTCACTTTTGCTTTGACTATTCAAAATAGGCGAGTTAATTATCACCTTGTTATCTAGAAGATAGATTCACAATGTAACATATCCTTGTGGAAATTAAAGTCAGCACAGTTTCCTCTTAATGTAAGAGAATCAGAGAACTGTAAGCTAGACCATGGGATTAATAATTGCCCAAGTGGAATAAAATGTAGCCAGAAAACATGACTATCTCTCTGCTTCAAACTTTTCCATGAAAACATCTCACACAAAACTGAAAAAAAAAAATTATTTAGAGTTTTTTGAGTGGGAGACAATTTCCCAAAACTAATGCAATTTTACAGTAACTTTTGCTCATAGGGAAACAGAAGTTCAGCGAAAAAAATGTTTTTTTCACAGATTTCTCTCTTTACATCGTCTCCATTCATTGCATAAATATGGTCTTTCAGGTTTAAAATGGGTGGGTGTGTTATATAGCACTCCTACCTGATGGCCAAATGCTCTCACAGAGGATATCACAACCCTGGGATCACTGAGCAGTTGAAAGCAGGCACATTGTGCAGTACCCCTGAGCCAGCATCAAGCTCAGGTACACAGGAGCATAACCATGCCAGCACAGCTCCCAGGGAGGGAACAGACATCAGCTGTTGAGCTGATGCTGGTGCCCACACCACACTACCACTACCCCACGAATGCTGTGTACCAAACAGCTGGGTAATGCATTAAGAGTTTCATCTCTATAATTGCTGTGATGAGGGAGCTTAAAGTGAGTGCAGATTTGACTGGACTAGCCACCTTACACCCTCCTCGGGGAGGAACAAGTATGTTAGTTTAACTCCTCTGCTGAGGTAATGGCTGAATCTCCGCTGATGTCAGGGATATTCGGCCATTCACACCAGCCTAACAGCCGGCATGCTGAGAGCACATCAGTGTGCTCCCAGCCACGGCTTTAACGAGCAGCTTTGTATGCAGCAGCTGCACAGACATCCAGAAAAGAGCCTTCCCCTGCCTGGGCAGAGGAATCTGAGCTGAGCTCATCTCAGTGGGAAGTTTTCCTTTGCATATCTTCTCATCCACATGAAAGAGCATCACTACCTGTTGTTTTGTAGACTGAGCATGAAGAGAGCTTTACATTGCAAATAGAAGGTGCGAGCACCATTCCCTTTGAAGTCAAAGCCAGAACTCTAGATGGTGAGAGCAGAAATACCGGGAGCTTCATTAGTAACTTTCCTGTTTCTTCAGCACACGGTTGAAAGTCTGCTGTCATGGCAATTTTAAAACATCTCCTTTGAAATTATTTTAGATACTTTTTTTTGCATTTAACCTTACAGTTTTTCATCAACTTTTTTTCCCCCAGCTTAAACTGTGTAACATTCCCTTTATTTAAGTTCCTTATATTTATTTCCTTATATTTAATTTTGCAACACTGTTCTGGGTTTGGTTTAACAAAGTAAAATCCAAATGCCTCAAAATACTGAGAATGAGATTGATTGGATAGCTGGGCAGACAGACAGTGAGATTTTCTCTTATAGCTTAGCAAATCTAAACCTTGTTAACTTGTCTTATTTACTTCATATTTCTTGTACCTCCTGCTCAAGGGAGTAAGATTTTTTTCTTATTTACTTTGAAGGTGATATCACAGAGCAGTCTGAATGTCAGAAATAGAACTGTACTCTTTAGCGGGCGTAAGCTGGGTGCCAGCCAAGTAAAATTTTAGGCCATTTTATGCAAAGCAGAGTAAAAATGCTGATAATTTTAAAAAAGGGTGGGACTGTTAAAGATGTAGGGCTTTGACTGCAGATAAACTTTCTGGACTCTGGCTCATTTATGTGTTAATAAAGAATGTAGATAGCCAACAAGCAATCTGACTGTGTCTGTTCATGGCAAGGAAAAACTTCTGTATTAGGTATTTTCACGATAGGAAAAGAAGGAGACATGCTTTTGAAGCCACCACTGCATCATCTCAGGTAAGGGGGAGAGTGTGTGGGGAATGGGAGATGTTTCTTGTAACCAATAGTGCCTTTATTTAAAATATGTTGTACCTTCCAAATGGCTTCAGCAGTAACAAAGTATTTCTTTAACACTTAATAAAAGTAGTTCTTTTAATTTTTTAATCAGAACTGATTTCTGGAGGATACTTCATGGGTAGGCAGAGGTACAAAATCAGATGTCTCTTTGTGAATTATTTCAGTCCGTGGGGAGGTAGGAACGGGAACCTGTAGGAAAGCCCTGTTCTTCCACCCCTGCCGCTCCACATGGCTCTGGCTCTTTCCCTGGCTCCACTGCAGCCTGAGAGGAGTTTTCAGTTGGTGAGGCTGAAGGAGACAGAACAGAGGTCAAACCTTTTTCCACCTTGCTAATGCTGTGGCAGAATCCATTTCAGCCAAGGAAATAGCTGGGCTGACCCCCTGCTGCTCTTAGTTGCACCAGCACAGAGCAGGTGACTGGTCTCAGCCTCTCATACACACACATAAAGATTGATGAAATGGAGATGGGGAGCATTTGATCTCATTACAAATCCCCCTTTCAACATATTCTTTGATATGCAATATCCTCCTTTTTCTTCTAAGAAAGCAGTTCATCTTTCTGCAGGAGTAGCGTCCATCGTTGGCAAATATTTGATTATTCTTACACACCTTCATCCTGGGGCTAAAAACAAGTAAATAAATAAGCAATGACAGGAAGAATAGCAAGGACTAGGTCATGCAGTAAGGGTTTCTGCTGACCACAGAAATAAGGGCTGAACGGCAGACCTTTGCCACCCCAGCAGAGCTCTACCAGACAAATAAACTAAATAACCTGTGTTTCATAACAATAATAGTAATAAAAGTCGCGGCAGGGAATTCTGCCTCCACCTGTGCAGAGCCAGACCTAAGCTCCCTGAAGCCATGGCAATGCCTCCACCAATCCAACTGGCTTTGAGTCTGCATTAAAAGAAGCAGGAGAAAAAAAAGAGCAGAGACTGGCTCTGCTGATCAGTAATGGGCATGTAGGGCAAGGGCAGGACTGTGGTACTTCTACCCTGGGGAAGCTCTCCCCTGTTTATCTGGACAGGTAAACTTCACCATGGGAAAATTAAGTACAGTGACATTAAGGGTACATCATAAACTGACTCCTGTATATGAGCTTCAGCCTAAGCAGCTGCTTCCCCATGCAGGGCAGCTGCTCTTCCTGGGCCTAAAATGGACTGTGAATGCAGGTGTCCAATGTGGTTTTTAATGAAAAGAATAAAAGGTCATCTGTAATTTACTACAGTGTTTTGTTTTTCTAAATTCAGAGTCCTGTGTAGGTTTCATGTTAGAAGAGGTGAGGAAAAAAACCTAAATGAATAATGCAGCTTTTAATACAAGCAACCGTACTGAGTGGCAGGAGGATGATTTTTCCTTTTTAAGTAAAGTAATGATTATAAAAACCTGAAAGTGTCTTTCTATGGGAAAGCCTGTCACCTTTATTATTTCTGCTCATAACAGTGACTAGATATACTTTTTGAAACATAAGCCTTTCACTCACAGGCACAGCATTGAAGCATTTCTCTTGTGAAATGCTAGTAGAAAGCCAGAGGTGGATGCAGATGATTGTATTGGGAGAGTCTGTTAAAATAATCACTTGTTTCCACCTTTATGGCTTATGTCTCCACAACACACCTTGGACCAGACCCTTCCTTTACAGTGCCATCAGAGGGAGGCTGTTGTCTTTCAGAGCGGAGAAGATGACATCTCTTTCTGGATAAGAACTTAACTAAAGCCTTAAATAGGCTATGTTTTGTGCCTTTGAAAGTGATCCTTTTATTTAATGTTTTCTGCATCTGGAGTTCCTTGTTGATATTTCAGTATTGAAAGTATATAAGAAAAACTCTTCATTTTTTAACTCAATTTCCCTTTTAACAGGAATGACTAAAAATCCTCACTCTGGGCTACTGGAAACAAAAATAATTTCCAACTGAGGATAAACATCAAAATCCCCGAGCACACAAACAAACAAACACACAAAACCAGGAAAAAGAACATAAGAGTTGTTTCAGAAATTATTGCTGAGAAATTGCAGACATGGTGAAGGAGGCAGAGAAATTATAATACAAAAGGACAACAGTTGGGGAATGAGAAGCATGATTCCACCCATACCACAGTCCCATGAGATACCCAGTATGCAAAGAACACAGTACTGCTACTGTCTAATCTTGAATTTAATTGAATCAATTTGACCTAATAATTTGTGATTAACTTCACCCAAGAGCAAGAATTAGCTTCTGGTGGTTCAGCTCATTGGACATCAGTGTGAAAGGAGGTCAGACGGTCCTCTGTAGCTTCCTTCTTTTTGCCTATAAAGACTTTGGACACCTCAAAAGAGGCACTGCTATCCGCCGGTCTGTGACAGCCCTCCCTGCAAAGCAGGGTGCTGAGCCCCAGACAGCCTGTGCTGTGCTGGAGAACATGGCACTGCTAAGCTGCCCAGGGATGTATGATGGCACCCACTGACATAGCACTCTGAACACTGGGCTACTGGTACAGGAAAGGCACGGCCTCTGCATCTGTGCAATGCGAACACAGATGAGGGTTTCAAAGCAGGCCCTGGAAAGCAGTTTGCCCTTCTCACTGATGGGAGTCCTCACTATATAACTGCAGAAATATACTTCAAATACAGATGGTCTCAGGTAGACAAGATAAGTGGCCTGATTCTGTCACTTCTGGGCAAGCACTCTGACCCAGTGGGATATTATACAAGAGGGAAGATGTGGAGGATTCTCATTTTCCTGTTATGTTTAAGGAGAAAGTGGCAGCCATAACCACATTTTGCACAGAAACTGGTTGAGTGCTAAATATAAAAACTGGGGGAGGCTTGCATGTTTGATACATCCCAGGAGGTACAGACCAGAGGAGTGAAGATCAGCAGAGGTTCTAGGTCAATGTTTTGTGACAGCTGCCTTAATTCCACCTGCAGTTCTTGGGTGCCCACCTCCTTTATCACATTTGGTCCCCACCTGGCTCTGCTTGCATTCACACACCTGTGGAGCAGACAGGAAAGAGAATGCCAAGGGCAAGTCTGATGGCTGTTGTTAACAGGGAGAGGGAAAAGAAAGACTTTATGAACCACGGGGAAAAAAACCCAAAAACCAACAACAAAAAAAACCCCAAACACCTAAACCCCCCTATTTAAATGTAAAGATTCTAACAAATTAGTGAAGTGAGTAAACATTTCTCAGGCCAAAAACCCCTCCAGGCAAACACCAGCTCGCAAGCATGGAGATGAACAAGGCAGACAGAGTCTGTGCACTCCCAATGCACAAAAGTAACTCCAAACCTTCACAGAAGGGTCTGGCAACCAGTTATAAAAGTGACTGGGTTTTGTGGTGATCTAAAACCAACCCAGGAATGAGAGCTGGTTTGCACCAGTTACTGCCCAGCAGATTCAATGGGAGACACGGCATGGCTCAGAAATGCGAGGATGCATGCAATAGCTGAATAGGAAAAGCTCTTATGGTGCGGCAGGAAGAACAATTGAAGAGAAAGTTTAAAAGCAAAATTTAGAGCAAAGTAGATGCTGGAGGTCCTGAAGGGCAATATGTAGATTTTCTTTGGGGAAATGTGTTTTGAGGAGAATTTAAAAGGAATTCTTTATGATGTTGCACACATCTTGGCAGGAAAAATCCCTAGGCAACACTACTTGGGTGCAGGCTGAGCTGCAAACTATGCTTGTTCATTCAGACCCATGTTTTCAGAAACAAGAGGGACTTTTGGGTGCCATTCTTCCTCCTATTAACTTCTTCTGCTGGTATCAGGCATACATTTAGCATTCACTCTCTAAAGCAAAAAGCTCAGCTGTCTCGAAATCACTCATCACTTACAGAAACGCAGGTGTAGTATGGTTGTGAGGGAATGTGGTGAGAAAAGAACTTATTTATTACGGCTTTTAGGTTTATTTCAGCATCCATTAGGAATTACTTGGAATTATCAAAACTCCTTGCTCAAACCACAGAGAACACATCAGAAAATCCCATTTTCTGTGTGTCATCATACTTTACTTTTAACTTAGCCTGGTTTTGGTCACATTACAAATGGATAAAGTATAGTTATTTTAATGATAGCAGATAATACGCCTAACTCAGTAAAAGAATCTTCCTGTGCAGGGTTTTCTTTTATCTTTTTAAGGTAAAATTTTCATATTTTTTTCTGTTGCTGTCACTTCCATTACTCTTACTGAGAATCATATGCCTTTCTAAGAATCTGTGTAACAGCAAAAATCTCTGGATATTACCATGAGACAGACAGACAAAAGCAAATATGAAAAGATACTAAAATGTCACAGTATGAAAAATGATTCCTATAATTCGATACTCTTGCTCTTCTCTGGTACTTAGAATCATAGAATTGATCATGAAGTCCAACCATTAACCCAGCACTGCCAAGTCCACCACAAAACCATGTCCCTAAGTGCTACACCTACATGTCTTTTAAATACCACTAGGAATGGTGACTCCACCACTTCCCTGGACAGCCAATTCCAATGCTTAATAACCCTTTCAGGGAAGAAAGCTATAGCAATTTCTGATATAAACCTCCCCTGGCACACCTTGAGGCTGTTTCCTCTCGTCCTACTGCTTGTTACTTGGGACAAGAGACCAATCCCCACCTTGCTACAACCTCCTTTCAGGTAGCTGTAGAGTGATAAGGTCCCCCTAAGCCTCCTTTTCTCCAGGCTAAACAACCCCAGCTCTCTCAGCTGCTCCTCACAGGACTTGTGCTTCAGACTCTTCACCAGCTCTGTTGCCCTTCTCTGAACACACTTCAGCACCTCAATGTGTTTCTTGTAGTGACGAGTCCAAAACTGAACACGTGATCTGAGATGCGGCCTCACCAGTGCTGAGTACAGGGTGTACAGATCACTTCCCTAGTCCTGCTGGCCACACTATTTCTGATACAAGCCATGATGCCATTGGCCTTGGCGACCTGGGCACACTGCCAGCCAGCTGTCAACCAGCAACCCCAAGGTTCTTTTCCACCAGGCAGCTTTTCAACCACTCTTCCCCAAGACTGTACCAAATCTAAATGCATACTGGTTGTGTCCTTTCAGAAGTACATATTTCAAGATGCATTTGACAGAAAAAAGACCCCAATACTTCTATCAGATTTTAATTTGATTAATATGCAAAACATGTTGGGGTTTTTTTTAAAGATCTACTTGCACCATCCTTTGAACAAAGCACACAGAATTTGCAGCACTCAGAAGGCCTTATCACAAATCCATGTTGTACAGCCATGCAACCTCAATCCTCTGGAAGCAGTAAGGAAGTAATATCAGTCTCCAGTGGAATACGGATTTTGAGTGTATTCACTCCCCTGAAAATTCCCTCACTTTATCCATTAAAGATGTTCTTACTTTTTCACCCCTATGTGTGACCTCCAAACTTCTGTTAACAGTTTTCAAATATAACTGTTAACACATTTTTTCAGCTGCAGCTACTTCTTCACACTGAACTGTCAAGGAATAAAATCAAAGTTCATTTAAAAATAGGGATTACTTGGAAAACTTCCCTCCTAAAGCAATATCTCCTCGTTAGATTGAAAATAAATAGCATTGTCAATGCACAGAAATTGCATGGCATTGTCTTCCCAGTGAACACTTTGTTCCAAAATAAGTCATGATATTCTGAAAAGATCCATCCATCCTAAAATTTTTCCTGGAAAAAATATCCTGGAATAAAAGCACCAAATGCTGGCACACAAGGAAGAGTAATCTGGAATTACTCCTGACAATATCAATGTGGTTGCATTCGAAACATCTTTTGGAGACGCAAAACTGTCTTCTCTTGGAAATGAGATTTACAAGCTGCTACTCTCTCTATATATCAGGTAGTTTTGAGCTGGATCATCCTCTGATGAGCTAGGAAGATGGATAAATACTATTTTGAAGTCATTAGACCCATTCTACTTCTGTGGGCTCCCATATCTAAATCATCAATAAGGGAAAAAGATCACCACACTCAGATTTTCTGACAGTTAAGGGACCTGTTTTAGAAGACTGAAATTTAATGTATTAGATAATAAGATCTTAGAGGATTACAAGGGCTTACTACCTAGAAACAAAAAAACCCCAATATGATCTTAAGGTCTGGTTTAATTGACTTTATGACTCTTCCTTTCAAATGAATAAGCCTGAAGTAGCAGTTGCTAATTAGCAAGTCAGTGTCTTAGCTGATTGTCTTTCCTGGGACTGCAGTTCTTGCACCAGGAGAATGGGTTTGCAGAGACTACATCAGGACACTGAACAGCGGATTCTGATGAACAGCCCAATGCAGCCCACTTTTTTTATAAATATCGTGAGTGAGGTTCTAAAATTCTCTCCCATCAGTGCTTTTCTTTGGGGAAGCAGTTTCATCAAAAGAAGAAAAACACAAAAAGAAGGAGGAAGTATTGATATCTGAGCAGTACATGGTCTGGGAACAGGCCTCATTTCTGTGTGTTATTTAATGAATGAACCAATTTGCTTTCTCCTTCAGAGAGAAAATTAAAAAAGGATTTCATCCCACTTAATCAATATTATACAATATTAGTTTCCTTGGCAGGCTAGAAGGCAGTTAAAGTGTATACACCTCCCACTATAATTCTATATTCATACAGATAAAACAAATTACCAGTAATGATCAGCTTTCCCCCATTTGAACACCATGGTCTTCCTTTGGCAGAAATGACCTACTTCAGGCAACTAAATTGCTATAAGCAAAATAAAATCACCTGCCGTGTTGTCTCAACACCTGCTGACACTGTCTAGTTGCTTGTGGGATGACGTGTTAGCATCTGGCATACGCCCTCTGAGAAAAAGAGTGCCACGTATTTGTGTTGGGTTTGCTTGGCCAGGTTTTGGCAGTGGGAGCGGTTACAGACATCCGTGAGAAGCTGCTTGATGCTTCCCCCAAGTCCAACGCAGCCAATACCAGTTGGCTCCTAGACAGACCCCCCGCTGGCCAAGGCCAAGCCCAGCAGTGACAGTGGTAGAGCCTCTGGGGTAACAAATTTGAGAAGGGGGAAAGTTACTGCACAACAACTGCAGACAGAGAGAGAAGTAAGCATATGTGAGAGCAGCAGCCCTGCAGACACCAAGGTCAGTGAAGAAGAAAGGGAGGAGGTGCTCCAGGCCCTAGAGCAGAGATTCCCCTACAGTCCATGATGAAGACTGTGGTGGGGCAGGCTGTCCCCCTGTGGCCCAGTGGAGAAGATATTCACCTGCAGCTTGTGGAGCACCCCACACTGGAGCAAGTGGATACCTGAAGGAGGCTGTGACCCCATGGGAAGCCTGCACTGGAGCAGACTCCTGGCAGGACCTGTGGACCAGAGGAGCCCACACTGGAGCAGGTATGCTGGCAGGACTTGTGACCCTGCAAGGGACCCACACTGAAGCAGCCTGCTCCTGAAGGACTGTGGAAAGGACTGACCCATGCTGGAGCAGTTCATGAAGAAATGCAGCCCATGGTAAGGATTCACATTGAAGAATTCAGGGAGGACCATGGGTGGGGGAAGAAGTTTAAGAATATTGGGAGCGAAGTTGAGAACAGGAAGAAGGGAGGGAGCAGGGGGAAGGTATTTTAAGATTTGATTTTACTTCTCGTTATCACACTCTGATTTTCTTGGTAATAAATTCAGTTAATTTCCCAGAGCCAAGTCTGTTTTGACTGGGACAGTAACCGGTGAGTGATCTCTCTCTGTTTGTGTCTCAAATCACGAGCTCTTTGTTATATTTTCTCTCCTTTGTCCAGCTGAGGAGGGGAGTGACAGGGCCACTTCAGTGGGCACCTGTTGCCCTGAAGGTCAACCTACTACAAAGTTATTTGAGGAATTGTATTTCAACAAATACCTTTGTTTCTGCAATATCGCAGAACTCTTCTCAACTGTGAACTCTCATCCATCTACTTTGTGCAAAGTGTCAAAAAGAGTATGACAGAAGAGACTGGAGGACAGAATAATTCAGATTCTTTGGTTGTCACACCTGTGCTGTAGAGAAGAAAGAGATGTTTTGATATTTCCTTGTTGTGGATAAAGACTGCCTAATCTCCTTGCACGATGTGGAACTGTTTATACACCTTTTGCAAGCATTCCAGTGGTACTCTCTTTACTCTGCAATCCCAAATATCCAGATCTGTGAAAAGCACATTATCCCATTTTGAAATGAAGTTTGGCTTTGAGAAAAATGGCACTCTAGAATATAAACCAATAAAAAGAGAGAAGAAACACAGGATAATCCATCTATTGAGTTTTCTTTTTGTATATTATCCATGCATTTTGCTCTTGTAAGAGTATATTTTTGTTACTTATTCTACCAGTTTCTCTGCTCAGCTTCCGGGTAGCTATAAAAAATTTTTACTTTTTTTTTCTTTCCAGAATGTTTTATTGATCTAGTGTTAAACAGGACTTATTATCTTTAGAGCAGATCTCAAGTTTACTCAAATCCTCACCAATCAACATACCACATCCCCCTCACTGTCCTACATTACTCTCCTTTGCCTCTCCTACCACAGATACAGCTAGTTAAGAGCTAGGAATTGATGCCACTCTCTGTTGGTATTTACAGAGTAAAGTACTCAAGAATATAATGGTTTTTACAGTGTCTTTGTCTCATCCTTATGAGTCCGATCTCTGTGGTTTTCTGCAGTCTAGCTAAGCCTTTGTGTTAATGCCCCTCACAAGTATTAGCAACATCCAATATAATGAGATCATTTCACACTGTGAGGTTTGGGGTCTTCATAGAAAAGCCAGTGACGAAGCACATGGGGTATCTTTGTACAGATGAGGTCATACTTTGATGTGCACTGCCTCTGATCCCAGAGAAACACTGTGGGTCTCTTGATCATTCTTCTTCCTGATCATATCAATATCCAACAGGGCCAGCACAATTCTTACCATTACATTATAAGTTCTCTACTATAATTAATCTTTTTGTTGCATTCCTTCCTGAGTAATTTCCTTTCTAACTAGATATTTCAAAGAAAGGAATAAAAATGTGCCTTGAATTGTAGCTACAAAGCTGGCTTTATGAAGGTAGATAGTACTGCGAGGCAAACAATTTCTCCAAATTTGAACAGCCTCCCCTGAAACTGCAGATATCAGAGCTGCAACTGAGCTAAAACCCCTAAATGTAAGAGCTGGGTATTCTTTTTGTTTTAAAAAAATCCTAAACCAAACCTAGCTTTATTCAACTATAATCCAGGGCTACCACAGAGAATTTTACTCTGCTTGGAAGTTGAAGGACATATGTCTAATTTCACAATGAGATAACAGAGAATTGGAAACCAAGTTTTTAGGTTTGTAAAAATATAAAATTGTTTTGGAAAGGAAGAGCAGGTCAGGTCAGGTCAGAATAGGCTGCTCAGAAGACTGGGTCAGTCAAAAAAATTGGTAATAAAATAAAAATTGCTAACTTCAGAGCAACTTGATTCTGAAAGCACTGGCTTTGTACTGCTAAGTGTCAGAAGAGAAACATCCAGCTAATTTTCATGGCCAAGAATGAATAAAGACATTGGTTTACTGAATTGACATGCTAGTGATTATCATCTACCTCTTTTGAACTTTATCTGGAGCTTTCCCAGTATATTTACATAACTTTTGCACAAACTCAAGACCCTACCACTGAATGCAGATCAGTGTTACAACACAGCATGTGGAAGGGTGGTGGCTACAGGACAAAAACACTGCAATGAAAATGTGTGAGGACTTTCACAATCAATTTGCTGTAACACGGGACTGTAACACTTCCTGGAGAAACCACCTTCAATGCTGAATCTGGACCACTGCAATATTAGCCTTTCCTTTCAGCAGCAATAAATTCAGCTCCTGCCTGAGCCTGAAGGGAAGGGCGACACTGCCTTGTGACCCCACTTCCACATTATCTGCCTTGAAACAACCAGTCCTGATAGAGGAAAAACAATCCCCTTAGCCTTTCATCTCCTTTTGTCCCATCTCATCTCCTGTCACTGGTAAATCCACATCAGTAAATTCACACCTGCTTGGAGATTACTAGGTAAATAATACGCATGCCCAGACACGTTGAAAAGATCCTATAGAAATGGAGACACATGTTCATTACCAGGACTCTGAACACCAGGAAATTAAATTATAGTCAACCTCACACCTTCTGAAATCTGCCCCTGGAACTGCTGTTCCTCACACAACTTCCAACCCTGCACAGAAGGGATCAGTCAGAGTCAGTGCTACCTGCAGTAGATACTCTTGTTATTTAGGGACCTGAGACGTACTCCTACAAGAGCAATCTCTGTAGAAAATTTGAGTGAAACTCAAATGAGTGTTGGGATGAATATTGTTTGCATTGCAGTAACATTAGCTTGCACAGTGGTGTTGCTAGTGATGTGGGATGTCTCTTTGCCGTTCTGCCAATATAAGGAAGGGTGTGTTGTTCTTGGTGTTATTTGATGACTTCTCAGATAGACAGTCCTGGACTGAGCAGCTTTTTTTTAATGATAAGCTCAGAAACATAACCTGAATGCAAACAAAACAAAGTGGTAGAGGGCAACAGTGGTGTAATTATTATGAACATGAAAACTGGTAGTTATCACAGGCAGGTATTGCTAGGCAGTGAAGAGCAAAGACAAGTCGCATCGATACATGATAGATATGGAGGGAAAGAGAGGATTGCTGCAAAGGAAAATGTGGTTAAAGCAAGAATGGCTGTCATAGCAGTATTTATATGCATATAGGTGGAGTAAAATGTCCCTGAAAACAGCAGCACCCTACCACACAGTTCATCTGATTTTTTTCTGAAAAAGGAAAATTTTTTCCCCAAGAGAGCTGGCAAAAGCTTATTTGAAAGCAATTTGAAAGATTCAGGAATAGGTTCCAAACACAGCTAATGCAATTTCTTTTTCTATGTTACTTAACATAGTTTTATTGATCTGAATATATAATTGCAGAAGTAATTAAGGGGGCAAGGAAATAGAACTGTCTACCGTAATTTAATTTTCTGTCAAAATCTATATACCTGATGCACTTTCAGTTTCAATATTTTGGTGTATTGCCACTGGCACATTGCTCACTGAGACTATACTGCTTTATTGACAGCAAAATGTTCATGACTTGTCCTCTAACAGCTGTGGAGACAAAAATACATGGACTTCAGTCAAACAGGATGCCTGCTGCAGTTTCAGTAGTGATATCAGGACAGACTAAACACAATGCAAACGCATGTTAATTCAACAAGTACTTTCTGTGGGTCTGATCCTACAACCATTCACCTAATGAGCAACCTTTAAAGGTAATTTGCCTGTATGAATGAGGATTTGGCATGTCAGCCAGTGAAAGCTGTGGTATTGGATTATCCGTTCCCTGTGCTGAAAAATAAGGCAAAATGGTTCCTTTTTTACAATTGGAATGAATCTGTCTGCAACTATATAAAATGACTGTGACACTGCAGTTGCAAATCTAATAAATCACATACTATAGGTCTCTAATGTAAGCACTCTGGTTTTTTTATTGTGCATATTAAAGCATCCAATCCAGCTTCCCAAAAAGCCCCAGAATGCTTCACAGCCTCATCATGTACCCTGAGTCTTGTTCAGATCAGTGTGAGTATTTTAGCCCAGATCTCCAGTTGTGCTGCAGACTCTCTGTGATTACAGTATCAAAAAGCAGGAAAACACAATTGAAATGAGGGAAGGGGAGGAAGAGGGCTAATGTCTGTATTTTTCAACTGAGGAACTAGCATCTGCATTTGCAGCTTCAGAGCAAAAGAAGTCCTGGCAGAGCCTGTCCCTGGGTGGACATAGAGCTCACAGTCAGCTTTGCATTGGTCAGGAGCCATTGGCAGTGACAGTTAGAGGGCAAGTCCGACAACCAAACCACTGCTAATGGAGACAAGTCCTGTCTTGGCATGGTCAAGTTTGAAGTGCCTGATGTACTGTGGTCTGGAAGCCCTGGCTAGAGGAAGTAGCCCATTTTTTATCTCTGAGGGACTTCTGTTCACTATGGGAATCCAGGTATTATTTCTTTCAACTTGCTTGTTGTTATTAAAAATGACTCTTGTTATAAACTCTTACACAGTTTCCAATACAGCTATGTTTGTAATGATTAACTTTTCCATTTTCAGGACTTAATAGCCTCTACTGGTTCACAGAGATTACTTCATGCTTACCTGTATCTTTTCCTAAAAAAGTGCAGTGGGGTCCCTCTTAAACTTGCCAATGAATCAGAAAGCCTGTCGTCCACAGAGGGACTTCTCCTGGCTACAGGAGTTGGTTTGCAGTGATCTTTTCCTCCAGATGAAAGAACAGGTTTTTTGTTCATTTGTTTGCCGAGACAGGAAGCTTTGCTCTCCTGGGCTTCCAGAAGAATGAGAGGTCCCAAGTGCTATAGTTTGTCATGGCAGTTCCTGAGTGCTCAAAGAGCATTTCACAAAAGTAAGAAAAGGGTTAAAATCTCTGCATCATCTTACAAATGGGATATATGCTTTAATGGCTAAGTTACTTCTTGCTTCTCTTGTTTTGCTACTGCACTCTAAGATCTTTACTGGTTTACTCTAAGTAGTGGAGGTTGCAATGGCAGTAAAATGTAAATTGCCCTCATGTGTGTCTGTTGTGATAGAGACAAGAAATGCTGAAGTGGCCTAACTCTGCTCTCAGTGGCACTGACCCCTGCATGACTGCCACTTCAGCAGAATTACCTCTGGACTACAACAGGGAGCACAAAATCAGACTTACTCCCCATGTCACATCTTCTTTCTCTTCCTTAACAGTAAGAGGCAGTTTCCTGGTTTTACGATTTATTCCTTGCTGAAAGGTTTCTCTCCTCAGCCTTTTAATATCACTTGAATCTCTGTGGGTGCAGGACAGATTTTCCCCTCCAATAAGCGAAAGGATTAAGAAACTCAGATTTGGCAGGGTAAGGGAAAGAGATTAGAGAATTCAAATAATTGATACAAGGGTGACAGCTCAGTTCTCGTAGCACATGAAAGCATTTTGGAAGGAATTTGAGAGGTCAAAACATAAAATTACTTTCTACCGTATTGCTAGTTTTTCCTGGCTGCTGTAGAAAAGCACACCAGAGGACTATTTTCCCTCTCTACTTAAAGAAGTATTGTTTCTCTCATTACAAAACGCATAAAATGTTGTGGTATGCCATATCTGATTCTACTCTCTGGCATTTTTGAGACAAGGTCACTAGCTACAAGTGCAATACCTCTTTGAAGTTGCACTGCCGTGACATGTGACTAGTGGGGAGAAAGGCAAAGTCAGTGTGTTGAAAACTATTTTGAAATAGGAAATGTTGAACTTAATTTATTTCACCAGATATTCAGAAATAAGTATCCTTCCTTTTAACACAATACTGCTGCAGAGAATGATTTTAAATTGATTTGACGTTGTTATGCTGTAGTAATCTTTCAAAATCCATGATAAATCAAATGTTTTCAGAGTACAACCTCTCATGATCCCTTGTAGCTCTGTTTTCTATGGTTCTCCAACTGCAGTAATTTCCCCATGCTTCTCTAAAGAGATTTCCTTCTATATTTCCATATCACAATTTACAATTACTTCAAAGTGCAGTAAAATAAAATAAGTATGGAAGTCTGTGCAAAGATCAAAGGAGACCTTATTAACAGTTGTTTTGTATGCAGTTAAATCTTGCAAGAATAAAAATATAGAAAGTCAACCTTACCAAAAAATGTATCTCCACTGCAAGCCACTACTCACAAAGCCAGGTGCTTGGTCTGTGTGAAGGTTAAGGGGAATTGTTGGAGCCCAGAGGGACTCACATGCAGAAGACAGACACAAGGGCTAAACACGACTCTTCTTTGGCACTACCACCACTCCAGCAAGTGAGAAAGGGTTACACTGACAGTCACGAATATAACTGAGCACAAGAACTGAACCCCCTCTTGTTACAAGCTGATGTGAAGAGCTGTATAGTGGAAACTATTTGCAGTACACAGTAACATGTTTTTATTGGCCCGAATAAAGCACAGGAAACCTAGTAAATATTTTCAAGTGCCACCTCCAGGCATTTCATCTACTATTTACATAAATACAGCTATTTATCATTTCATAGAGCAGATGAAGGGCTCTAGAAATAGGATAAGTCTCATCAGCTGTCTGGCCAACAGTTGAACAGACTTCAAAGCTAGATGTTACCTCATTTTGTGCACAGCATGGATACTGTACCTTTCTCCTGAGCAGTTCAGAGATCCGCAAACATGAACAAAGTCTTTGTAAATCCATGCAAAGCCACCAAGGACAGCAGTTATAAATTCCTTGTTCCACTGCAGACCTCATAATATATTTCTTGTGAACACTCCAGCTTCTGGAGCCAAGAGGTTGTGTGAGAATATAAATTCTTTCAGGAATAAAATGGGGTATATGTGCAGTTCTGGAAGGCAGTGGTGAGAACCTGAAAAACAAGACTCCCACCAGCCTGTAAAGCAAAGAAACAAGTGGTACCTGTAATCATTTTTTTTAATATCGAAGGCTGATGAAGGGACGAGTTGGTTAATTAATTTGCATATTGTGGCTTGGCAGCATTGCAAGAGCTGAATGATGAGCCCAGCATCTCACAGGAACTCTGTGATGCAGCTGGCAGGAAATCCCAGGCTCTGTCACTCCCTGAGTCCTGCCTACAAATTGCTTCACTGATCAGTATATCTGATTTTTACTGATGATACACAGTGAACATGGGACTGGAGCCTTGGATTTGTTTTGTTTTGTTTTCCCATTTACATATTAATGCTACTGTCACATAATGTGAAATCCCTCTACATGGCTATTTTCCATGCAGGGTGGAAATGCCTAGAATGTTGTGATAAAGGATTTTATAGACTTGGAGAGAAAACAAAATTAATTTAAGGATGTGAGAAAATGATTCAATATAACTATAAGTTTTTAGAACAAATTACTAGCCTTCTGCAAAAACTCTGACCAAGATTTATAATGCCTACAAAACTCACTAATGATATTGAGACTAGGTTCTTATGAACCAGGCAAAAAGAAATTATAAACCTAAATGAGCAAATCTGAGCATGACCCTGCCATTTTCTCCAGACCAAAACAAGATTTATTATGAGAGTTATGAAACTTCGGACCCTGTTATATATTAAGGAATCCTATTTATGATCACGCAGTTAGGTTTGAATTATTGTGCTTATTCTAAACATTTCTTTTGCAGGATTTATGTCTCAGTCATTTTACAAGTTTCAGGGATGAAACTTGCCATTTAAAACCAAAGCACAGAAAAAAATTTCTTTGAATTTTTGTTTTAAAAACCATCAGTCACACTTCAAAACTAGAGAGGTGATAAAATATGGGGATTTTTTGTTTCCTTTTTTTTTTTAGGAAACCCTTACACCTATTGAAAGAGGTTATGACCATGCTTAGCTTTAAAAATTACTTACTTTTGAAAGCTAAGTTTTTACATCCTTACTCCCTGAGGTATTCAAGCTTATTATTTACAGTACTGTTTTTCAAATGTAAATGTCTGAGAATTATTTCATGTGAAAGGCAGTTGCTGCATGCCTGTAAGCATAACTATACAAAAAAGTAGCACTCATGAAATTATTTTCTTGCTGGTTGAGAAAGCATCTTATTTGAATAAAAATTATTTCTAATTTTACCATTAAAATTGGGAACACGGTGCTGCTTAAGATCAAGGAAAAAAGTAGTGATTCCCATGTCCTACTGTCCAGGGCTACCAGACATCAAATCTTTAAAGAATTAATTGGGAGAAGGGTTCTTGATATCTGAGTCACATACCCCCTGGAGAGACCATAATTACTTGTCTCTATAGATGGACTAGATAGCCAGAATGTGGTAGCCCTGGATTATAGTTGAATAAAGCTAGGTTTGGTTTAGGATTTTTTTAAAACAAAAAGAATACCCAGCTCTTACATTTAGGGGTTTTAGCTCAGTTGCAGCTCTGATGGCTTGCAGACTCCCACTTATTTAGTGCCTGAAAGCATGAAATGGAGTTCTCAGTGTTCCCATGTGAAAGAAAACTGGTAGCCCTAGGAAACTGGGTCACAACTTCTGCTGTGTGGATGAAAAGTGAGGTGTCTAAGAGTGCTAATGGCCATGTGTCTGGCAATTACCTGTTTACCAAGTGTCATCCCTAAAATGTTTCCATTTTAGGGAATGTATCTGTGGTTGAAAATACTAATTTTTTTAACCATTAGATGTGTTTAAAACAACTTCTATATTACTGAACTGGAAATTAAATGTTTTGGGGTAGGATTACAGAGGGAAGAGGTTATGATTATGACTGTTAAATATGTGTCAGAATCCTACAGCACTATAAACCAGATTCTACACTGAACTGTCACACCTAGGCTGAAGGCAGTACAATTGGCATGGTGAAGGTTTCTGTGAATTTACTTCTTAATGCCTTCTGTTCACTTTTTCTTTTCTTTTGTTTGTATGTTTTATCATGCAATAAGCAGGTAATAATTACAACAAAAACAACATTGTTAATCAGAAAACTTCTCCAAAGTTTGAGGTTAGGTGTAATGTCATAGATACCAAAGTCCTGACCTGTAGCTCTGTAGGTCATACTCAAGTAAGTTTCAGACACTGCAAAAGTAGGGACTGTCTCTAGCTTCTTTTTCTTCAGATGAGTATCAAGAGCCTTCACTGATTCTTTGTAGTGCTGATGGATATCACTGACCCTGAAGTATTGCTGACGTATCTTGAAGCCTCAACAAAGATGGACAAAACAATTTCTGAGGCTCCATTGTCTCTTGGAGAAGACTCCAAAGACAGTATTGGGCAACTGAAAGGAAGACTTTCCCTTGATCAAGGAGGAATAGGTTAGAGAACACCTAAGAAAACTGATATCCACAAGTCAGTGGACCTTGATAAGATGCACTCATGAATGCTGAGAGAGATACAGGACACTGTAGTAAGACTACTCACAATCATCTTTGAAAGGTCATGGTGATACAGAGAGGTGCCCGAGGACTGGAAGAAATCAAATGTCAGTCCAGTCTTCAAAAAGGGAAAGAAGGAGGACTGAGGGAACTACAGGCCAGACAGCCTCACCTCAATCCCTGGAAAGGTGATGGAGTACCTCATTCTGGAGGCCATCTGTATCCACATGGATGACAAGATGGTGACCAGGAGTAGTCAGATGGGTTCACTAAAGGTAAATCATGGTTGACCAACCTGATTGCCTTCTACAATGAAACAACTACTTGGATGAAGACCACTACCAGCAGGTTGAAGGTGTTCCTGCCCCTCTACTCAGCCCTAGTGAGGCCACATCTGGAGTGCTGTGTCTAATTCTGGGCTCTTCAGTACAAGAGAGATATGGAGATCCTGGAGCAGGCCCAGCAGGGGGTGACAAAGATGATAAGGGGACTGGACCATCTCTCTTATGAGGAAAGTCTGAGGGAGCTGGGCCTGTTCAGCCTCGAGAAGAGGTGGTTGAGAGGGGACTTCATCAACAAGTATGTAAAGAGAGAGTGTCAAGAGGATGCAGTCAGGCTCTTCTCACTGGTGCCAAGCAATAGGACGAGAGGCAAGAGGCAGAAACTGATGCACAGGAAGTTCTGCCTGAACATGAGGAAGAACTTTTTTCCTGTGAGGGTGAATGAGCACTGGAACAGATTGCCCAGAGAGGTTGTGGAGTCTCCCTCAGTGGAGATATTCAAGAACTGTCTGGACACAGTCGTGTGCCACGTGTTCTGGGGTGATTCTGCTTGAGCGGGGAGATTAGATCAGATGATCCACTGTGGTCTCTTCCAACCTAACCCATTTTGTGAATCTGTGAACTGCTGATCTGACCTGAGGGCTTGATTATTCATAAGCATTAGAGGGCTCAAGCTCCTTGCACAACCCCACCCTGTGTGTGCATCAGGACACTGATTGCGACCACTATACAGACAAGCCTTATGAAGTGTTTCCATACGTCACTTCTACCCATTCTCCTACATTCTTTGTTTTCCTATGACCTCATTCCTTCAAGGAAAAAAACTGTTAGATGGGAAGACGAAAGATAATATGGCAAGCATTTACAGCCTCATAAATGAAATAACAAATGATGGGACCTGTTTCCCTGACAGTGTAAAATGGTATATCTCTGCAGACTTTATCTGGCCTATGGTTTGTATTTAAACCTTGCATAATGGCTCTCAATGTATGTGTGAGTTTTGAAATTACTAATTTATTTACAGTTAACTGTGCCCTGAGCTCACTGCAACAGAACAAACAGAGAAGGTGCTCTGGTCCTTGGGGCAGAGAAAGGCTGAGAATTGCAAGAAGACAGGCAGGAGGAGACTTCTCTGAGGTCTACTTCATGCCGATCAAAGGCAGACCAGAAACAAGAACAGAACTTCCAGCCACTGTTTAAACAACAGCAAAGTCCCATAGCAGAATTCCAGGTGGGACAGTATGAACAAACAAGTCTTACACTGTGTCTTGCAGAAGGTTCCAGTGGCAGCTATAAGGTGTTGAAAACATGTAGCTGTATTGACAGGACAATACATGAAAGCCAACAGTAGAATGTTCCCTACATGCCATCTGTATATGGCCCATTGTGCAGAGTCACCAAAGCCTCCACTACCAGAACTGCAAGAGAAATCTCAGGACTCTAGCAGAGAGAAGGTTAGACTGAGTTTCATTTGTTATTATTTAGGTCAAAGATTTAATTTTTTTTTTAATATAGAGTAAAGCCATCATAATTCTTAACATAAGCATAATTGGTTTGGACAAAAATACTTTAATAATTCTGTGACATGTGACTGTCTTCGATGACAGGGAGGTGGAACAAGTTTTTTGGAAGTGTGGTTCCCGTCTCTCATCAGATATTTCATATGCCTGTATGTCTGGACCAGTAATTAAAAATACCCAAGCTTAAAAATCTGCACAGTTCCCTATTTACTCTTGCAAAATCATAACCAGCTTTCTCTTGGGAAGAAACTACAGCCAAATGAAAGCGATTTTGGTTTCAAATTGTATTAACTTGCGCACAAAAGGACCACTCACACAGTTGTTCCTATGAGGCATAACTCAGAGCTTGGCCCTTTTTGGGAAACTCATTACTTAACAATAATAATTGTTGTGTTTGATTGAATTGGCTCAGATATGCTTGGCAAGGCTGCGAGAAAAATCTTTGTTGTCATGCCAAATGTTTTTCAACCTGTGTGTTGCCTGTGTTCAGGTCTGATAAGGTTATCCATGGTGCATATGCTTCTCATCAAAAGGTCACATTCTTGTACTGTCCATACAGCTTCAGGGAGGTTGCATTTAAAGCTAAAATATCCACCTGAAAAGGCAATTCTGCCCTAGCATGAGGCTAGATCAGGCACTCCTTGACCTATTCAGATTATGTACTTGTGACTTGTACTTCCCTGGCTGGGCCACCCCTCCAGTTCAACAGGAGAGTTGGACAGTGACTCTTTCCTCCTCCTCTTCAGTTTATTTTGTGTGGCACTTACGGAGACAGACATGTGGGTCTGCATACTTTTGTGCTTGATGGGACGGAAGAAGCAACTCCTTCTTATCTTCTATGCAGGCTTTGACCACTGCACCAGAAAAGAGGAACTTGCCTTTCTGAAAGGTATTTTGAAATGAGCCTGGATTCACTGCTGTCCATGCACATGAGGTACATGCTGAAAATGCCCCACACCTGCAAGTGTTCAAGCCCAGGTTGGATGGGGCTTTGAGCAACCTGGTCTAGCAGAAGGAGTCCGTGTCCATGGTAGGACTGTTAGAACTAAGTGATCTGTAAGGCCCCTTCCAACCTAAACCATTCTATGATATGCCTGCTGGACATGTCTGATCGTAAGTCTTAAAGAGAAGGCTCTGCCTTTGTCTAGGGACAAGATATCCATCTCACCAGTCTTCTGTCCTTACATACACTGACATTTTTATTTGGGCACCTGCTAGATTTTGCTGACTTTTTGCAAGTACATCCCAGACTGGGAACTTCTGGGCTCTGGATGGTTTTCAGTGCTGCAATTTGTGGTTTCAGTTTAGGTGCCATTGCAGGTTCTCAGGTTCTCTTCCCAAAGTATGGGTACACTGGAAAATTAGGATTGATTGAGCTGTCTGTAAGTCCTGATTTAACCTAATCTGAACACAGGTTTTACATAGGCTTAAAATCATTGAATTATTTATTTATTTTTTTTTAGATAGTAATAGTATAATTCTTACTGTATGCACAACTATGTTAGGCTAAAGAGTTCTTAGTTGTATAAATTCCATGTACAAAGGAAATTATACTGACAATTTTGTCCATACTGAGATATTGTACCTCTTTGATTGCATCAGACTTATCAAAATGATGCATTCCTAATATCTTTTATAGACTTCAGAGTTGCAATGGTTCTGTCCCTTTGATGTACAGCATGTGGGATTTTTAAAGGAGAAATGCACATTTCTGTTGTTAGAATAGGACTCTGAGGTCATACACACTTGCAAAAGGTCAAGTTTGCTAATTTGATGTCAGTTGACATTTGTTTTCCACTGGTTTCTTCCTTCAGTCTAAAAATGTTCCATTTTTTCTGTCAGCTTAATTTCATCTGCTGTTGTCTCCACAAATCTTCTTTCCACCAGTTTTGTCTTCACTATATATAGATATGGAAGTGCAGGGAGCATCCTGAATCTTCCTAACTCCTTCCCATTCTCTATTTCTTTCTTCCTGTTCTCATTCCGTAGACAGCTATTCCTTTGACACCAGGAAGATTTCCATGTTTTGCGATGTCTTCCCCAAATACTTCCTTAACACCCTACTTCTAATTGCCTCTTTCTTGGCAAAAGGCCTCTCTGACGTCAAGAAGAAAATAAAATCTCTCAATCTATAGTATCAATTCTTACCTGGAATATTTTGTCTGTCAGTCTGAGGACTTGAACGTTTTTTTCCCTGGTTTTATATCCTGCAGAAAGGAGTTGTTAAGAGATAGCTGGTTGTTTAGGAACAGATGCTCTTTGTGTGTAGCAATAAGAGCTTTCCTTCCTTGCCCGGGCAAGTTTTTTTTCCTCTGAAGAACTGAAACATTACTGACCTAAGAAGTCCATTTCTGTAAAAGTTTCAGAACCAGGTGCTCTGTGAGTTACTAGCTCCAAAAGCGGGTGATGGAGAGGAAGAGATCTCTGAGTCATATGCTAGGCAAACAGGTGACATGGTTCACAATGCCTTCTCTGATTAATTTGTGTAAGCAGCCGCGGCTGGAAAGTATCTTTCTTGGTCCCAGCTGTTCTTGGCCCCAGCTGTTCTTGGCTGAAAATGGAAGTCTATTTACCCTTCCAGTTTAGACAACTACAACCTGTTTGCCCAGGAAGACAATTTTTTGGTTGCCTTTCAATGTTTGTGGTAAAAAGCTGTGGAGAAAGATGTGTCTGTTCTGCTGTAACCTCATATAACAAACCTCCTTCTGCTGTAATCCTGCACAAGTGAAAAAGATGGGGCGGGGACAAGGACCCTTCTCCTCTCTGCTTCATTGCTGGCATTCAGACAAAAAGGAACGCTTCATGCCTCTCCCCGAGTGAGAGCTGAGCTACCAATTTGTGTCAGTCATATTCTCCATGTTTATACATGAGAGTAGCAGCAGTTGCTACTCTTTGAGCTCCCACAGACTTCGTAAAAATGCCTTCAGGAGTCACTCCCTCTGCACCTTCCCCCCACTGCTGGATGTGGCTTAGAGCCACAATCCAGCCCTTAGACTGCAAATGGCTTGGAGCAGGGATTATGTTTTTCTTTTATGTTAAAGAAGAGCAACCCACACTGAGTGTGCTCATTAAAAAATCATGTTGTTCAACACTGTTCCCTTGGGCTACAGTTAGAGCTACGCAATTTAACATGCAAGAGATAGGTTGGATTCTCAGGCCAGCCAGGCTCAGAAAGGGATGAATGAATGGTAAAACAGCATGTTGGAAGAATAAACCCCATATCCACAGTGGGACAAGAAGTAAGTCTTCAATAGGATATGTTTTTAAAAATGTGATTGCTTAAATTAATTTAGAAAGGATCCTAACAGGTGTGAAAGAATGGTTGTTTCTCTCAACCAGAAAGATAAGTCCTTGGTCATGTTGCCTCACAAATCACATTAAAAAACAAATTAAATAGTAGCTTGCACCATTAATAGAAGGTGTATCTCCTGCCCTTCCCCATAAAGGAAGCATACCCATCTCTAAAGACCATATGCATCGGTGGATAAATGACAAAAGAAACAGAAAAATTACTAAGAAGTTAAGCCTACTGTGCATTGTATTAATTTCATAAATCACCTATGGGTGAAATGCATGAGGGTACTAGGAGAGAGATAAGATGTTACAGTGTATAACAGTTCAAGGATTCTAAGCATAAAATAGATGCACCACCTGAGCTGAAAGTAGAATGATGTTCCAAGAAAAGCATTGAGACTTCAGGTGTTTTCCATCCTAAATATTAAGAACCTTAAGTGAAGAGAATAGAATCCCATGCACAGTTGGTGCCCCAGATGTTTTGACCAGCTTCAGCCTCTCTGGGCAAACTCTTCCATGCAAGATATTCCTATTGTAGCCTGTTGATCTGGCTGCCCCCACAATGCCCTAGCTCCAATCAAGTTGCATTGGACTGTTTTCAGGAGAGAGATCTCCGGAGAGAACCAATGCACAAAGGAGAGAGTAGTGAAGCCTGCTCCATTCCAACACAGGCTGCAAAACTAATTGCATTAATAGTCCCTCTATTCCTTTGTGCATCATTTGAAGATGAGATTTGTTAAGCAGCTATCTCTGCATCATGGTAATAATGAGGCAGTTCAACAGTTTGAGCCTCAACACTCTGCCAGCCTGAACTGAAGGGGGCAGAAGACAAACTTCAGTGTTAAAATTGCAATTGTCTTCTTCATTGTTGTTACCAGCATGTTGCCAGCACACTGTCTCCATGTCTGACAATTGAGACAGCTGGGTCATATTGTCCTAAAGAAACATCCCATGCTGCTGAAGCATTCTGTGTCACCAACACAACTGGTGACCTGACTTTGGGGCCAGCACAGGACTGGTCCTTCCTGAGTCCAAACAGGGCACAAGAGGCACCCCTTCTTCCCTCCTGGGAAACTTTGGGCACATTTTGAAAGAATTCCTTACTTGTGACTGAGAAGATAAGCATTTGGACCTAAATAAAATCGTTGTTTTGGCCTGCCATGGTACCATCTGGAGATCGTTTGTATTCACTATATCTCATGAGTTAGTGCACACCACTTCCAATAGTTGGAGAAGAACTGATGATAACTACCACAAAAACAGTGTCTTGATTTATAGCAATACTAAGAAAGTGCTTAATTGGTTAAAAAGCTGCAAAATTACTTTTCTTAATATAGATGAGTTCAGCAACAAAATTGGAAATAATTATCAGGGATCTGATTCAGAGATACAATATTTCATTCATCTGGAAGTAAATAAGTTGCTTACTAGTGCATGCCAGGAGGGTAGGGCAGTGTCCTTTCCATGGAGTTCCCTTTCCTAAGTGTTATTTTATGCCTCTGTTGCTAAAAGACATTGCGCTGCTGCTCCATGGGAGAAAGCAAGCCTGTAGAGCAGAGTATGCAGGCAGAAGTGGACCAATATTTTCCAGCTGGAACTAGGTTGTTGCTATAGTAACACTCAAATGATAGACAGATTTTCTGAATGTGCAGTGGTTTACTGTGATAAGAGAGCTCCCAGGATTCCTACCATATTGCTCCAAACTTGCTGGAGTGCAATACACCAAATGCCACATCTCTGAAATAACACAAGGAAACAAAACCCAGCCAATAACCAAATAAATTTCCCCCTAGCTTTCAAATAAAATATGCACTTAACACATGGCATTTATATTCCTAGACAATATCTTCCTGCCAGTGTCTTTTTGGTGCACTGGCATTCCAAATGACAGACCACACTCTAAGTTTAACACCACCTACGGACAGATTCAATACGGCAGCATGCAAAGTCTTGTGTGCACAAGATGTGCACACAATCCAACTCCTTTGGATTTTTATTTTAGGCCGCATGCAGCCTGTGCACTGGTGAGAATCCCATTAAGTCAGTGAAGCTTTGCAAGAGCACACCACTATGTTCGTGGCTGTATTCTGCAGCATGGAGCTCTCAGAGATTAAATGGTTGAGTACATGGTAGAATAAATATTACATTCATAAACCATCCAAAGAGAAGTTGCCCAGGGGCCACTTCCATAAAGTATAAAACATATCTCCCTTGGCCAAGTCCCCCTTGCACACACTGTGCATATGGTTTTTATTCAAAGCAGTTTCCTTCTCTGCTCTTCCTTCTTTCTCTGCTCCATGAGAGGACGGTTCAAGATTTTGGATTTCCAGGAAGAAGTGTCTCCCTGAGCACAGACAGGGCCTGTGAGCATTTTGACTGTGTCTCTTCATCATCCATTACCTCTCCATGGGAGTTCTACTGCACCAACTGCAGTCTGCAGCTGACAGAGTGTGTTTAATGTCCCTTTTCCCCCAGTACTCAATCCCTTCAGCAGTTCATCTCCCTAGGAAGCTGCTGCCAATTATATTGGTGAAATCTTCCAGTGAACTTAGCCTGATTTCTGTAAAGGCAATTTCATTCCCATTGAAATGTATCTGTAAATCCAAGACAGAGGTTTTGACCTATTTGTGTGCATGAAATGTAGTCTTATTTAGATTACCCTCACCACCCTTAGACCTGTAACCTAGTTATTACTAGTGGTTTTATCCTCACAAGAGATGTAGGACATATGAAAGTTTTAATGGTAGCTTTGATATAAAGGTAGTTGATGACTTGAAGACCTTTACACAAGTGTTAAATGAGAAGTCTTGAGCTGGAAGCCCAGTTTTCTTCATTTGGGGGCTTATATCTTATAGAGACAGTCCTTCTGCTATCAAACATGTCCAGATAACAAAGAGGAAACCTTTCTTACACCTCTGTGTTAAAATCTCACTGATTGCAAGAGGAATTATGTGTGCAGAAGGATGTCAGAAGCAGTAAATTGTATGCATGCCTAGATATTATAGCAGATATATAATTTAGGAATTAATTACTACATGAAAGAATAACTTAGATTTTGATTAAAGTTATATGAATTTGTTTCAGGTTTTTGTTTGTTTTTTTTTTCAGTTGTCTTATTACTTAAGATTGCTTGGGAACATATTTCCCTTCTTGCTTACTTGGCTTATACAGCTTTGATAATGTCCTGCAACAGGGCTCACCGAAACACAAAGATTAATTGCCTTTATGATTCACAAGGCACCCTGGATAACTAATTACTCAACATTTATGGTTTGGCATGTGGTCATCAATCGTTCAAAAAATTCATGTTTGTAAACATTTCCTTTGCAGCTGATCTTCTTATGTCAAACTTCAAAATGACTAGTGGAGGTATGACAGAGCTATAAATGTCTTCCTTTAAAATTTACTGGTTGTGCTCCAGTTTATTTCTTGCGGCAAAAATTAAGCAACAGATATGGTGGGACAGGAGTTCTGAGGAAGAATGGTAAAGCATCTTGAGTGGTTCTCAAATGTATTTTCTTTTCCCCTTTTTGTTAATAGATTTTGGAATCCTTAACTGCTCTTTGTCATGGCTTGTGTCTGTGAGAATTTGTTCTGGTTGTAAGGTGGCTGTGTGAAAAACTGTGAAAACCTGAGAGACCTCTGGCAGAAAGGAAGAGGTAACCAATGAAGTTAGTCTCTATTCAGTTCTGCTCAATAGGGCAAAGAACCACAAATCCTCAAAAAATAGGCTTTATTTTTTATCAGAGAGACCAGCAGCTTCACAGCTTACAAAAGGAATTCTTAATACTAGCCATTCTAAGACTTAAAACTATCTGGTCATTAGATAGCAGAAGTCACAACCATCTGAATTAGAATTTTTTATGCTGGGGGTAAAGTTTGATAAGTAAGACACGTGTCATACAGCTAACTGATGCCCCCACTGCAAAGTCCTGATCCTTATCACCCAGAGCTGCTCAGTGCCCCTGAAAGAGGCAGATATTCTGTGAGGGAAAAGAAATGTCTGCTCTTAGCATTAAGGACTATATGATCATTCAGGCAGACTCATCTTCAAATTATTTGGTGATATTATTTCTCCCATTTCCTAAGTTGCAAACACTTCCATTTCAATCTGTACACTTTCTACAAAGTGATTGGCAGCCACCATATGTACACATATATGTATACAAATACAGAGAGTGTATGCAGCATCTATTTTTAGAAGTGATACAGGAAAAGGCAACTAAACACCATTTCTACTTAAATTACTGTGTCAGTTGGTTTCATTTGGTTGATTTTTTAAAGAGTATACTTGTGCTTTTAAAATCAGATGCCAGCTATTATGCCACATGGTGGAACTTCAATCTGCCTTAAATGTAGGCTTGATCTATAGAGCTGTTGAAGGACTTTCTATATTTAGAATTAGAAAGATGTTCCCGGTTGGTATGAAACATCTCCACAGGCTGACTTCTCCTGGGAGGCCAGGACCAAGGCTTTTAACCAAGAGTAATTATTACTTCTGTGATTGCACAGGCTCCATATGCAAATCAGTGCAAATCTTATGCTTGCTTACTTTGACCTTCTGCGTCAAAGAGATTTGTGTACTGTAGTTGTCATACCCCCAGGCAGCTTTGCCCCAGGGTTTGCGGCCCTATCCCCTTGTCTTTCTCTTTCCTTCTAAATTCTACCCTGTCATTAGGGTAAGCCATGAATCCCCCTCAGCCAGTATCTATTTTCCAACCCTGTTTTGAATAGTGGAGTAAAAGGAGTGTTTATTATGGATATATCAAATGGTAAGCAAACTTGCTTGTCTGCTGCATGTAAGACCTGGGCATACTCAGAGGTGACAGTGTTAGCACCTTGTCTTGCAGCATCTACACCCTCAGTCTGTTACTGTTCTACCACACTCAGTGTCCAGCACTTTGGGGGACAAAAGAGTGATTTAAGGCTTAGAGTGAGACGAATTCTAAATACTGAAGAGTATTTAGAAGCTTCTAAATACTGAAGAGTCACCTGCAGCATGCAAACAAGGCAAGCCACACTCCCTAAGGCTGGGTCCACAGAATGCTATGCTAAAGCAGCCTACACTGTTCATAGCAGAAGCAGGGAAATTACCTAAATTTATATATAATTTCTCTTTGTCATGGCACACTGCGGTACCATGTTATTTTTGGCTCATTTTTCTGCAGCTTCAGGAAGAGGAGGGCAGCTGGAAGACTGTCCTGCACAGGGGCAGCTCTGCCAACTCCAAATTCTGGTTCATAGTGTCAGTTCTTCCCTGGTGAAATGGTTACGTGAGCAGCAGGCTCCGAACAGTCTGGGGAAGCCTCATGCAAGGGAACACTTGAATCTGTAAGAACAACAAAAAAATCTTGAGTACCACTGTAGGGCATTTTTTACTTATGTGGGACAGAGATTGGAAGTGTGTAGCTTATGCTGCACAGGACTCAAAGGCATGGATGCTCAAAAGCAGTACTGATATATGCAGAAAGAAGAAACCAGGGGGAATAAATCAATCACACTGCATTATGTGTTATGAAAAATCTACAGAAAGGTTTAACATAGCTATCTAAATGAATGTAGTGAATGAGTTTCAGCATAAATTACCCAGTCAATTCCTTCTCCTGATGATGCACATGATAGGCTAAATATAGAAGAAATGTGGGGCAGAGATATTTTGCATACCTTGACTAGAGCTTGCAGTTTACACAAGTCTCTCTGTGTCATTTCCACTCAGAATACCAGTCTTTGCCTGCCCTTTAGGCCTGGTCCCTGTTAGAGAGGCTTTATCCTGCTACAGTTATTTTCACTAACACACAATGATACAGGTACTTTTTGTGTGTGTATGAGTGTTTGTTTTACATCTATTTCTGGAAGCTGCAGTTAACGTGTAGTTGTATTGGTTTGAAAGTATCATTTGTAATAGAGGAACTCCTTTTGCAGCAGGAAGCAGAATAAGTTCTACTACTAGAAGCACATTTAACTGGTATGATTGCACTGGGACTCAGGGAAGTGAGAATGGCTTCTTTACTGGTGCAGTTAAAGCTGCAAGACTTGCTAGTGTAAACAAGTCTTCAGATGCACTGTTCCCATTCTAGCTGTTTCCATCCAAAACAATCCCAGCTTTCCCAGGTCCTTCCCTGCAACATGGAGTGCAGCGAGGGAGACAGGACTGAAAATCAAGGGGTCATAAACTGTGCATGTCCACATGCAAGGACTTAATTGGAACCAGAAAATAAAACTACATCTGCTTTCTTTGTGAGTTCCAAAATAATGGAGTGGTCAGGGTATGTAACAGTGGTTTATTTTTAACCAGCTTGGTTACAGTGAACATGTGTGAATAAGGCCATGGGATTCTGCCTGGAAATAAGTTTGTTCTGCAAGCATGGCCTGAGCTTGCCAGCCCTATTTCAGCACAAAGCTCCCTCCACACTCCCCCAGACCACTGTACACGCTCTTCTGCTGCTTATAACCACTGGAAAATTGTCTCCCCACATTCTGAAGGACACTGTTTCAACTAGAGCCTTGCCAAGTGCCCAGCACCTCAGCATAAAGAGAACAGACAGGAGAGTATTTACTTTAAATGGAGCAAACCTAATTACATAAGAAGAACTTTTCTTGAGTAGAATGATACCTTTCTTATGGCCTTTTCTGCTTTCAGGTTCTTTTTGCTTGATTTATTTTTACATTCTTTTTTGATATGTGTATGGTGCCTGAGGGCTTGGATAGGAAGAGGTCAGTGCTACACGTACTTGGTCAGTCTAAGACACACTCTGACATCTCCTTCACTTTCTCAGAGTTTGAGTTTGAGGGTTTGGGTTCTGTGAGCCTTCGTGCTCAGTGAGGAGCTAGTCAATATAGTGATATAACATGAGGAGAGGTTTATCTCATCCTGAAATAAATGCCTATTAGCTGCCCAGCTGAATCCCTTTCCTAACTCCATTGAGTATACAGAGGTAGAGAAGGAGATAAGTACATGGTCAAAACAAACTGAATACAGCAATTGTAGGCACTTTTACTGACACTTATCAGAGACAGTATTAATTTGCTTAGTGTTTTAGATGCCGAAGAGATTTGAAATTACTGCAGGAGTTAAGAAACCAACATTGGTGTGGGCACAGATTTAAGATATCTGAGAAAAGAAAGGAAGCTCCAGGACAGAGAAGGTCAGTTATATAGACATGAACATTGTATCTAAGGTTTTTCAAGTATGCTTTTCAGGTTGAGCTCAAATGCCCAACAGTATGACAGAAATGAATTTCATGGAACAGCTACAGTTAACTGCTATTCTTTGATCCAGTTTTGAATAAAAGCCTACCTAGACTACTGCTGCATTGTGGCTGCATCCTTTCCCCACTAACAGGGATGGAAACAACATGTGAATTTTTCAAAGGTGTCAGAATGGGCATCCATTTCTTCAGATTAAGGTGTTCAGTTTTGGGGGTGGACAAATGCAAATAAAGCATCTGAAATGATTACACTGCAAGTGTAATTCATATCTCTGCCTCTAAAATCATGTGACCATGCATGAAATAGGATGTCTCTGACTTCAAAACGTATTTTTTCTTCTGAAGATCAAAACCTTCTCTTTTGATTTAGTGTATATGGCACCACAGATTGCTCACTATGTTTTGTAGACTGAAAAAAAATTTAAAAAATCTTCTTTTAACTCTATTGGAGAAAGTAACACAGGGCGTTTTGAATGTCTTCTGTCACCACAGCTGCTCTGTTTCAGTACAACCCAAGTGAGTGATGCCTCACAAAAGTACTTGCATCACCTTCATCTCTTACAGCTCTGTGGTACTGCCAGGGATGTGGCAACCTGCAGCTGCTGCCACAAACTTGCTTATTCCTTATGTGATACTCAACAGCTGTTGGAAGCGTGCGTTAAAACTCATACTGGGATTTGAATTTCTATGTAACCTTACTCAGAAAGTGAAAACTGCAATGCAAGCTTTGTGTCCCCTAACTCCCAACCTGTGCTCCTGTATTAAGAGGGATTTCACTTTGGCTGAGAACATGCATTATGAATTTTCTTTAATTCTTTTTTGCACAAAATTACATTTTGGCATGTGATCACTACCTCCATCTGCCTACTACACATGCATATATATGCTTTCAGTTACAAAGCACTCTGATTTATATCTTATGTAAAGATGCAAAGCTTTGGAAACACATCTCAGGAGGGCTACAGCTTTCTCAGGACTGGCAGCATCTATATTTCTCTGACTCAGCCAAACAATATACAGAGGGCTCAGCTCCAACATTAGAGCTGATAGAGATGATATCAGTCTACTGCTACATTTTTCAAAGACTGCCAAAGGCCGCACCACTGATTCCCCAGCTGGAGAGTTGAGAACACAGAGACAAGGTGCAGAGAGAAGCAAACAAGGAAGCATTAGGTAGAATACTGCTCCCCAGTCTCAGCACATCTCTGCCAGAAAGGCTCCAACAAACCAAAGGAATTTCGGAAAAGGGCAACAAAAATGTTTAAAGGACTCAAGGGATTAATTTCTAGAGAAGATTAAAGAAATAAAATTTAGTTCAGTATCACTAAGTGACTTAAGGGGAATAGGATAACTCCATAAAAGCATCTGCAGGTGCAAAGAAATGGAGAAACCTTGTTTAAAATGATTTAAGGAACAGCTAGTAACAAAAGAATGGCATTGATCAAAGGAAATGTAGACAAAACTCTTGGAAGCTTTTTGTAACATCCTTATAAGAAAGAGATGGATCACTGAATTCTAGGAACTGACAGAAGTCCCCTTGCTTTGACCATCTGAAAAACAAACTGGACAAATTCAACAATACTAACTGGGAATGGACAAGATGAATAAAGCCATATGGAAAAAATGTGGTTTTTTTTTTTTTTAAGAGGTAGGAACATATCACTAAAAAACTGAAACAAAACCTTTCAGACTTGTTGGTCATATACTGACAAGCTCCTTTACGCAAGCAGATTTCTGCTGCTAGAATAATACCAGTCCCAGTAGTTCACATTTCAGACAGGAGCTATGTAGGAGGATGAATCCCATCCTGCCCAGAACCCACTTGGACCCCTTCTTTTTTTAACTCATCTGGTACTAAAGTAACCTTGATCAGCAGAAGGACTACACTGAACAGAACTGGTGCAGAAAGGTGCAGAAATGAAAAGTGCCCTTTGTTGTGAAGGACTCTGAGATGCTCTAAACAGAATTTGAGTTATCATTTGAGGATACAGACTGGAGAGGTTCAGCTCTTCTGAAAAGAAGCTGGGGGTCCTAATGAGGAGCAGACCAAACACGAGCCAGGAGTCTGTCCTTGCAACAAGCCATATCCGAGGCTGTATCAGCAAGAGTACAGCCAGCAGATCAAGGAAAGTGATTATCTCATAGTACTTGGCACTTGTTAGGCCACAGCTAGAACACTGTGCCCTAGTTTGAGATAAAGTTTGAAAAACTGGAGAGGACCCAGAGAGGGGCCATGAAGATGATGAGAGTAATGCAGAATGTGACATGAAGAAATGTTGAAGAAATTAGGTTTGCTCATCCTAGAGAAGAAAAGGCTCTAGGGGATGTAGTTACAGTCTTCCAACACCTGACATGCAGTTACAGAGGGGATGGAGGTATGTCCTTAGAGTGATGCACATAGTTTCTTCAGGAGAAATTCCGTCTGGATATAAGAAAAAAAATGTATCACCATGAAACAATTAGTAGTCTGGACAGGGCTGTGCAGATAAGTGGTAGAATCTCCTTCACTGTAAACAAGACAGGGCCCTGGGTAGCCTAATAAGCAGAGGCCCTGCTTTCAGCATAAGGCCAGACCAGAAGTCCCTTCCAGATGAGACCTGGTAAGCTCCCTTGAGTCACATGAAAAACATAGATGACTTCTCCCATACAAAGGTGATTCTTATTTCCATTGCCCAAGACAAGCATATCCCTACATTTCTTTCTATACAGCTCCCTTAATTATATTTTTTTAAGGTTACCTGAGCAAAGACCTTTGTTCCTTTTCAAAGGACAGGTGAATTTTGCATTCTAAGATCCAAAGGAGTAGGTCTCCAGCATTAGGTCAGGCCACATTCCTTTGAGTTCACTGTGGTCATTTGTTTGCTCTGGGATGGAGACAAAGTTCCCTATGTATTTTGCTCTACAAGAGGTTTTAATATAAAGAGTACTTTTCTATCCCAAATCAGGTTTTAAAAAATGTTACTTCAACCATTTGTTTGAAACAATAGCCCAAGCAAATTCTCCAAAAGCTTTCACATATTGTAATGTTAATTGTAATGTTTGGTTTCAGCTTTGATTTTGACATCTTGCCTTTATTACATCTTATTCAAGCATGTCTTCATCTTTCTTCATAGGAAATGAAAACTTGACTTTGAAGCAACAAATTTCTGTAAGTAATTTCAGCTATTTTGGCGTAAATAAGGAGAATTGGCAAAGCTGATTGTCTCCTGTGATTTTTTAGGCATCAGACAATACTATTTTTCAATGTTGGACCAAGTTGCTTTTCAGGAACATATACAAGCCATTGAACTACAGACACTGAGCAGAGTAATGAGCAGAAGTTCAGTATGTGTTAGTGAGATACAACAGTTGTTTCTTTAAATGCTCCCGTGGAGCCCTTGCTGGCCAGGAGCACTGCATCCCACATTTGAGCCTTTGCTTATAAAGGAAGACTGTGCCCTTTGGAAGAAGTGAGTGGTGAGAGAGGCAATCTACACACTCTAAGTTGAACGTTAATGAAGTTACCTAGCCTCAGAGGAAGAGAGTGGATGCTCCATCTTCCTCTGTCAAGCCAACATTTTTATGAGCTCTTAAATTCTGTACTTAATGCTGATAGGCATCTTTGTAAAAGTGGTATTTTTCCTCCTGAGCCAAGCATATTTATCAATCCCATGAGTTGCATTTTAAGCAGTTAGAGATTTGAACGCTTTAAAGGGTTTTAATGAGTTCTTGAATAAACAGAATCCAGACTGGGCTCTTACTTACAGAGTAGTAGCTATACTACCTATGCAACCTTATTAAAGTGAACCTGCATATTTATAAATCAGGTGAAATTTGGTCCATGTGTTATAAAAACTAGTTGTTTAGTTCTGATATTCATAAAGATCAATCCAGCTGCTAAAAGCAAATCCTGGTACAAAAGATTTACAGTTCCAAATTGTGCATGCTTAAACATTTTCAGAGTCCTAAACAGAGCTGCTTAAGCTGCTGCTCACCTTACAGAAAATCTGTATTCAAACAAAGCAGGTTAACTGAGGAGAGGTTCGGAGGGGTTCGGAGAGGTTCGGAGAGGAGAGGTTTGGAAAGGAGAGGTTTGGAGAGGAGAGGTTTAATGAAAATCTGGAGAAATAAGCTATTAATTTAGGAAAAAAAAAAAAAAAAACAAACGAGAGAATCAAACACAATTTCCATAGGCTTTTCTATGTGCATCATGGGGATTAGTGAGAAACTTAATTGTCAGTATACTGCCTTTGAAAGCTTTGCCAGATCCCATATCTTTGACTGTTTTGATTTTCTTCTAGCTGGTGTCCCTGCCTAAGTTTCTCATGCAGCTAATTCCTGGACTAAATCAAAAGAAGAAAGCCTAATTTTAATGCCCTAGAGTCTTTGCAAGTGATTTTCACACTAGAACAAACTCAAAACTATCAAAACTATTTTAGCATTTAAAAAAAGCAATTAACTTTGTCAGTAATATTTTTCACTTGCATGTTTGGTATTATTTCAGCTGTGATTTTAAATGAATTCTCTGCACCTCACTTTGCTTTCTGTTTGATTTGCCAATGAAATCTGATCTCAGTGTTAGTCACATCACAGTCTTGTGTAGAAACTAACCTGAAGACAGATTTTACTCCTAGCTGAACCTACATAAGTCTGATGGAATGTGATACTCAGCCACTTTGCTATTCACTTGGTCAATCAACTGTAATCTCCTTTGAGGCTGCAGACAAATCGAATGATTCTGTGAAAAACTAGTTGGTTTCAACATAGTATCTGTGCATTACAGCACAGGGTTATGGGCTCCTGCAGGACTAGCAAGTTTGTGCTGTGTGCATCATGTCCTGGAAGGCACACTGAACCTCCACGAATGCTAATGCGGAGGAAATACAATTCCTCACACATCCCAGACTTCAGAGTGTGCCTTCATCTCTGCTGCTGGCCGCTGGTGAGGAACACGGTTCTGTGTCACCCCTCAGAAAAGCAGGCTGTCAGGATACAGCTAGGAGACTTGAATCATTACAGTCTAAGATAATGGGACACTTCTAGCTTGAGCCCCTGCACAGTCCAGTAGAAGGGTACCTGTGGTAATGTCTACTTTAGACATGAAAAAAAATCATAGAATGGCCTGGATTAGGTTGGAGGAGGCCTTAAAGATCATCTAGTTCCAATCTTCCTGCCATGGGCAGGGACACCTTCCACTAGACCAGGTTGCTCAAAGCCCCATCCAACATGGCCTTGAACACTGCCAGGAATGGGGCATCCACAAGGTCTCTGTGCCACTGTTCCAGTGGGCAACCTGTTCCAGTGCATCAACATCCTCACAGCCAATAATTCCTCCTAATATCTAATCTAAATCTACACTCTTTCAGTTTAAAATCATTCTCTCTTGTCCTGTCACTACATACCTGTGTGAATAGTCTCTCTCCACATTTTTCATAGGCTCCCTTCAGGTACTCGAAGGCTGCAATTAGGTCACTTTGAAGCCTTTTCTTTTTCAGATGGAACAATCCCAATTTTCTTAGCCTTTCCTCATAGGAGAGGTGCTACATCCCTCTAATCATCTTCATGGTCCTGCTCTGGCTGATGTCCAACAGGCTGATGTGCTTCCTGTGCTGAGAACTCCAGAGCTGGATGCAGCACTGCAGATGGAGTCTCACCAGAGCAGAGTAGAGGGGCAGAATCACCTCCCTCAACCTCCTGGCCACACTGCTTTTGATGCAGCCTAGGATACGATTGGCTTTCCGGGAGGCAATTGCACATTGCTGGCTAGTGTCAAGCCTCTCATCCACCATCCAAAATGTCGTGCCCAGAGAAAATCACAACCGTGTTAAAAGTAAATTTTTCCCCAAGTTCTGTGTTTGCCATTTGCCTTCTGTTTTCAGGGTCTTGAAGGCATAGCAGCCTTCCTCCTTTAAGGAGGTTCCTCCTAGCTGCAGAGGTTAAAACTGTCTTCCAAGAAAGATCTTGGCCACGTGTCCTTTCCCATATTTCCTTCTCAGACGAAAATGGCTGCTTGGGAGAGAGCTGATGGATTGACTGCTGCAGATCCTGGTTTTCATAACCCTCATAGCCCAGAGCAGGAGGCACACAATGAATCCTTTACCATCCAGCAGCTTTTTGGCTGCGCTCATGCTGAGTCTCAGTCCTGAGTAAGTAATGGTCCACATACATTATTTCTCTTAGTTGTTCCAGTGAAGTGTCATTGTCAATTATGTACATGTGCAGACACTGCAGTTCTCAACTCAAAAAAGAAGTTGTGCATTGAGGTCTGTAGTCCATCCTACTTCTGTAAGAAGCATTTCCCTCATAATGGATGAACAACTTGTTTATAATTAAACTGAGCCTAGGAACAACTTGGGTAACTCTCTGCCATCTTCCTATTCAAGGAGCAGCAAGGCAAGGGCAGGCAGTGCTCATGTGGAAAAGAAGTTAAGGAGTATCTTTATCAAATTCAAGTGTTGCAAACATACCTTGGTGTAGGAAGGGGATATTTTAACTTAACACACACTTTAAGAAGCAGAGGCATAGGAGGAGGGACATGCCCCTAGGTGGAGATTCTTTTGGTTAGGGACATGCACTGGACAATGGTCTTGTTTAAACATTGGATCTCACCTGAAAGAGTTGTGGAAGCATCCCAGCAGCTGCAGGGGTTGGAGCAGTTGTCCTGGAGCTAGGATAGCCTAAAGTTTTCTTTTCTTTCTCTGCGTCTGTCTGGAAATGTAGCAGCTCCACCACTGGTTTTTGAACCAGAAAGTAGAGTCTTGTCTTTTCTTTTACCTTCACTTTTCTCTGGTGATCAGAGTGATTTTAGGACAATCAGCAAAATACAGATACTCCATTTCCCAATGAAACAATAAGCCATAAAACAAGATTACTGGAACATTTTTGCAATTCCCAATACACTCCTGAAGTCTTGGGGAGTAACTGAGTGCTTCCATACTAAACAGTAGGGACCACTTTGAATGCTGGTCATTCAGGGCATCAGCCAAGAGGGATGTCCTCTAGGGATCAGTGTTAGCCAGTGTTTCTGGAATGTGTCACACAGCGATGGGAGGACATTCAGGCCTCCCACAAGTTTGAAACAAGAGACAAGAGGGAATATGATTTTCCAAGGCTGAAAGAGCACCACTTCAAAGCAAAGGCTAAACAATCGATGCTCCCATCTAGTGGTGAATCTGTACCCAATGGCTTAGACACGGGACATCAACCTGAGCACCCCAGGGAATATGGATGGACCATGCCACAGGACAGTGCCAATCCTGGGAACTTCTGTAGGGCTTTGCAGTCTGTGACAGATTACCAGACATGTTTGAAAACTCATGAGAAACCAACTAATAATGTCATTTAAAACTACAGCATCAGTAATAACACATAAAAAGGTAACATCAGGATCTAGAGTGCTTTTAGGGTAAGGGAAGTGTGATATAGGATTCTCAAAATTTCTTAAGTAACTTTCAGTGAGGTGTAGGTGCCCACATTATCTTGGCTTTGGTTCCTAAAGCATGAAGGTCCCTATGAAAATGTTATCCAAAGTTGGTAATTACTTGTTGTTACACTGATTACCATGTAATTAATATGCTAATGTCCTAATACGCTGCCAAACTTGTAATTATTGGCCTGAACAATATCATGCTTTCATTTGTTTGTTTCTCTTTTAGTTTATATCTGAAAGCTTACAGTAAGATGTGAACAATTACCATATGCTCAGTTTGTGAAATCATTAGGAGTCACCCCATGACACTACCGTAAATCATTTTACAAGGTCTGCTCAGTTCTTTCTAATATGCTTATTTTTACTCATTATGCTTGGAAGCTGAGCAGATCAGCAGGAAAATGGTGCTGTACTTCTCACTGGACCTTGGTTTTAAAGGCACAGCTGCTGCCTACAGGATATCCCCAGAAGCAAAATTCATTAATGATGCTGAGACGGTACTTTGTCACAAGAATGTGCTGTACAATTGGTAAGGAAATTTATAGTATATTCTCTTGTTATACTGTAATTGTTACTTCTTTGTTTTGACTTCACTGCACTTCTTTATGATACCTACATATAATAAGGCAAATAGCTAAATTGGTCTCGTATATGCAGTTTCCAACAACACATTTTACAGCACCTTGCACTGCCATAATCCCCATTTTACAGAGTCATAATTTACAAATCTCAGTCTAGGGCAACTTATGATAAGACTTAACATAAGCCAAAGGACAGGACACTCCTTGAGAGGATAGAGTACTCTGGAGTCCATGCCAACTGTAGGTAAAGAACAGAAAGACAGTTCTTCTGACAAGCAATAGGACTTCAAGCAACAGACAAATCTTGGCTTGCACTTCACTGAAGGTCACAATAAATAAGGAACTGTACATTTTTTTGTTAACCTGAGTAGAAAAAAGAGGGAGGAACAAGGATAGTGCTTGGCTAGATGTTAGCTGAATATCTAAACAGTTCTCTCCAAAAAGCTACTCCAGTATTGTCAAGCCATGAATTTACTGACTTGGTACAAGATCCAAAGTGAACTCACAGAATGGTTTATGATAGCTTTACTAATGAAGGATTCTGTGTTTATTTACAGGGATGAAATTAATCCAATACTAGGCAATATTTGAGAAAATCAATAGGAATTAATGCAAGTTGACTGAAATCAAACAAAAAATAATGCTAAAACTATTGGGATGATGCAAGTACTGATAAAATCCATTTCACAATCAAACATAATTGTCAGTGTTTGCATCTTATGTGGAGGTTATACACCTGTAAATGAAGGGAAAGTCTGTGGCAAATGAATGAGAACCCACAAACTCAGTGTGTGGTTGTCACAAGAAATTATGCTGCCAGAGTAAAAGAAAAATCAGTCTTCGAAATGAGAGCAATGCAAAAAAAATGCATAGGTAGCAAAGAAACCAGAGATGCTGCCTTAGAGAATAAGAAAGTTAAGGAAAGACCACATCAGAACCAACATCATGTTGTCAGTAAAACACCAGTTAAGTGTGTCCATAAGCATACTTCATGCACAAGCACATATGGACCCAATTATTCAGGTTGTATGAAACTGCCATTCCTGTACTAAAATCCTGAGAACTTTGGCTGCCAGGATACAACATGACACAAATCTTCATCATGCTCCAGACACCTAAGAAAGGAACAAGTGTTATAATCAGAGTAAAATGTTTTCATCCTATTATTTCCGCCAAGATATGGCACTGTTGTTACATGTTCAACTTAAAAAAATATTAGAGATTGCAAGTTATCTTGCCAATTTTTTACCTTACTTTTTGGAAGTCTTGGTAACACTCAGATCTGTTGACCACTGCATTCCAGTGGGATGCTGGCAGGAATCCACCTTCATCAAATGATGTAAATAATAAAAATTCAGATGGATGCATCTAAGCAATGACTCGTGGTTCTATTACTGCAGGTAGGGTAGTGGGTGGGTTATGTATGCAGCTTTTCCACCTCTACAGTAATAACACACACACAGATTGAAAAAAGAGATATATGCAGTTGTGTTCAGCTGAGGGTTTCCATCAATATGTGTAAGGCAGAAAAGTGATTGTGGAATCTCATCATATGTTACCCATGCTGGCTTTATTGCAAAACCATCTGAAAAACACAGTCTATAAATATTTTTATTCCCATTTGAATAATGTGGTTTGTCATTAAACACCATGGCTCTAAAATATATACTCTCAGAAAATTTTAATTTTGTATGATTAAACTAATCTTATTGTTATTTTACCACTGTTAGGAATGGGGAGGAGGTAGGAGATCCAGAGGAGATGTTACAATAAACATATTTTGATTCGTTTTAGCATAAAATTGGTATTGCTGATGAAAGAGAATTGTCAGTAAATAAAGTGACCTTGAGATCACCAATTGTGTGAGGCATTAACAAGAGGGAAGACATGACAAAAATGACAGAGTATTTTCACTTCTCCTGCATTCCCTTGTCAAAGATGAAGTACAAAGCATAGCATCTGTGCTAAGGAAATATCTATGAGCATTAATTAATTATAATGCTAGTCCTCTGTGCTGGATGTGGTGTCACTCTCTCACAAACACTTTACTCGTTCCACTATCATCAACTCAATTATTTGAGATGCGTCTTGGCAGGTGTATATGACGTGTTCTTTCAACAGCTCCTTTGTGATGAAATATTCTCAATGGCCTAGTGCATATTCCCATATGCCACAGACTGTTAAGAGCCCAGTCACATCCCCAGTTCAAAAAACCCTCAGCAACATTCAAGCTGATAATATAGCAAGAGCCAGTCACAATGACAAGAAAATTTGCGACTTATCTATTGAGGCCAAACAAACCACTCAAAGCATACCACAAACTAAGTGGGTTGAAGTCTATCCTTGCTTCATCCTCTGGCTTTAGCATAAAGAGTGTGAGGAGTTAGAGAATGGGAACACTTGGAAAAGAGCAGAGCAGCATGACTTGGAGTCTCCTCTCTAGCCAGTGTGGATGTGGGAGAGAGCACACACTTGGTACAGGTTGGCAGGCTCTGAGACAGCATCACCAGCTTGTAGCAAGCTGCTAACAACAGTAACTACTAAGATCAATAGGAGAATATTGCATGGTATTTTATCCATTTTGCCAGAAAAAAATCTCTATGCTTTCAGAGTTTCCCATGGTTCAGGTGAGATCTTTACTCTTGAAGAGATTTCCCTGTGCCTTTGTTCTGTTGCAGCCAAACGTAAGTGTTAAAATGAGGGCTCATCAGGCACTTAAACCAAATCTCAACTATATGTCAATACACAACTACTGATATTGCAACTCCATCCTTGGAACCTCGATTCATGTGTTTTATTTGCAAAAAAAAAAAAAAAATACTCCCCATACCTAGTGTAAAAAAAAAAAAGGAAAAAAAGATGTCATCATGAGTGTTGACACATTGGTGTATATTTGGTGTTCAAACATCAGGTTTTACAGCTGACTTCCACTGAAGTGGTGGCAGTGCACAGTACTAGGAGATGAAGTGCCCTTCATTCGTTTAACACTCACACCTCATTAAAATCCTACCCTTCCCCATCCACTGCTAGAGATCAATCTGCTCCCATTGTACAAAACAATGAGAAACCTGTAAATGAGAAATCTGGCTACAGATATTCAGGAAACTCCCTGCCAAACCTTGCTCTGTTTATCCACAGTGCAATGTATATGCTTTACAGATGTGGAATATAATTAATGGGAAATATTACCTGCCTCCACTTTTAAAGCTGTTGTTTCAAGATGATGTCACATACAGACAATACTCCCTGGCTAAATTAAACTCCATAGCAGCAGGGAGGAAAGAAATTTAGGGCTATTTGCTACACAAGCCCAGATGCCATTGCTAATTTTGCAGTAGAAATGATGTACAGGTAGGCTAGCTTGTGCTCAGACCCTTATCCTATTTGCAGTTCTTTTGTACTCTTATTTTCCTATATTATGGGGCAGTCAGACCAAAAACATGTTGTTTTTATAGCCATGTACAATCTGTTCTTTCTGTTTTGTGAATGATTTGTTTATAAGGCTGTTTGTCAGAGAGACAGAGGACAAGTAGGAGAAGCCCATTTTGTATTGCTAAAACTAAATTCCAATCTGATAGAGACACAAAAAAGTGGTGCCACAGTCCTTCCAGTTAGATGTTTCATCATGCCTCTGCATTTGATCCTACCTCTATAGAAAATAACAGCGAATACCCATTTATCCAAAGGTTAGAGAGCAGGGCTTAACTTCAAAACACCTGCTGAACCGCTCTCTGGTGAGTGCTGACATTTCTGACTCTCAAACCCTTCATTAGGATGGTATGCTGTAAAAGACTTTGCTTTTTAAAGGGTTTACTGACTTGTTTCATACTTAATAAACTTGCTATGCAATCATGATGTTCCTGCTGCTAAGGGAGATAACCCATGGATGATATACACCCCCATGAATTCCCATCAGGAAGTGTAGATGTTCCATTATAATGCATGTATATGTATTTACAACTACTTCCATCCTGTCTGACATTTACTAGGCTTCTCTGTTTGTAATCCAACAGGATTTATGTGCTTCTACGCTACTGAAATCTCAGTATGCTCCTGCATCATCTCTGGCACCAGGTACTTGGGCACGTTTCCTTGGTCTTACAAAGGTGCATGCCTTCACTGATACCAGGATTTCACAGAACATAAAGTTACCTTTTCCCAAACTCTACCTGCTGTAGTTTTACTTAGGTTTTATGATTTTCTTCTTCTGGAAGCAGATGATAGTTGGAGCAAGAGGACATTGCTGGAGTTAAGGAAAACAGTAACTCTTTGAGCTAGCAAATACAACAAAGATATAGATCTAAATGGAATAGGACTATAAACTCAAACTCACATTCACCATATTCTTTCTGTCCATGCTGAAGCATTCTTCATCTTTAGAACAAAACCTTTTCCCTTCCCTTCCCTTCCCTTCCCTTCCCTTCCCTTCCCTTCCCTTCCCTTCCCTTCCCTTCCCTTCCCTTCCCTTCCCTTCCCTTCCCTTCCCTTCCCTTCCCTTCCCTTCCCTTCCCGCCAGTCTTTCAGTTCTCACTTTGTTTTTTTCTTCCTCTTTCTCCCAATGGCTGGTGAATGATTGCAACTTGAGCTAGTCTTCCCACTAACTTGACCTGCTCAGACCTTGGCAACAAATTTAAGTAATTGTCCAGTTATTTAAGGTATAGCAGCCAGTAATTAGTCCAAGAGGATTTCCATGTAATGGAGAAAGACAGATGTTCAGCAGTTTCCCATTATTAGGTGTGTGTCACTGCTCTTTTAGTTTTCCTCTGGTGGGTAGATGGGCCAAATGTTCCAAGAGCTGCAATGTGATATAGATATGTATTCATAGTCCCTGATGAGAAACATAAAAAACTTTATATGGAGGCCCAAAATTGATACCATTGTTTGTTGCAAATTTCCCAGATGTTATGATTCAAATGTTTTTATGATGAAGGGAAAAACAGCACTTTCCCTGCAGTCAGAGGAACTCAAGGCTTTCCAATTATGGTCACACACTCAGACTTATTAGCACAAAATTTAATTTGAGTTAATCAGACTGAGGTGGGTAGAGCGCGAAATTAACTTGACTTTCATTTTGCATCATACAGCAAACCAACTTGGTGAAGCTGCTGTAGAAATCTGAGCTTTGAATGATGGACGAGCTGAAAAAAACCCCAGAGAATAAACAGGGTTGTGTAATCATCCCTGCACTAAAAGGGACACAATATTCAATTCACTTGTTTGGAGAAATGCTTTATTTCTCAGGCAAATCAAAGGGCGTGTGCCCTCAGCTGCACCCATATTTTGCCTCTGAAGCTGAGAACAAAGTTTGGACCCAAGTAATTGTCTTTAGCATATTCTCTGTTTTGAGAGCTATATATGCTCTGTCAGTCGATCTTGCCAACAATTTTTCAAACTGTTATTTTTGCCAGAAAATTACAATATAATGCATATAGAAACACATCAGTTTCAATGAAATTTCCATTTGCAGTTCAAGACTCTTGTTCAAAATCCAGAGAGAAAGAGAAGCATTTACTAGAGACAAACTAGAAGCCACAGGGTGCCCAACTGGGATATGGGTTTCAAGTATCTGCTCCTCGTGAGGAAGTGTAAGAATATACACCCGAAATCTTCTACAACCCAGAGAAGTACACTGATGACTGGCTCTTCTGGAAATGTGTTTTACCTTGAACTTATTCAAAAAGCTTCTGTTTCACTTCAATTAAGAACAAAGTCTTGACATTTTCCCTTTACTGTCTTCTCTTCTTTTCAAACCAAAATTCTATTTTCTAGCCAAGTCTAACATTAATTTTCTTTTCCCAACTCTCTGTCACCTTTCCTGTGTGGTTAAAATAAATATTTGGGAGATAGATGAAGCCCTATACACTGGAGCCACAAGTGCATCCACTTGAGCCATTTCCTCATAAACATCAGGTAAAATAAAACAGTGCCTCTCAAATATTTTCAGTAAGATTTTAACAACTTGATCCACCTCTTGCCACAAAAAGAGATATTTCTGTCTTGGAGCAAACTGCAAATTTGAGAAGGGTACTGCCACAGGAAGAAAGCTGCAGAAAATTTTGGAACATAAAAGGGGCAGGTTTGGATGGGGGGATGGAAAGAGAGAGAAAGGCACCCATTTCCTTCAACAAGAGCATAGAAAACAGAAACAGTAAAGTTCACTTCTGTGCAGGAAGACCTGGGTAAGACAAGGACTTAGGCAACCTCAGCTGGAGCAAGAGAATCAGGAAAAGGGACATGTGCTTACAGCAGTGGTGACAGGTGTTCAAATGCCACCTACCTCCTGACAACAGGACAATCCTTCTCCTGTTTATACCTGCTGGTATATATAGGAGCAGAATGTTCCCTCACAAAATTGCTTTTATTTTGGTTTTTTTTCAGGAAAAAAGTAAATTTTATCACCAAATGGGAAACAGTGCTTACTGTTTACTATCTTTAAAATGTGAAATGTGCTGGAAAATAAAGACTTTAATTAAAGTTGTCTTCTTAATGTCTATTCCTTGAAGAAAAGTGACACCATTTCAAAACAGTTTATCTCATACGTCTCTATTTACTTTCTTATTTTTCATATAACAAATTCTATTCAACCAGCTTTAGCAACATATTTAACGTCTTTGCAAAAGTAACTGCAACACATTCAAGAGTCTTTTAAAGTAGAATAAAATTCTATTGTACATTTGGTGTTTCCAAAAAGGTGTGGAACACAAAATCAGCCAGTCTAAGAATTGTTTTCCCATATTGACATCAGAACTCCCGCCTTTATTATTTAAACAAACCAGGTAATGTTTGCACTGTAAAGTTCTGAACTGAAAATACCAAAACAAGACAGGAACAGGTTTTGCCAACTCTTCCTATTAACAGTGGAGGGTAAAAATTGCTGACTTACTTTGTGACTGTATTTGGCTAAACCTCCCCATACTTTAATTGCAATGTTAACTGTCTTAAAAAAAAAAAAAAAGTATCTGCGTATTTGAAGTACGATACATTGCCTATATGTAAGCAAACTGCCATTAAACCACAGCACTGTTCATATTTCTTTACTTGTCATAAAGCATTTGGAAAGTATGCACGATGAGAGCAGCTTTGCTACACTGAACTATCTGCACTCCCCTGCAGAGGACATGGAGACATGGCATTTTTTTGGTCTATGTATGGCAGCAGAAAGCAAGGCAGCATTTTCCAGGACAGATACAAAGTTACATGAAACGGTGTACTAGTAATAACCAGCTCTGGAGCAATGAATAACCAGCAACCAAGTTACTCCTGGGAAAACTCTCTTGCATTTTAAATCAAGAAGAAAATGATGACCCATTTTCAAAGCATGAAGTCGTTCCTGTCAGAAAACTAGCTTTCTTCGGCAGTTCCTAACCAGGTGAAATCAGTGAGTGTGACTTCTGCAAAGCTGCAATCCTGCTTCAGGTTATGAATCCTACCATCAGGAACATCGCACATTGCCCTTGAACAGCAAATGTTGTTGGCCAGACAACACTGTGAGAGACGCAGTAGGAGAAAGCACTAAGGATGAATTTTGGAGAGCTTTCCAATCAAATGGTATTAGGGCACTCTTTTTTGACTTTTTAGTTATAAACCCTTAATCTAGAGAGGTGAAGGCTGGGCATGGTGATCAGCCTTCCAGATGGAAGGATCTTCTAGATCCCTTCAGGTACAGGGGCCCTAAATCAGACTTCCACAGCAGTCAATGGAAGGCCAGAGAAGGGGAAGAGATGGCAAAACAGGAGATGCCTCTTCTCATCCATGAAGGTACGCATTTCATTGTGGTGCCACATGCTGTCTGGACTGAAGAGATTAATCCTGGCCTTGCATGCTGCCCTGGTCTTGCTCTCTGCACGGGCTGGGCTGCTTCTCAGCCAGCATGTGCTGCATTGAGCAGGTTGGGCAGAACAGGCTCTCTGCTTGTGAAGGTTTTGGGAAGTAAATACGTATTTGTCTCCCTGCTGATAACAGTGTCCTGCCAAATATGTATTTCTTCTTTGGAACGAAGTATCCCACCATACATTGAGAAAACTGTCATTCCAAAGCCAATTTTTTTCTCCATTCTCCCATCTTGATGATTCAGCAGATGAGGCACATTTTTTTTTCTTCAAAAACCTGCCACGTAAACCCTTGTTTATTTCAGTTAACCTTTTCAACCAAAGAGTCAGCTCACTGCAGCTCATCAGTAATGCCTCCATATATCACAACTGTGCAGAGAGCAGGCAGAGATTAATTCAAAGCAATTTTGTGTATAAAATTTGCTCCAAAACTCATCTATCTCTAGAAGTTTATTTACATATCAGAATATTTAGGTTTTGAATTCCAGTGAAGTCTGGCACTGACTGATTTTTAAAAAAAATTCCCCAAAAACTGTGAATTACTTTAGCACCTTCAACTTCTGTTAGAATTTGACAAGGAGTCAAGGCACCTAGCACCCAATGAGTGATGCTAGTAGTAATATATAACAGAGGGCAAAATGGACAGAAACTTCCAGTGCTTCAGCAGGAAAGTGGATGAGAATATTTTTCAAGTTCATCAAAGCAACCAGCTTTTAGAAATGTTGTACTGCCCATGTCCTTAGGGTCCTAGTCTTTTGCTTGTGTAGGCTTTGTGATCTTGTTAATGTGAAGAACTCAGATCTATGATGTTTGTGACCTTACTGTGTGACTCTGCCTATAACACTTCTGCAGTGCCATGAAAACACTGGATGGAGGATGACTACTGAGGTCAGTGGGATGGAGCACCAGAGGGAACAGAAAGGAGTGGGATGGAGCACCAGAGGGAACAGAAAGGAGCTCCCAGCCCTGCTCATGTTGAAGTCCTGACCCTGTTACTCACGTGTTTTACAAATGCAGCTGAAGACCATCCTTTTTCACAGCTTGAGGATGACTTCTGCAGTAATATGACAACTGGCAGAAAAATCCAAGCTGAAGTAAATCCTATACCTTTGTCTTCTCCTTGCAGCACTTTACTATTTCTCATGAATCTGAATTCTTGACAAGGATCATGAGGAGACTTGTATGTGCAAGGGAGTAAATGGATAGGTGACCTGGGTGTGGTTCAAAGTTCATGCTATAGATGTGGAAGTCCATGCTTCCTTCCTAAGGCGAAATATTAGGGAGAGGAAATCAAAGAATAGGCTGTGACTCTGCTTATGAGGTTCCACATTTAAGACAGCACCGAAGGAGAAGAATCACTTATTAACACAGGTCAGGTCAGCAGTAAGTTAGCACTTTCCCACAAGATCAGAGAAAACTAGAAAGAAATTGTGTCCATTATATCTTTGAGTCCCAGGGCTGCTTCAGAAGCAGTACAGCTCACACAAGGTGCACAGTCTGGATTCATAATTCATTGTGTTTCCTACTGCACCTTGCCAAGACACAACTAACACTAGACAGCAACTGGGCTGGCTCTTCAGACACGCATGGAACAGGATACACATGGAATTCTTCCTGAGACTATCTATGCCATGCTGGCAAACATTCTTCTCTTCTTTTTTCCCTTGTCAGTTCTGTGCAAATAAAATGAGTCCTTGGAAACTCTTTGTACACACACACACCAGTACCTGTCAGCCAGGATGCAACAAGCCCTGTGAGCCCAGCCAAATCTGCATAGGCATCTGAAACTAAACCACCTCACCACTGAATCCAGGAGAATTTTGTCAATTCTGAAGGGAAGAGACACATCTGACTTTGGAGAGAAGGCAGTTCTGCCAATTGTCTCCCATGAGAAGGTATGAGAAAAAGAAACCAGGCCACTCTCTCTCCTAGGGGAGAGCTGTTAATTGAGGTCTATAGGTTCCAATCCTAAATCCATATCAGCAGCTGAAGAACTGCGACACTGAAATGCATCTGATGTGTGCAGAACCAACAACAGTATCTCTAGCTTAAATAAAAGCTTTAATAAAGCTTATTAAAAATCTGCTTGATGACTAGAAACAAAAGGCAGATCAGCACTAATGAGAACCATGACAGGTGACAACTGCAGGTACCTCTGGATGCACCAGGACAGGAATGCCCAGCCAAAAGAGCCTTACCAAGAGGCAGCACTGCTGAAGAACCAGAAGATTCACTGCCTCACAAGGTGCTGAAGGCACCAGGCTGAAGCATTCTCCTTCCTTCCCTGCCCCAAGCAGGGAAAGCACACTTCCCCAAGCTTTGAGGGGTTTGCAGAAAGTTTGAGGGTTTGCAGAAAGACAGTGGTAATCCACCCAACATGTTCCCTTCAGGAGTAATAGCAGAAAAATATCTCAGGGAACCATAAATAGTGGGAGATGCAAAATTTGGAGGTAACCCATGCTTACTAATTCATGTAAGCTTAATAGCACTTCTTTTGTTCCAAACCAAAATAGTTCTGAAATAAAATTGCAATTACTTGGATGAAATTCAGCTTTGGTAAAGTCAATGGAAAAATTTCCTTTTCCATCAGTGGAGTCATATTAGCCAAGAATATATTTTGAAAAGGTTAAATAAGCTTGTGTTTGGGCTTTAAGGATCTTTGTGTGCTGCACCTGCCAGTTTAAATGATGACTACAAAGATCTGTTATAAAACTTTTTCCAGGAGAGGCGAGAGCTTTCCCTGTGTCACCATTTTTAATATACTGTGACTCTTGCTCATAGTAAATTAGGTTATTTATCCCCTTTATTTATATGCACTGCTCTAACACAGTAACAAACCAAAGTGACAGATGCATCTATATCAGTCGTCAAACCCAATAACAAAGCAACAGCTACTGTGTGTAACTTTACCCTATTGCTATCAATTTATATAAAAGACAAATTCTTCAAGCTGTGAATGTGTGAAAGTAAATTCTTTACCATTCTGGACTCGCCAGCAATTACTTTGTCCTCTGATCTCAAATCCTTCCCCGGCTGCTCTCACATCATGGGGGCCTAATGTTGATCTCACAGACCTTATCCCAATTTACTTTCTGGCTTCCAGAGAAGCTGTTCTTTATTACTCCACTGAAATTGAAGGCAGAATCAGGCCAATGGTTGGAAATAAACAGGATGCAGAGTTCTTCCATTATGGAGTTCAGAGTCTAAGCCAAATGTGGAATGTAAAAGGCTGAAGCAAACCTTATTGGATTGCAGACTAACTCCTCCTGCCTTCTGCAGATAAATTTTACATTTACATGTGTAGGGGGGACTCCCACTGCAGTCAATAAAAATTGTGCTCAACCAATGTTATTTGTCACCAATCCAACTGCCCATTCTGTAAGCACTTTGCTGAAAAAAACGGAAGTCTTCAGGCAACAAGCTTTCCTGATATTGTGTTTAAACTATCTCAGATTCCCACGTAGAATATATAAGTGTTACCAGGTTCCCCGTAATATTCACTTAATTTATGCTATTCATTTACATCTTATTCCAAATTGAAGATCTATTTCACTGGTATATTAAAATAAACCTACTAAAGAACAGCACATTTTAAAATAGTAACAGATGGTGTCTGTAGAGTTGTACAGATTTAGATTCTTACTTTAAATTTAATAATTTTTAAAAATTGAATTAGCAGTATCCACCTTTCACTTTGCTTCTTCAAACATGTGCTTATTGTATGAGCCAGCGTACAATATAATATAATATCATTCTATAGACAGCAACTCTGGGCCAAAAAAAAATACTGGGAAAATATCCATCCCTTAGTTGCTAATTATGTTTATAAATGTAGATTTTTGAATGAATGCTATACAGGACCTCCCCTCAAGTAGCAGTGTTCCCATAGAACCAATTGGTAGATATATATACATCTCGATAGAATTTTTGTTGTCTTTATGTACGTAAGACAATCCATTTGCATCACATCGTATCACACTGATAAATGAGGATTTTTATATTTTTGAAATTAGCTCTAGATTTGAAATTTATTTTTGCAATGTCCTAGACTTAGGGGAAAATATGCTATTTTTATTCATTAATTGCTTTGCAATTCATGAAACTCCTCAATTAAAGGGAAGTAAGTAGATGAACTCTGGGATTTACAATCATCATTTGCTTTTGGTATGAAGTGTTATCACAACAATCATAGTTTTTAAACTGCTAACCTATTCTTGATTGTGTTTTGTCTTTCACATCCTTGTGATGTTACCTCTTAATTTAGCAAATTGCACCTTTTTTCCTTTAGCTATAATGGCTTTTATTTCGACACTTGTTTCACAGCTTTGAAGGCGTGCCTTTTGCAGGCGTGCTGTTCCGATCATGTTACACTTTACAAATATGGGCACAAAGAAACTACAGTCTCATGCATTTACACAGATGCTTATCTTAGAGCATAGATTCAGCACACAAAAAAAAGGTCGTCTGTCATTACCCCAATAATTTGTAAGCGAAGACTTATACTATTTGCAAAGTAAACAACAATTAAATTTGAACGAAGAGTAAAATATACTTTAAGGTACTTTTAGCCGTTCAGCAAGCTTAGAAAGGATAACAACGACTGTAGTGCAAACACTTCTGTTTTCCTGTGCCGCTGGACAGACACTGGAAGCTACACTGGATCGATTAGTGCCGTATGGGTCCGGCGGCGGGAGGGAGCATTTACCGCAGCTCCGGTAGCATCTCTCTGATCTTTCCTTTCCTTTGTGATCGCTGATCCAACAGCCCTACATCACATTGTTTTTCTACCCGCTTGATGAGCGAGTTAATGTGTTTCTTCTCAAGAGACCTTTAAGCTTAAAATAGTTCTTTAATTAACGGAGCCTAATCTTAAAAAGCCAAAGCCGGCTGCGGCGCTTCCACACTCTATAGCTGCGGGAGTCCCACCGCCCCGGCTCACGAGGAAGGGCTGAATAAAGGACCATGTCTTCAACTTTCCGGAACGGCCACAGAGAACCCTCGCACCCCCGGCCGGGGTCCCGATGCCGAAGCCCCGCGCCGCTCCCCGCGCTCGGCAGGCCAGGGACACGGGGACAAGGCGAGGAGGCTGCCGGCCCGGCCCCAGCCCGCGCACCTCCCACCCTCCCGTACCGCTTTGAACTTCTCCAGCACAGGGCCCTGAAGGTGCCGCGCGGTCCTCCGGCCCCGCCACACCATAGCGGGGGAAGGTGCAACGCCAGCGCCCCATCTCCACGCATCCCACCCGTCTCCGGCCGGCGCGGGGAAAGATGCCCCGCCGCCGCCGGCCCCACGCACTCCCCCACAGGGGGAAGATGCAGCGCTGCCGCCAAACCCTTGCCCGTGAGAAGGAAGGTGCGGCGCTCCCTCCGCCGCCCGGGTGACCCTCTCCCGCCGCAGCGCCCGCCCCTCCCGCCGGGGCCGCCCCAGCCGCCGCTGCCCTTCTCGAACAATGAGCCGGGAGAGCGCGGCACGGCCCCGGGGCAGCCCCAGCATGCCCGCCCCTCCGCGGCCCCGGCCCCCTCCGCTCGTCAACCCGCGCAGGCTCCCGCCCCGCTGTCGTAGGGCCCGGCCCCGCCCGCGAGGTACCGGGGGCGGGAACACCCCCATCCCGGGAGGAGCCGGGCGGCGGCGCGGGGGACGCTCGGCCGCTTGTGGGGGGCGGCCCGGCGGGCGGTGGCTCCCGGGGGAGGGCAGCGCCCGCGGGGCGGGGGCGGTGCCGAGCCGAGCCGAGCCGAGCCGAGCTGAGCTGCGCTGAGCTGCTACGAGCCGCCCGCCGCCCGTGTCACCTCCCGGCGCCGGTGCCAGTGCTACTTGCGATCCGGCGGGAGCCGCGGTGCCGCCCGCGCCCTGCGCTTTGTGCGTGCGGCGGCCACCACCATGCGGGGGGAGCGGCACCGCGTGGGACGCGGCGAGGCGGAGCGCCCGCGCCTCCCCGGCTGCTGCACCTCGGGGGGCAGGGCCCCCAGAGAGCCCTGAGCGCCCGGCGGTACGTAGGGGCACCCCCGGGCCGAGAGCACTTCTCTTTTTTTTTTTTTTTTTTTTTTTTTTTTTGGCGGGGGGCGGCCGGTGGTGGTGGTGGAGGGGAGGATTTCTACTGTGCAGCGTTTACGGGGAGGAAAATCCTGTAGGTGAAGCCACATGGGTTCTCAGTGGCATAGCTTAGTGGCTTCTTGCCTTTACAGATTTCAGGCGGGGAGCGTGCGGGGTGTGTTTTAGGAGGGTTCGCCTTCTCAAGAGGGCTTGAATAGATACGTTTAGAGAAGCAGTGCTTTCCAGGAATTTAAATGAGACCCTTTTCTGTGGTTGCTTTTCAAGGCTGTTCTGTTAGTTCTATATTTGCTCTTGCAGATTGCTCTTATCAATGGTTAGGCAGCTGTGTTAGCATATAAAAATCAGTATTCTCAGAAGAAAAAGAAAGTCTCGGCAAATTCACTTCTAATAAGTGGTGTAGATCACTTTTGTGGTCTCTTTCTATATTTTATCAGTAATGTTATCATCTCTAGTACTCAGCTGTACCATTTGTAGTTTATTTTGTCATGGCAATGTGTTCCATTTGGTACTAGAAAAAATTTGATTGGGTTACTCATTCAAGTAATTTAGATGATCTCTTGGAGTAAGGTTTAGTCATCTCATTTCTTCACGTGTAGGGAACTGTTAAGGCAGGAGGCAGCGACAAAGCTCAAGGTTATGGTTTTCGCACATTTTTCAATCTGATTTCCTTTTTCAGTCTCGCAAACTTTCTGAACTTTAACCCTTTTGCAATGAAACTTTTCCGGTGTGGTGTTTGCATCCAGGTAATTTTAATACTTATATATGTATGTATGCATCTTTTTTTGTTGTTGTTTGGAAAACTCATGTGAAAGTAATTCAGCTGGTTTTGATAGTGTGGGACTGTTGGATATGGGGAAAGAATTACTACATTTTTTCCATTTAAAGATGAATTTCTTGCAATAGGGTTTTTTTTTTAAGGGGGGGATTTATTTTTTTATAAATTCGAACTATAGTGTAGAGGTATTTTTCTTTCATGTGCATTTCTGATTAAAATACTGCTTGAAATCCTGCCATAGCTGCCTAACGGTTTTGTGTGGCTTGCTAAGACCAAGTGCTGCACTATTGGGAAAAGATGTGCTGTATTTGCTGAATGAGAAGCTGTGATAAAGGGTCTGGAGGTGAGGTCCTGTCTATGTATTCAAACCCAAGGACATTCAGCACTGATTTCTGCAGCTGACAACAAAGAGATGTCTTTGCAGACACCTCTGCTGTAGGAGGCAGGGCTCCTCTTGCAATTTGCTGTGGAAGTGCTCGATTTGAGATCTTGCAAGTGAAGACTTCAAACTATTTGTAGACAGAAGTGTTCTCTGATGGTATTTAGGACCTCTACAACTCCTGGTGTGCTAGTCAGAGAACTCTTTTCTGTTCTGTGCTTCATCTGGGCAGAGGACAGGATTTCCCAGCATTGTCCACACTGCACGTTCAGAGTTGGAGGATGTATACAAAGTGTTAGAGGTTTGTTGCAAGGTTACAGACCTCTGCATCTATGTTTTGTCATGTGTTTTCTACAGAGGAAATGAAAAGAAAGGCCAAACAATAGGGAAAGTGTTAGAAAAAGTTTATAAAAGTAGCCTAAAGGGATGTTAGAGTTGCACATGTAAACATCCCAATGGAAAGACATCATAGATAAAGTTGTATGTTCACCTTATCGTTTGTCCTTTGCAATCTGAAAAATGATTGTTCTATGCACTCTTAGGTTAATCATAGAGTTGTGCATAAAGAAAATCTGGAGAGACTGTTTCCTGATTTAAAATTAAGAAAACGAAATAGAAAATAATTGTAACACTTGAGAATGATATTTTTCTATTGCAGATTAGTGAAATGAGATAGAACAGTATCCTGTTGGTAGCATCCTAACAATTGCATTGTAAATTGATGCTGTGTGTGCTAGTTACTGCATATACTATTGGAGCATGCTGGATTTGACATAAGTTGTTGGAATGCTACTGGTCCATCAGAAATAGTAAGCAAATCTCTCTGCAGTAAATTTCAGATTGTGTTTTGGAAACTTCTCTGTATTTGCTAAGGAATTGGCTAGTGGTCTACAGAGAAGTACTTGAGCATATGGTATAGGCTCATTTTTCATGTATTTAGCTGCTAATGGCATTAAAAGAAGCCAAAATATATTAAATACCTCTCTAATATTAATTATCTTGTTAAGAAATTGCTGCAAATACTATTAAAATCACAGATGCGTACAAAGGCTTTGCAATCAGTGTGAAGGCAAATCCAGGAAATAGGGTCAGTGGGAAATCTGTTGATCTACGAAGGTCTGTTGAGATGCTGTTGGTGCTAAAAGAAAGAAATTGGTTGCCCCTGTGGCACTGGAACTTTGGGACTAGCTTCAAGGAATGGAAAGTCTGATTTTGCTGCTACTTTTGCAGTGTAGAAATCATTTTTGTTGAGTAACACTCTTGGTTTCCTCAGCATAAAGGTTTACAACCCTTAAATAGCTCTTCCTGACATTAAGCAGTATCCCTTTCATGTGTTTGAAGTGTGTTAGAAAGGCTGACTGGCAACACTGGTACTGATGAATGAAAAAGAAAGAAATTTACATCATCAGATACTTTCTTTAAATTATTTCCCTTGCTGTTAATTATTACCAAGCATTAGACTGCCACACTTGAATATAATTAATGTAGTAAATGGCTTATTAGGCACCATCTGAACTTTTGCCTTGTTTAATTATAGAAGCTTAGTGCAGTGGCCTGTGTACAATATTCACCCCAAATAATTGCTTTCAGACTTTTATCTGACCATGGTTATTTTTGGAGCAGCTGCGTGCATGGCTTTTCCCTGAACTTTGCAGTTCTTAGGCTCTCCTTTGCAGTCCTACCACTACATTTCCAATTTGCATAACTAAAAGCAGTTGAGTTTTGATTTTGCTGGTAGTAATTCAGAGCAATTGTTCTACATGCCATTCATATGTTAATTTTTTGAGCTTCCTTAAAATTCTGTAATTCATATTTGTATTTAGGTACCAACCAATCCATGACACAAATAGGAAAGTTTTAATATTTTTTTTCTGAAGGTTTTTAATTGGTTACTAAAGTTAAGAGTATTTTTTTCAGTGAGACTGTATGTCTTGAAAATGATGCTAAGAATGTAAAAGGAGTGGCACAGGATGAAATTTGCGCCACAAAGAATTTACAATAAAGGGTTCAGATACAGCAAACTCCTCTTTGTGTCCTTAATCACATATACTAATTTCATATTAAATGCCATCTTCCTCCAGTAGAACTCACAGTGACATATTTAGAGTGCAGGATCGTATGAAAAACTGACTACAACTACCATATTGTAGCTGAAAATAATACAAAAACCTTGATATTTGTTGTTGGGTTTATGAACATTTTGTATTTTAGATCCAGTCTTTTCTAAGGAGCAACCATAGAAAACTGATTTGCTTGATCAGTAACACTTCTGAAAAAAGCAATCTTGCAAAGATATTCAAACTTATTTTTATCTGGTCTGAAAATTTTACACCAGAAACAGTGCTTCAGTAGTTGGCCTTGAGGGGAAAGTATGCCAAAATCATTCTGCTTGCTGTATGCTTTTTTTCAGAGATTGTCTCTTTCCAGAAGGATAAATGCTTTAAGGGTTAAATGTAGGGAGCTGTTGTCAGTATTCTTGATGAGGGTCCTTGACCTTGGGAACTTACTCCTGACAGATGCTGTGACAGACCTTATTGGTCTACAGACCTTCAAAGCCCTCTTTGACACCAGTCACTTTGGAGAGGCCAGTTCTTCCATACTGCTGGAGTTGGCTAGAGGCTGGGGAAGTGTCACAGAGCTAGGCTCTGAGGTGTGGTGGCCTGGATTGCTGTTATGTTTCATTGGAGATGTGGCCGTGCAGCTGGTCATGTGTGTGTTACTGTACTTTCTGGAAGGTTGCATTTAAGAAATCTAACTATAAGTGAAAAGTAAATGTTATTCATTGCATAGTTCTGCGATTGTCATCAGAATAAGATTCACCACAGGTTTTGTACACTCCACTGTTTATTGTATTAAATTGTATGAATGCTATCCGACAGTAAGGTGTTCTATAGCTAGGGTTGTGAAATGACTGTGAGTGCTCTGAGGACTGAACACAAAATCTTTATAACAACCAAATGGTAGTTCACCGTGGAAAATTTCTTCTTCCCATGTGATACGTATCTGTCTGGCTGGAAGATATGTGGCCAACCAGATGGAGAGGGCTTAGTGAGATGGGTTTGTTGTGTGGCTTTCTGAATTCGTTCTGTCATTGGTGGAGCCAAAGGTCTGGGAGAGTATAAAATTTGATGAGGTCTCTTTATAGGATCCTCAGTTTAAAGTAGCTCTGCTCAGTTCTGTATTTGATTTTGGTAGCGGAGTTGCCTTTCAGTCCATCACTGGAAGGACTAGTTTTAGTCTAGTCACTGTTATATCAGTTTCTCAGCAAAGGCTGTGGTTCTGTCTCTATGAAATACCAAGTCTCTTTGGCCCATGAAGGACGGGGACCTGAGTAAAACCTTCTGTGTATAAAAACGTAGTGATGTGCTTTACAGTCATGGTCCAAAATGCTCTCAAACATTACATAATTGAGTAGTGAAAATTTGACATTCTTCTATGAGACTGATGCCTAGATGAGAAAATGCTAGTTAAAAGTGCTGTTTCAACACAATCTGAAAAATGTTGGAGGTATTTTATAATTCACTATGCAAAGCAGGAGGCGTTTTGCTTTGGACTGACAAAAGGATATCAAGCCGTTCACCCTTACAGTGCGGCAGGGAAGGGAGGTCAGTAACAAATGAAAGTTGTTACCATCTGATGGCTGTTTAGTCACCTGTGAAATGTGTTTTCTAATAGACAGGTTTCCACATCATAGGAGCAGCAACCGCAATTAAATGAGCGGAGCCAGCCCCCTTGTCAGAAGACTCGTACATCGTGCCTCATCTTAGCCTCAAACTGATCCCACTAGTTAAGTGTTTCCAAACACAGTGCAGGGATCTGTGGTTGCTAATGGTGCTCTGTCTGCTGATGGAGAAAGAGCGCGCTGTAGTGTAGAAGGTTTTGGCCTGTCTCTCCTAGAAAGGCTTAATCTGTAAAAGCAGAAAAAAGTAGAACCTGTAGCAGCATCCATGAACTCCTGGCTCCATGTAAGTAAGTTGCTTGCAAAATGTTCAAAAAATTGACTGGGTTTAGGGTTTCATCCTGTGGAAGCATTATAGAGGGCACCCTATATCTCCCAGTGAAGCTAACTGATCATGTCCAGGCATGGTAGTCATCATCATCATGGCTGGGCTTCGCGAACAAAGATTTGGGAAGGGCTCTACCCACCTTTGTTACAAGCGCACTGGTGGCTAAAGAGGCCAATTTGAGATAGGCACATCCGGTTGCAAAAGGCACAGCAGAAAGACTCCTTAGGTGGTATATTCTGCAAGGCACACTTCTTCCTGCGTTGTCTTTTCTCCTCAAGGGTGATCCTGTGTGCTTTCTCAAAGGCATCAGCAGCGTTATAGATGGTGTGTCTCCAGACTTCCCGATTGGAGGCCAGAGTAGACCAGTTATGTTGATCAGTATGGCCAAGGCTGAGATGTTGTTTCAGGGAATCCTTGTATCTCCTCTTTGGGGCTCCTCTCTTGCGGCAACCGGTAGCAAGTTCACCATACAGCAAGATCTTAGGGAGGCAGTGGTCCTTCATCCTTGAGACGTGCCCTGCCCAGCGCAGCTGTGTTCTCAGCAGCATGGCCTCAATGCTTGTGATTGCTGCTCATTCTAGAACAGACGTGTTAGTCACATAATCTGACCACTGGATGTTTAGGATTGTATGAAGACTGTGTTGATGGAAGTGTTCTAGGAGTCGCAGGTGGTGGCAGTAGATGACCCATGATTCAGATCCATATAAGAGAGTAGACAGCACAATGGCTCTGTAAACACTGATCTTTGTACTTTTCTTCAAGTGTTTATTACGCCAAACTCTTTTATAAAGCCTTCTGAAGGCACTGTAAGCCTTTGCTAACCTGTTGTCTATCTCTCCATCAATCTTGCCGTCTGAGGAGATGAGACTACCTAGGTAATTGAACTGCTGGACTGATTTGAGATCTGATTGACCAATGGTGATATGGGGATGATGGAAGACTTCCTGATGTGTGGGTTGATAGAGGACTTCTGTCTTCTTTAAGCTGACTTCCAGCCCAAAAAGCTCAGCAGAGTCTGCAAAGCAGGATGTTAAACCCTGCAGAGCTGCTTCTGTGTGTGCAACAAGGGCGGCGTCATCAGCATAAAGCAGCTCCCGGACAAGATGATTTAAGGTCTTAGTGTGGGCCTTCAGTCGCCTAAGGTTGAATAGGCTTCCATCAGTACGATATCAAATGTAGATACCATCCTGATCATCGAGGTCTGCCATGGCCCTTTGGAGCATCATGCTGAAAAAGACTGTGAATAGGGTTGGTGCAAGAACGCAGCCTTGTTTCACACCATTGGATATTAGAAAGGGCTCAGAAAGTGCATTGCCATATCTGACTTGGCCATGCTGATCCTCATGAAGTGAGATGATCATTTTAAGGAACTTGAGGGTACAACCTAAACGTTCCAAAATCTGCCATAGACCTTTTCTGCTCACAGTATCGAAAGCCTTGGTGAGTCAACAAAGGTTACATAGAGATCTTTGTTCTTTCCCTGCACTTCTTTTGCAGTTGTCTGAGAACAAATACCACATCTGTGGTACTCCTGTTGGCTCTGAAACCACATCGGCTTTCGGGTAGAATTCCTTCTGCTATAGTGGGTATTAGTCTGTTCAAGAGTATTCTTGCCAGGATTTTGCCAGCAATGGAGAGCAGAGTAATACCATGGTAATTTGAACAGTCTGATTTAATTCCTTTCTTCTTATACAAGGTGATGATGACTTCATTGGGAAGGTCTGATGGTAGTTCGCTTGGTTCCCAACAGCGCACCACAAACTCGTGAAATTTGGCATGGAGTGCATGGCCCCCATGTTTCCACACTTCGGGTGGAATGGCATGTAATTAACTGACAAATTGGCCGAGAAGTCAGTATTAATTTTAACGAGTGACTTTTTTTTGAATGTAAGCTCATGCATGCCAGTTATAACAGTATGGCTATGATAAAATTAGGCATTTTTATTCTTTAAGCTTCAAATGTGCTGGTGTGTGATTATTTTTCCGTTGTCTTAAAACATCTATGTTGTGTGGGGGGTGTCATTAAGGGAGGGGAACAAATATACATTGAAAAGAAGTGCTCTTTCTCCCCCAAAATACCCTAAATTCCAATGCAATGTTCAATGTGGTTGCAAAATTCTTTTCTAGTGGTTGAGGAGTATTTAATGTATTGTATCATACAGTCTGCAAGGCCTCTATTGTTTCAGTGAAGCACAGGCCTAATATCTAGTCCCATAAAATCAGTGAAAGGTCTTGTGTTGCCTTAAAGTGGGCTTAGGGTCTAGACCCCAGTGAGTCCTAGTTTGTTTTCCAGCTGCAGGCTCCTTTCAACAGGAGACTGAACTTGTGTGGTAGGAAAGCTCCTAGCAAACGTACCTGAGTTGAGTCATATTTTGATGTGTTGAAGAAGCCGCTTTTAAAACCAAATCTGCTTGGGCTAAATATATGAGATGTCAGGGAGAAAGCATTAAGAATAGGAGGAGTGTAGGAATTTTTTGAATAAGGCAGTGTACACTATGTAATGTGGTGCTAGCACAGAAATTGCATTAGATGCATAGACAAGAAGCCTTTTTTCTTAAGAACACAAATGTGGTCTATTGGAAAATAAAGCAGTGATATGTTTTTAGATATGTAGCTTGGATGCAGTCGTGCAGATGGATGGAAGTTTGTGATCAAAGCACCTTGACTCCACACACAGACCTTTATTAGCGCAGCTGAAGGGCACAGAATATCAAGGGTGGCTTTGCACTGATGAGTTCGTGTGACTGTAGTGGTGTGGCATTGACATTTCCTTTATAATATGCCACCTTATTTTCAGAAGCTTATCATTCACCCATAAACCACATATTCTGATTTAAAGCATAGTTAAAATGTCTACTTAGTGGAAGGAGAAGTTTTACTAAGTATAAAAATAATTGCTTTGATGAAATGGAGAAGAACATGGCATTTACAAGAGACCTCACTTTTTATTTCTTTCATTTTATTGAACATGCATAACTCTCAGTACCTCTAGATTTAAAAGACATTTAGAAAAAGACCTTTAGAAAAATGCAAGTCCCTTTAAAGATTATTTCTTTCATTGTCTTGACAAACCTTGAAAAGTAGTTTCTGTGCCTGCACATTTCAGAAACAGTTCTTAAGGGTTTTATTATGTGCTGAAACATATGTTTATAAAAAAGACTATAACCTGATGGAAAAAGTGTCTTATAATAATAAACCTGTCGATGGGCCATATGCTACCATCAGTATATTTGAAAAAAATAAATTCTTCTACAAGTGTTAAGTAACTTTACAGCCTGAGTGTTAAGTTAGGGTCAGACTGTGACTTGCCCTCTGTGGATTGAGAGGGAGAGGAAAGTGCCTGCAGACCTTTCTCATGCTCTTTTCATTAGCTCACAGAGTGGCAGGCGGGCTGGAGCTGGGTAGCACCCTTCCCAAAGCTTTTCCTTGGTGCTCTGCAGGTTCGTGCCTACCCAGCACAGGGCTATGTATTTTGTAAAACTTGGTTGAGCTTTGTGTGGTCTTTCCTGAGAAGAGCAAACCTCTAAGGTAGATTATCTGCATTTTAAAGGTGACAGAACAGATAGTTGAAGTCGGTACAAATAAAAGAGCTCTGATAAATCTCCAATTGGATAAGAAATATGGAAAAACCTTCTGTTCTTACTGTCTACTAGGTAGATCATTTCTATTTTATGGATTTTTTTTTTTTTTTTAGTGCTTATAGCACCGGTTTTGGATTTTAATGTAAGTGATGTGGTCGTTACAAAGTCTTTTGTTTCTGAAGAGCAAAAGTAAGATGCAGTAGGTCAAAGGATATGTCATTCTTAAAAGGCACTTTCTGTGTGGGATCAATGTTTGGTAAGTGTAGATACTTTCAAGCCTATTTTACTTTGGATTCACTCACGTAGCTCCTTTGAATGGGAGTCATACATGTGTGCATCTCAAAAAGAATAGGTTTCCTTGTAACTGAGGAACTTTACATGTAGGAGCATACTTCACCGAGAAGTGTTTTAATGTCCTAATGTTTTCCACCACTGGTCAGCTGTGCACTGCTTTTTTCTTGGCAACTCGTCAGGTCATAGTCATTGTCAAAGGAAATATTACAGATTAAGGAGAATTGTTTAGAGTAGTTGACCGTGCTCAAGGCTGTGTCAAGGGATACATGAGGTTGCCATAGTATCCATTATCAAAATCAAGATTGTGAACAGAGCAGTCCCCATCAGGAGTGAATTCCTTACCCACAGTCTTTCCAGGGTTCATCAAGCAAACTACAAGTTTTCTCAGGGGAAATTTGTTTCTTGAGGGCTGAAGCCTTTCCCCGGATGTTCCTGCCAAAAAGTCTAATGCCCTATGTTGTGTCTCTGTGTACAAAGCTCCTAGTCTAGAAGAGGGCCTTGGAGAGATGGAAGCAGAGATGGAGAATCACCTGCACTAAAAGCACACAGACCCCAGCATGGATTTTGCAATCAGCGTGGGAATGTAAAATAGATTGGATCAGTAATCCATGGAGGAGAGGGTACTTGGGAGTTATGTGGATGTTCACAGGGAAAATTCTTTAGGTACATCAGGGGGTAGGGCTAAGTATGGACTGAAGGAATAGGAAGAGGACAATAGTAAGTATGAGGAGGAAACCATCTATGCCTAGGAAACCATCTGTGCTTAGCTTTCCAAGAGAAGTACTTTGGTACTGGCAAGGCTTGGAAGCACACCAGGACCATTTCTCTTCATCCTGACAAAATGTCTCTCCATGGATTCTATAAAGTCCAGCCAAGTTCTTGCACCCCGTTGGACTTGAGGGAAGGGTCCTGGGCTTTGGTGCTGCCTCCTGAGCACAGCTGATGAGGTGATCGAGGAGTCTGCAGTGATCCAGGCTGGCCTGCCTACAGTATGCACAAGCCAACGTGGTGTTAACAACTACACTGCTCAAAATTTGCACAAACCCACATTTGGTAATAAAATAGCTTGCAACTAGTCAAAGGCACCAGTAGTAGCCAAGCAAATTTGGAATGTCTAAGCCAACCATTTTTAAGTTATATTGAGCCAAAAAAAATTAGGGAACAGTCCAAGAAATGAAGAACACCTCACTTTTCAGGAACTCTCATATCTCCAAGATGCCTTGGCCGATCCACCTCAAACTTTCCAGAGAAGCTTTCCTTGGCACAAGCCCATGACTCTGAAATTTCATGTGACTGTGTTTTATTTTGTTGAAGTTATGAAGGTTAAAACCAGAGTTTGTAATAGAAGGCTAATCTCTCCATTAGAAGTATTTCTGCATAGTTGATATTCATTCCATTGTAATGGTTCACTGCTTGTTGAGGTTGATTGTAATTTTGCTATTTATTTCAGATTCTTTTTTTTTAAAGGATAAATTCAGAGCAGTATGGCTTGGAACCAAATTGTGCATGGCTGGCTCTAGGCATATGTGGTGAGGCAGAAGCATTAGCCCTGTAACTGCTGGAGAAGAATTCACAGTTGGAGTCCTACTCCCACCATGCTATCACTGGAGAGCTTTAAGGAGTGTCTAGTTTGAGAGATCACTATTTAGTACTGCTTTTCCCTCTCCAGTTGGTAGAAGAAAATATCTCTGGCCTAGTTATACTCTCACCTCCAGGCAAAAAGTGCTTCTGGTTGATGTCCAGCTTGTCATTCAGCGTTTCCCTAATGGCAGCTCCTCCTGTAGGAAGCCATGAAGGTGGCAATAGCCTAAGATGGAGATCAGTGTTCTCCATGTGTGCTCTTGAACTGCTCTTCATTGTATCTAAACACCTGTATCCTGAAATGTCTAACTTCCAAAATTGCAATACTTCAGATAGGTATTAGAAAACAGAGAGAAAATATTTGTGCTCCTGGAGGTGCTTTTAATTTTTCAAGTTAGAGGCACCTTAGCATGACTGAATTCTGTAGAGGAGTGGGACCTGGTTGTACGCCTGCCCTTTCCTCTGCTCTGAATGCTGTTTTCTGAATGATGTGAAGACCAAAGCATGCCATTGCATGTACTTACTATTGTTAGATGGAGTCTAATGAGCAAGGGGCTTTAATATGCTGTATTTCAAGACACTGAATTATTTTGACTGAGTCACTTTACAGACAGAGCAAGCAGGGCAGAAACAGATGTCAAGCTGGAATGAGCCCTCACCCTGAGGCAGGGGCTGAGAGTGTTTGAAGTCGATGCTCATCTGTATTTTTCTCTCTAGGGCTCCCCAGGAGAGACTAAGCAGAAGTCAGGAGGCTCCTGAAGAGACAGGGTGCTCTGCATCGCTTTTTGGTAGGGCTCTCTTTCAGGCAGGATCACTCAGCACCTGCTGAACTCTGCAGTTGATGAGGCCAGGAGGTGCTCTGTGTCTGTGCAAGACAGTCTTTGTCCTGTTTGCCATCTCTACTGTTGCTGGCTAGCAGCTGTAGCAGAGGGATGTTACTGCTTCTTGCCTAACATACCCCACATGAAACATAAAATTGTCTTCCAAGTTACAGCAGATTATTATTGTTTAATTCCTGAAAAAGGGTGTCTGTGTAAAATACCGATGAGTAGGTTTTCTGTTTGCTCAGGCGTTTTGTTATTAGGAGAACTAAAAGACCGACAGAGTCACCTGAAAATCAATGTGCCGCTATATAGGGAGCCACCGAGAAGGGTGCAGATAATGTGATCACAGCTACTTAAACCAGTGATCAGATATACCACTACAGTCTGCAGAAGCCGCAAGCAGGAGAGAAACCCTGCTGAAAACTCCCAGACCATGGAATTAAAATAATTAAGCCTTACAGTCTCTGGAATATATATTGCTCTTGCAAGGTTGTCATGAGATAAGTAGGGACACTAGCACTAACTAGACAGAGCATACTGTATACATGGGACTTCTGTCATACGATGCTAGGATCTTTATTTTTGTCAAACTTGCTAGTTGCAGTTGAAAGTCCAGGATTCTTCACGTAGTGATAGCACAAAAACCATAACTATCAAAGAGGAAATTAAAAGCAGACTATGTAGATATGAGGAGGCATCTCTTGATTCCTGAGTTAGCTCAGACGTCACTGCATGGCACTGTTGTGTCTGCACAGAGACTCCCTATGTGATTTCTTCAGTAAGCAGGGCCCCAATGGAGATGATCACCTCAAAGAATTTTTATCTACTTGGCATTTCTAGAAATAGTATGTCTGCACTCTTCAGGCTGCAGAGCTGCAAAGCATTGAGTTACTGCTGGTGCTACTCCATCCCATGTTTCCAGGTAAAAGTTTCCAAGGAGTCTCATAAACCCATTGCACAAGCTGAGAGAAGGGATAGAAAACTGCAAAGCCTGTAATACTGCAATATTATAGTATTGTCTATTGCTGCAATAATCCTGCTGTATTTGGAAGGTCTCAGGCATATCAGCACCATGGTTAATCATACAAACAACCAATAGTAATTCATAGCCTTGACTATGAATTGAGAAATTCAGCATGACTAAGATAGACATCTGATCCAGCTCAAGAAAAGAAGCTCAAGAAAGTAAAGGAGTCTTTTCACAGTAGTTTGCTTTTTGATTGACACACTTTAACCCTATTTCTAAATTTGCTCACTTATTTTCTAAAGAACAGTTTTAAAAGTAGGACACTAAAATAATTAAAATAGCCTCCTTAAATCCTTGATATTAGTTCCTTATTTACTGGCTTTTAACATTTTAAGTAAATGAACCAGGCAATAATACAGCCATGCAAATGCAAAAAAGCTGTTAGATGGACAATACTGGAGTTTTGTGACTCAAAACTATATTGTGAGTGCTGAATCTACCCCGTAAGTATATGTGATAGAGTATTAAGTCTTCCTTCCTTACCACTGAGTTAAAGTCAGCCTCTTTATATGTGATATCTACCCCCAGTTGTTTGAAATTGGTTATAAAGCAGAAGTATGGTCAGTAACAGCAGAGCAACAGGAGAATTGCTCATTACTCCGCTGTCCAAGTTTCTCAGAAAGTAATATTCAATACCACATCAGTTCCACTGTGGTTTAGGGATATAAACTGAAATTGAATTTGCTAAACAAAAAAGTTATGGTTTTGTTCTTTGAAATACAATTTCTTTTTAAGGCAGAGATTCCTCTCATTTGTTTTCCATCCATCTGAAGTGAAGTTACAAAAGAAGAAAGTTGCAAGTCCCATGTATGAAAAGTACTTAGGGAAAATGTCAAGTGACTTGGAAACAGGCATGCTACATAAAAGTGTCATCAAGAGAAAGACAAATTGGGTCAAGACTTGCAGCAATGGTGACTGGTTCATAGGTCTTGGAGGCAATTCAGAATAAGAGTACCCCTTCTGAGGTTTTGGAAATCAAGAGGTGGTTGTAGTGATATAGTAATGCTGGAGGAGACACTCAACTGTAGTCTGTAGTCATCAATCACTGGCTGAAATGCCGGAGAAATAGTAGCAGTAGTGAAAGTACATAGACTACATAAAGTATATATTACATTTACAATGTTACATTTTCCAAGAAAGACGGTGTTTTTAGAAAGCTCATGTCTTATACTAAAAGTCTGTTTTCCCCCCAATTCTCTGATACCCAAGCCAAGTGAAATTGATTTTAAACTAAAGACACCAATGTGCCTTTCTTACAACAGTGTGCTTGGCAGAAAAGTGATATATTAGAATTCACATAAGCTTGGATTCTTCAACTGCTGGAAAGGAAACTCTATACGTTATTCGCTGATGGAAACATGGGCTCCTCTACAGTGTGCCCTTGGGCATGTTCTATTTAAGTGTCTTGAAAATATGTGATTGGTCCTCATGCACTTGTCCATGCTCAGTTTCTTTATGGAGACAGTGACATTTATGGTATCTGCAGTCTGGAATACTGCTTTTGCCATACCTTTTAACAATTATCTCCTTTTACTAAAAAAAAACACCTTAGGAGACCTAGGCATGGCGATTGCATAGAAGACTTAGCAGATACAAATTGTTCACTGCATGTGATGATAAAGTTAGAAACATTTTAAAGAAATCAAACTCCCCATTAGCCTGATTGGAGCAATACAAATTCGTCTTCTTTAATTTCTCTTCCCTCATGGTATAAACCAATGTAAGTCTGCTCATTCTTTCATCAAAAATGATTCAGACCTGAGGGACATTTGTAATTTGAAAGTAATTAGTAAATAAGTCAGATAAATACTATCCACTGAGAATTGTGAAAGCAATTGTGAAAGCACATTGGATAGGATTCTTAAAGAACTGTATCAAATTTGAACAATTAAAGCTTAAAAAAATTATCAGTAGTTAGTATGATAAGTCCATTTCATCATAAATTAGTTCACTGTTAATAATTTCTGCTGCTTTTGGAGCAATCTGAAGAGATATAGAAATCTAAAAAAGTAGTTAAAATAGAAGAAAATCTGTAATAGCACAGCATCTTGAGACTAAATTGTGGCAGTATCCAGCTTCCTGATTTGCAGTAGGATCTCGGAGTCTGTGCTTGCAGCCAGTGCTTGTGTGCAAATGCCATCAGTGGAGTTCTGGGTCCAGAGCTGGACCCCAGGTCTGTGGGTGTTGTTACTCTTCCCCCAACTAACTTTAAACAATATTTGTCTTGATTCTTATAGGGCATAACATATTGTCTGCCTGCTTGTTTAAGAAAAGCTCAGTGGTGCTCATGTTCTTATGCTGAAATCAGAAAATCCAGCTTATTTGGCTGCTACTGTTCAGAGATTTGGACTCTCTAAGTGGAAAAGCAGAATGTGAGGTACAGGATATGTTTGAAATAATGTGGTTTGTAAGTAGACCAGTCTACCACTGCTTGTACGTTCATCTTAAAATCTTTAAATCCCTCTACCTAAATGTCACTTCAGGATTGTGAGGTGCTACAGGAGAAACCTTTGCATCAATGGATGGGGTAATGGGAGCACACAGAGCCATTACTCCCTGGAAAGAGGCTGGTGTCTCTCATGACCCTCCAGCATCTGTTAGATATAATATCAGGTTTCATATTTTGGGGCTTATATAATAAATTCACTATAGTTACTGGAAGTACTATGAAATTGTATGATGCACTAAAATGGATTAAAACATATATACTGTTCTCATATAGAGTTCCTTCTGCTTTATTGGAATGGAGAATTTGGTTTGATCGATTCATCAAACTGGGTTTGGTGATTGATGGGTTTACTACTAGTAGCAAGTTTCCTACCAGTGAGTGTGGATTACCAGCACTTTGCTGTACTGCCTCATGTCCTAACATTGATACATAAGAATTTTACTCTTTTACTAGAGCAGAGCAGGTGCAATGGAATATTTTGCACAGATACTGAAAAATTTGAAGAGTTTGGAGTAGATTGAACATAGCAAAGCTCCAGAAAAGGAGTCTCGTCACTGCTTGGCATCACTTATGATTGCTGCTAGTGTATCTGTTTGCATTTTTATACCCATCTTTAGCATGAACTTCAATGCATTTTTCTCCAACTGTTTCTCCAACAGTTAAAAAACCTTCCCAACCTGATGAAAGTAGGAAAATTTTGCTTTGCTTGCAGTCATCCTGTGTAGTATACTCTCTATCTGCTATAGAAGTTTTAACTGTTATTAAAACATCTCTACTAACATAGTGACAAGAAATATAGATGTAAATCAGGAAATAAAAGCAAGAATTGTGAAAATGTTAGAAACGTTAAGCATTAGTTTTTACATCAGACTAATTTTTTTTCCCCCATTTATTTAGTATCTGAATGAGATTGAAGTAAGACTAAACCCCATCAGCAGAATAGATTTGACAGGATTGGGTGTTGCTGAGGAATCAATCTATGTTAAACCAAAGATTTCTTTTTCAGAACAGTCTCTTTTCATGTTGGCAGAGACAACCTTCGTCTGATTGATTTACGGCAGTGAATTGGCTTCACTTTATTACTTGCCCTGTGCCTTAAGCACTTAGAAGATGCATACAAGGGTTGGGGCTGTATTATCCTAGGCAAGGAGGAAAATCACATAAACATTCATCTCCACCCTTGTGAACTTTTTTCCTGATTCTCCAAATGGTTTGCTTGAATGTTACCAATAGCTTTTCTAAATGGCAGACAGTAGCACTATGAACTCATGTTTCCTGGGAATGCCACGAACCTGAAGAGAAGCAAGCACTGTCTCAGAAGACGCTCCCTGGGAAAGCAAGTAGGTGGGTGTGCTAGGGGAGTGTGGGCAGACCTCAGCTATCCTTGCCACAGCTGAGAGGGGGTGTTCCCATGGATGCTGAATTGTCAGTGTACGGCAAGGGGGAAGAGGAGAGGAGGGGGAGAAAACAAGTTTCAGATGTTTGTGACATCTTCCTGAGAGGACAGCTATGCTCTGTGCCGGGCAAGAGGATACCCTTTATCTGCATCTTCTAAGCAGAGTGTGCAAAAGACAGGCAAGGGTTTACATGTCTCGGCTACTTAAAGGCAATCTTGAAAGGGCATTCTTTTAATGAAATCAGGAATAATTCAAAGACCTGCCTGTTGGCTGAAAACCAAGAAGAGACATAGCCATCAATTGAAATACTAAGCAATATTTTAATGAAAAATTTGACAATCCCATCTGTTGAACAATTGAAGGAAAGGAATATATTGCATGTATACTGGTTAGCTTCAGGTTTCAAAGTCAGTATGAGACTTTACTTTAAAGGCATGACAGAAACCTCTGCCAAGTATCTTGGAAAGAAAAGTATTTACTCTTCCACAGATTCATCTGTAGTAGATCTCAAAACACAAGGTTTCAGATTTTGTTGTCTTTTATGATGGTGAAAATTACCATTAAATGGTAATTTCATAGTTACATCCGGTGAGGATGCTCTCAGAATCTTATCCCATCATTTCAACTTTTATAACAAAAACAACAAATGCAAATAATCTTGAGAACTAGCCAGCTGTCTTTCTTCTCACCTCACTTTCTCACTGTTTTTATGGTGTCAGAGATTTCAGAGACCCTAATGTTTTTTCTGCTACTTCCACCTTGTTAAACCAGTTGTATTTGTAGGGAATGAATGGCAAGTGCTGGAAGAAAAGGCTATGAAAAATCCAACCAACAACCTTGCTTTTTAACTATTGCTCATACTGGTTTCACAATGGTAGTTGTTAGAGATCCTGTTTCTCTGCAAAATATCCAGGCAGGTAGAATTCAGGTTCCAGTGTTTCGTGTCAGATTACAAACAGCTGTATCCCCTACAGAAGAGATTTCTGTTGATCTAGTCATAGTTTAAGCTAATATTGCCCAGAGCCATGCATAAAACAGTGCCAGAACAGAGAGAAAGAAAGAAAAAAAATACTAATACCACTTTATTTTGCTTTATGAAGCCAAACAAAACATCCCAGCTAGTGTAAGTTGGCTTATTATCAGCGTAGTCATGTTAAATATTAAAATATACAAAAAGGGGGGGAAATTATTTCAGTCCGGGAAACTTCATTTTTAGATTGTAATGTAACAAGGGCAAAACTGACTTCATACTTCAGTTTGACAGGCCTTCTTCCAGGGTGAAATTTTTCATTCAAGCTTTTAGCCTAAGGCAAATAAGCACATAGAAGGCATGTTGTTTGTATGTATGTATGTAAGTATATAGAAATAAGCCATTAACAATGATGATTTTCTAAATGGCCTCCTACAATTATTTTACTAACATAAAACAAATAGAAATTGGCACTGAGATATAGCTGAGAAATAAGTAACAATTTGTTACAATTTTATTTTATTTTTTAGAATTTTTAAACAAGAGCAGGCTTGCTTGCTTTCTGGAACAAATGTAAAAAGACAAACTACAGTCTAATAAAGAAGTTAGTAATAAAAAGGAAAGCAAAACAGTACCTACAGGGTTAGAAACATACAGTAAGAACATACTGGCAGATGTAAAATATACTGCTATATTGAGATCTGGATAATCAGTATATCTCAGAAATGTTACTTTAGAGTAGAAAATGAAAATTCTCCAGTCACTTCTGTCTGGAAGAGTTAGCGAATTTGGTCAAGGTTTTTGTGATAGAATTGAAACAGATCTTTTGTAACTGTGCTCTCTGTTCGTGTGTGCGTTAGCATAAATGTTTCCTTCTTTCAGGATGCAATTCAGATTGCCCTTTTTCAGTGCAATTACTGCTGTGTTAAGTTCAAGTGATATAGCATCTAAAAACATTTATGGAGCAAAGAAAAGAAGCCTTTTATTCTAACCTTGCCAAGAGCAGAAATAAAATGAGCTGTTGTGCTGGAAATGTAGAACTGCATGAGGATTTGTAACGTCCTATTTCTCGTGGTTTAGTCTTCTGTGCAGCCTGAGATTTGTGTGATTTAATGAGACTGTGATTTGTTTATCCTGTTAAGCTTTAAATAAAAAACCCTCAGAGCACTTCCTTCCTTTTTTGAATTATGTGTTTTTGCAAGTATGGTATCAAAAGCTGTCCCTTAAAAAGAGGGAGGGACTAGATGCAGTTATGTTTGTTGGCTGGGGTTTTTTTCTTATGTTTTATTAGACACTGAGTAGTACTATCCATTTCTCTGCATCTCTCTGTATTGTTTTGGGGCATTAAGATGGTCTTGCCATCCTGTTTAGTTACACATGACAACAGAACATAAGCACAGGCTGCTCCTGAACTCTTCTTTTGCTGGGGGGAATGGGATTAAAATCTTATTCTTTGGGCAGGGAAGAATAAGTCCCACAGAAAGCCAGGCTGTGCTGAAGATGGGCTTGTGTTGTGGGTCCTAAGGCACCATCTGTGCCTGTATTTTGGAGCATCTCTGCGTGGGGTGTGAAGTAACATTCACAGGGGAAAATATGTGCAGCTGTTTTGGGTGCTAATTCATTGCAAAGCTCAGTCCAAGGGTGCTCTGGTGCAAGGGCTGTGCTCCATCTGCAAGGAACAGGGTCAGTGCCCAAGAGTCCCCTTTCCCAAGCACAGGGTTGGCAGGAAGCAGCACATTAAACTGGAATGGACTGTCCAGAATAAGAGGGAAAGACACAGCGCAGGTCCTGCCGCTCACACCTGCTGAAGGAACATGGTGGCCTCTTTCCCATTTGTTGATTGGGAGAAACAGGGTAGGATGCTCAGGTCCAGAGCCTGCCCTCAGCAGTAGAAGGCTCTCCTGGTGCTTCCCCAAAGGGAAGTGATCGTTCCAGTGAAAGGAAGTTTTCGCTTCCAGTTCTCACCCCCATGGTGCTGAGGTGTCCCTGTTTCTGGCAGGTATTGTTTTTCTCTTCCACTAGCACTATAAGCATAGTTTATTTAGTCTCTCTGCCTTTGTATCCTCTATGCTGCCCTACAGGCAGACTTTCTTCCCATCCAGCCCAGTGCTACAGCCTCCCTCAGCCCTTGCTTCTTCCTTCCTATGTTGTGCTACTCACTTACTCCTCATTGACCTCGCTGCAGCAATAAAACTAAATACCTTAATAAGGTGGTTATGTATGAATGCAGGATGCACAAGTAAGTGATGGCCATTAGTCTGGTCACCTTGTTTAAACACCTGGCTTTTATCTTCAGCTAGCTTGATGCTTCAGCCTGCACAGAGTTTGGCTTTGCAGGACCTTGATGGTGATCAGATCCTCTGGGAACAACTGCAGTTCCTCTGCAAGCTGCAGTTTATGTGAGGGAGCTGCACAAAGGTAGCACAGAAAAACCATGTGCGGCTCTGTGGTTTGTTCTGCAAGAGAACTGCAGAGGTGTTAGAGTGGAACCAACTAGGATGGTGTTTGTACAAAGCTGGATTGTATTCAGTATGCCATGACTGTGCAGTGGCATACTGAATTTTGCTTTGGAAAAGTGACTTGCACTGTCTTTGGATATCTGCGGTGGTTTTATACTGATGTAGATGACTTGATTCCCCTCCACCCCCCCACCCCTCTGTTTGGATCAAAAGGCAGTGCTATGCAGCTGAAATGTGAGCAAAACCCATCCAAAACACACTGGTAGATCTGCAAGGGTAGAAAAGAGATACTTCATCTGCTTCTTTACTGTGTGTGAGGGTATCCTAGGGACTGTGGCCAAAGTGGTGATTTCTGCACTCCTGTCCATGGTGGAACCAAGCTCCACTGGCATTTGCAATAACTTGAAGCAGCCTTGAACTTTTGTGTCCTGCTGTGAACAGGGCCAGGGACATGACAAAGGTATGGCAAGTGCAAATGGCAAAAACAGGGGTCAGAAATAGAAAAGGCTGAGTGCAGGTAGTATGTGGCTATGTGAGGGCCTCCTTGAGAGGCTGTGGGGGGTGATTTATGTTGTGAAAATTGCTTGTTTTCAGCATAACTCTGTGACACTGCTGCCCCTTTGTAATTTTGATTAAAGATTCTGGAAGTAATTTACACTGAAGTTGTACTGAATTTCACATGAAGTGGTATGTAGTGCATTTCTGTAGAAACCCTCAGTTAGAATAACAAGACTGTGATTGGCTCATAACCAGTCTGGAAGAGACAAAGAGGTTGAGTTGTCTCCCCTGACTTGAAATCTGGGAGGAGATCCTGGCTGGAGTGGTGAATCTCAGGGAATGTCAGAGTGAGAGCTGCTGTCATGGCTCCTGAGAGAAGCTACTGCAAGTTGATTAGGTGGAGGTTGTCCCCCGAGGTGCAATCAGTCACTGCGAAGCCAGGTTTTCTCTGACCATTGCTACCATGTTGAACGTTTCCATTGGTGGTGGGAAAGTCTATATGTGAAGGCTAAGAGCTGGTACAGCTATTTTTACTTCCCTTCTGTCAACCCACGCTCAAATAACCTGTATGTGGTCTCTGGACTGTGCAGGTGGCATTGTGGGCTGTGGGAAAGTGATAGCTGGCTTTGATGCTAGGCAGCTTGAACTTTATGGTGGAGGGTGGATAGTAGATATCAGATGCATAGAAGATAACTTTGACCTCCCACTAAAACCCATAGATTGATGCATCTAAGCCCCCAGTCTCCTGCAGAATAATCTAGGACACATTCCCTGACAGAAACCCCATTGAGCATTTCTCCAGCTGCCAGGTTGCCAACTCAAGTGAGTTTTACTGCAAGTTTCACTATATTTGGCAATTTTCTTACAGCCTAAGCTCCTGGAAGTGGGTCATTAGTAAAAATAAAAAAAAAAAAAAAAAAGTCACTCCAGCACCTCCCCTTTTACTTGAAATCCTAGGTTTTATTAGGGGACCTGAGAACAGGCACACTGCATCCTCAAAATCAAGAACCTGAGGCTGCGCTTTCCAAATGTCCTAGCTTGGGATGCCTCGTTTAGTGGTGATTCAGGTTAGCAATACCATCATTTGAATACCTAATTTTTCCTAAGTATATAACTAAAATAGGTTTAAAAGGCAATACTGGAAAAAAAAAATCCTGCTTCTTTGGTTTTGGGTGTTTTTTCTTCACTTCAGAAGACATTGTTTTAGGTTGCCACAAATAATACTGTATGCAGCTTGACTCCTCTGAATAACGTTGAAGGAAAGAGCCAGATTTATCGGGACTAACAAGGAAGTTGTCCAAAAGAGATTCATTAATTAGGAGGCATAATCACAGCCAATAAGACAAATACCCAGGCCATCCACAGACTAATATACATCGTTTGGCAGTCACCACTCCCCACAGTCTTGCCTGTCTGTTGCTGACTACTGTGTGGCTTCCACCGCAGAAATGATGCGATAACACTAAAACCAATTTGGCACTCCCCACATGAGAGGACGAGCGTATTCCCCACCCTGGAAATGCAGCCTCCAGCCGTCTTGCCCTATGCCAGAGGTTTCTTAATACGCTGGAATTAGCTGACTGAGAGATGAAGCAAACTGAAGGAGCATTTGCTGTCCGTTCAGGCCGCCTAAGCTTTCCATCAAGTAAACCTTGGTCTGATTCTCAGCCCTTTGGGAACGGTTGCCCACGGCTAACATTTGCTACCCCAAATAACCCTGAGGTGACCTTCTCGCTGTAAAGCTGCAGCCAAGAAAAACCCTGTTTAACATAACAGTACACATCTTAGCACATCAACTTGAACCATCCTGACCTCTGAGCTGCCAGGGTCTGTACAAATTAATTTTAACAATAGACAGTGTTGAAAGGAAGGAATGTTTCAAAGGAATAAAAAAAAAAATCTCCCTCATCCATCTCTTCTCATTTAAGAAATAGTCAGGAGGCCTACTTCAGAAAAATGAAAAGTGCTCCTTGTTGCAAAACAATGGGCTTTATAAAGGGAGAGGGAACTCATTGGTTTCTTGCATCTTAGCATAGCAAAATGAAATTTCCCACAAGTGGGTGCCGTTTCTTGAAAATCAGCCTTTAATTTCCACTGGGGAATTGCCTTTATTTCCTGGGATGCGTCAAAGATACCACTAGGGTTTGCCTTTCTTTTTCATAGCTGCTGCTAGTATTTCTCTTAAGCAAATAAGTCTCCCCTTTCTGCCCACTTCACTGATTTGTACCTTGTCTAATGTTTTCCGTGGCTTTTGTGCAAACAACCAGACTGGGTAAGAAAAAAGCTGTTCTCCATATGGTATTTGGAACTGAAATCAGTTAATGATTGAAAGAGCCCATCAGAAGGGAGATATGTAAGAAAATGAAATCTTCAGCCTCTGGGGCAAACAGACTTATTATTTCTGCTGAAGAGGAAGCTGGGTTGGGTTAAGTCTTGGGTGTTTCCCCCAGGGGTAGACTTATTCCTCTGGTCCTTCTCAGCAAGAGCTTTGACTCCAGCAGTCTCCGTTGTCTGTAAGTAGAGAGGATTATTATGGCAGGGATGGTGAAACTGGAATGAGAAACATAAATGATAATTTAAAAACTTGTGTAGAATTGCTTTAACAGTTTGGAAACTGTATGATGAGTGTAAATAAGAGGGAGATGGAAGTTTATTCCTGAAGCATCCAGTGGATTTCAGTAATTGTACCCATGAAGCCACCTGTTTTTATTTATTTGGCCAGTGTAATTCATTGCAATCATCACTTCTGGTGTCCTACACAAATGTTTTTTTCTTTTCAATTGAGATGTGCTGCCTTCAGCAGCACAGGGCGAGAATCCAAGTGCATCCCCAGGTGGTAAAGAGGAATATACCCCTGTGAGCAGCGCAGGGGTCTGCTGCCAGCAGGAGGGTGGTGGGAAGCATGCGAAAGGGCTGCCCTTTCCTCCCAGACATTCTCAAAGTCAGAGACTGTGAGGTGTGAGAAGCTGCAGGGGCTGAGGGGGAGAGGACTGGATGTTTATAGTAGAGGGATATAAGATAAACTGATATTTCTCTGGACTTAGGGCAGCTTTCCACACACAGCTTTCAAGATCCTGTGAGGTTGTAGAAGTCCTCTTGCAGCTAATACAGTAATGACCTTGAATTCATTTCCAGCTCAGCTGTACTGCTGGAGGACAAGGCATTTCTTGTGAGCAAAAAAACATTAAAGCAGCACAGAGATTTGCCTGCATAGCTCTGGTCTTCAAGAGATTTGAGTATCCTTTTTGAGGCCCCACTTGCAATGAGGAATTGCAGATAAGCTTCTGTGGTGGCTAATGTGTAAAGTTTTTGGATTTATTCTCATTGGTCCCTCTCCTTTTGCTTGCAGTGTTGGCAAATATACTGTTGTATGCTGGTTTTTATTTTACACAGATGATTTTTTTTCTACACAAAGAAGGTAATCATATGCATGCTTATATGTCCATGCTGACCAAGATGAGTGTGCTTTCATGACCTCCTAAGTGTTGGGGGTGGGGGACGGAAATTAGTTTACCTTAATTTAAAAATAATTAATAATGCATCTCAGTCCTTTGTCAGATTTTAACCTGAATATTGAATTTAGGAGTCCTGACTAATTTTTTATGCTGAGGCAGTCTGCTGCACCAAACACATGCAATCACAGACAATTAGAAAGTTTTGTAGTCTCGCACCTGAAGTAAGACTAAACCTTTTGGTTTCTTATCAAAATATTCTGTTTACAAGATACAACAAAGCTTGGGAAAAAATGAGAAAAACATGAGATTTTGTTATGCATTATTTTAAATTGTGACTGGACTTGTTACATGACTCAATAACTCAGAAAAATATTAGTGACCTCTTCCTTTATAACTTTGACTTCCTGCAAGCTTATCTGTTAAAAAGATTATGCAAGATGCTACCATTGCAATCCTGTAAGAAATGTATATTCAGCAGGAGAAACATCTGACTGAGCAAAGGCTAACTTACACAGTGGTTTGGAAGCCACGTGTTGAAAAGTGCTGGGGAAACATATCAGGAAAAATGATAACAAGGGATGGAAGCAGTTCAGATGGGTGAAGAATGCTGATTTAAAAATGCAAACCATCTGAACACTGTTGAGTGGGCAGGTTGCAGTAAGTTCAGGGCAGACCTCACTTGCACAACAGCCATATACTGTAAGGCGACTCCCACAGGACATCACCTGCAGTGATTTAAAATTAGAAGTGGGGGGAGTGTCGAGGTACTGCAGAGAAAAATCTTGCAGCAGCAGAGTGCAAGTAGGAAATGGGTTAGTTGGAGTAATAGCTTTCTCCCATGTGGTTTCTGTGAGCCAAGCCAAATGTGTGTGGAGCACTGGGTTATCACAATCATGATTTTTTTTTTCAGCGTATTAGAAATGAATGTGTTTGCAATAAAATTGTGTCATCCAAGTGTAACTTTTTGAATTCTCTCTCTGTTTGGACATTGCCTTGAGCCAAATGTTCTAGGCTTTGTCTAGATCGTTAAAATAGACTGTGTTTGGAAATGTAATACTGCAGTCTCACATTCTCAGGAGGTCAGCAGAAATGCTAGCCTGAATTATCCCTGTTAATACAAAACCTGCAGTTTGTTCTCGCCTCTGCATTGTGGTAGGCGATTTCCCTGTTTGTGCTGAAACAACTGGCTGTGTGACCACACTGTGGTGGATAAAGGGGCTGACCTAGTTTAAAAAAACCCCAACAAAACAAAACTAAAACAAAAATCCCCTCTAACATGTATTTCCTCTGCTGTATCAGTTTACTGGTTCAGTTTGTAATATGCCAGCCCTGTACACAGGGGTATTGGCAGCAGCAGAGGCACATTGCAGGAATATGGGACAGAGCGGGGAACATCTTATACTGGTGTTATTACTGTTTTTTTTTAATGTGAAAACACAGCCTTAGTTATAGCTTTGATCTAAACTTTGCACTTAGCTTTGATGTACTTCAGCAGCTTGCAGAAAGGTGACAGCGTATGGTGACTGGGTTTGGTCCCTTGTGATGGTCAGGTGTGGGCAGGCAGTGTGTTATCAGAGGTGTGTAAGCTATGTGTGCTGTTCAGATGTGATATGATGAGGTGGTGGCTCCTGAGGCACAGGCTGGTAATGAAAGCCAAGCCTGCCTCTATGCTCCTTCTCCTTTCCCAGTCGCAGCTGGCTGGTACAAGTGACTCTTAAGTCCCACCGTTAAGTGGCTCTTGAAACAAATAGGGTTAGAAAGAAAACTTCAGAAGAAGGGGCTTCTTTTTACATTCAGATCAGTTAAGTGATCTGTCTCTAATTAGTACACTGAGTTACACTGAAGTGTAGCATCTGAGGCTGAAGATGACCATGGTGCAGGGAGGTGAATGGTGAAGGTTTATGATAGGGAAGGGCTGTACTTTCTTCAGTCAGCTTTGTAACTGATGCCCACACCACTTGATTAAGAAAGTGGGTTCATGTAAGGGCTTAGCGTGCTTGATGGTCCAGCAATGTGTTAGTATATTTTCCTTGGAACACAGCCCCCTCGATCAGACTTTATTTCATTTGGACCATGCATGCCTCCACTAATGCACAAGCTGTCCAAAACCCCCAGATATTAGTAGAGCACAGATGTCCAGGTCTAGTTCTGGCATTCTCTACCCACCCCCCTTATGTAAATCTGTATATTATCCTAAAGGAATGTGTTTAGATAGTTGTGCCATCCATTCTTCTTTTTGGAAAATACAAACCCCTCAGACCCTGATGTGCAGAACTCCTTCATTCCAACTCAGTGGGCATGCAGCATTCAAGCATCCATGGCAGAGGTACAGCAGTCATTCTTACTTGGGTCTGGTACTGGGCAACAAATAGCCACTCGTGCTGTGCCAGTTCATACCAGCTGAGGAAAAGGTTCCCCTCTGGTAGAATGCTTTCCCTTATGCCCCCTGATGAGATCCACAGAGCACCATCCTTTCCAGAGGATGGCTGCCAGCTTAGAGTTTGTCCCTGCCTAGTCCCTCTAGGGACAGGCTTGCTCGCAGTTCCACTACATAAGGACTTTCAGTGGCAAAAGAGAAGACAGCTAATATTGTTCCCACTGTGCATGCAGCCAGGCATGGGTTTTGCTTTTGCTCTCTTAATGCTACATTGGGTATATCAGAAGCAGACAGGCACATGATCTCCCTGAAGGCAGGATCCAGTGTTACTGTAGAAACTGGCCACCAGCTTCTTTTGTAGCTAGCAGCTGTCACGGTGTGGTTACAGCCAAAGCCTGTCACTCCTACAGTGTCTGCAGGCTCTGGAGTTTGTTTCTGCTACTGAATCTTCTGTGCTACAGCTTGGAGATTAATTCTGCACCTTCTATCAATGTGTGTTAAAATATTTCTGAATTGTATCTATTTTTAGAACAATTTTTAATGGTACTTGATGTTTTCTACAGGTTTCATTTTCCTTCACCAATACTTCAAGGCACAGAGGAGCTGGTAAAGCCATTGCCATGAAACCTAACTTGAAGCAATGGAAACAACTCATGCTGTTTGGTATCTTTGCATGGGGTCTTCTTTTCCTGGTGATGTTCATCTATTTTACAGATAGCAACACTGCTGAACCAGTTCCAAGTTCCTTTTCTTACATTGAAACTAAGAGACTTCTGCCCCTTCAAGGCAAGCAGAGAGTCATCATGGGAGCCATTCATGATCCATCATTCTCTGAAACCATTGATGGGAATGAGGTACTTCTTAATGAAGATCTCCTAGGTACATTTAAATCAGGAACTGGAAATTCTAAGAAATGGACTGTATTGGAAGATGCCTTTAGAAATGAAAATGAGTTTTTTCCATCCCAGTTAGGAAGAAAATCAAAAAGTGATTACCAAGTGAATGATGATTATTTATTTGCTGCTGGTCAGCCTCGGTCACACAACCACCTTCAAGAGATAGAAAAATTCATCTCAGCTGATGTGAATAATGCAGAAGTAAATATTTTGCAGAACAACTGGAGCCATCAGAGAAGAATGAGGAGAAGGAGCATAAAGCATAGGAGAAGCCAGATGCTTGATGAATCTGATGACTGGGATGGGCTGTATTCTACAATGTCGAAATCCTTTCTTTACAAGCTTTGGAAAGGGGATGTCTCATCCAAGATGCTAAACCCTCGACTGCAGAAGGCGATGAAAGATTATTTGAGTACCAATAAGCATGGGGTGCGGTTCAAGGGGAAACGAAACTCCAAGTTGACAGGAGACCAGCTATTCTGTGAACTAAAAGAAAGAGTGAATGTGAAAACAATAGATGGCAAGGAGGCTCCATTCTCCACTCTTGGATGGGAAAAGCACGTTCCCCAAATTCCACTGGGCAAATTATATACACATGGCTTTGGGAGCTGTGCAGTAGTTATGTCTGCTGGTGCAATACTGAACTCCTCTCTAGGAGATGAAATAGGTGGGTGAAATGCATCTATTCACGTGTATATATATGTATATGTGTGTGTTCGTGTTCATCTTTCAAAAGATTCATTCTCCTCAAGCATAGATCTGTAAAGTCTGGTTGTTCTCTCTCCCCAGAGTTGCATGAATGCAAACTTATGGACTTAGTGAAGCTGTTCCTTTTCAGGACAATATAACTGAAAACAAAATCAGGCCTGAAGTCATAATTTAATTTAAAAAAAACAATTATGCTTTCTTGTCATATTACAGCCTGCAGTATGAAGGAGGCACTGGTTTCATCAGGTCTGCTGTATTCAACATTTTTCTGCGACATGCATTTATTTTTAGCAGATCAAAGTCTTATTCAGGTTTTATTCTGCAAAGTGGTGTTGTACTGGTCTTTATTTTTCAGCAGCTTATACAGGAATTGCTGTAATATTGCTGTCCCAAACTGAACTTTGTCTCTGTGACAAAAAGCAGTAGAGTGTCTTCTTCATCTCTTGCATGTTTAGAGTTCACAGACATAAAGAATTCACACTCTTGTGTAGCTTCATGCACTGAGATCAAGTCCCCGGACCTCTTTTCTGAGACTGAATTTAAATGAGTTCAAGTACCTTCACCCATTGTTTTTCCATTGCTGCACTGAGTCAGTGAGCTTGCAGGTTTGCTGAGATGTCGGTGTCACTCAAAATTCCTCACCTCAGGGTGGGAGTTTTGTGGTAGCTATTCAGAAAAGGATTGTGGGACCATAAAACTAATTCAGGTCAGTTTCATTTTTTCTTTTTAAAAATGAATGCTACTACACTACTGTGTTATCGTCTCAGTAGGTCCTCATTTTAGTAGTACATGTGCAGTATGCTAAGTGGGTTGAAAGAAGGATGAAATGTATGTCTAAAACTTGTTTCTGGAACAAGAAGAGTTATCTCCTTCAGCTCTTTATAAAAACCTTTTGGTGTTCACTCATTAATCCTTGCATGTTCCAGGACTTCACATCACAGTACTTTCTTTATCACATGGTGTCATCTCTGTGACACAGATGGGTTTCACACAGGTTTCCTTTAAATCTCTGTGATATGTTAGGTCTGCTAGTGTTATCAAACTGTTATGCTTCCAGCATAGCAGAGGTGCCCATCTGGCCTGCAACTAAAATCACACCCGGGTAACCCCCAACTTCACATGAAGCCTCACTAATTTAGAAATCTTTGAGGTGAAAAAGCTTAACAGTTCCTCCCTTCTCCAACATGTTATCCTTGTGTGAAACAGAATCTTCTGTCAGTGTTCCCTTGTACCCAGTTTACACTAGTATGGATTAGTGCTGTACTGGAGAATCCGTAGCACGTTGTGACATATTTACATAATTTTGTATTACAGCATGCTTCATGTCATATTTGCACATTCAGGTGCAGCCCAGGTATGGACTTTGATGCTTGACATAGTACCTGGGCTCTGCCCACTCCTGTGTGTGTTTTCTTAGGAAGATTCTGGGCACAGAAGCTTATGGCATTTTCTACAGAAGAGCTTTTGATTTAATTGGGAAATTGTCATCTGATGCTGCGTAAAAGGAGGAGATGGGGTTTGATAAGGCCTACACTAGATCACTAAATCAGGTTGCTCAGGGCCCCATCAAACCTGGCCTTGAACAGTTCCAGGGATGGGGCATCCATAACTTCTCTGGGTAACCTGTTCCAGTGCCTCACTAACAGAGTTTATTCTAGCGACTCCTCGCTCGCGGTTTCTCGGAGAGGGTCTCAGTGGCGTGATCCCCCTTCAGAAGGAGGAAAGAGCCACCAAGTCTCTTCTCTGGATTCCAGGGGCGAAAAGTGGTTTATTTGAAACTCCCGTGGGTTTTTAAGGTCTCCGGGGGAGGGCTTAGAAGGAGGAATGTGATTGGGCCAAGGTCTGGGGAAAAGGGAGTGGCTTGAGGGCTCTGCTAACCAATGGGGGATACGGGAGAACCGAAGTCCAATAACAAGACAGGGATTGGGGAGAAGCGGATGAGACAACCAATAATGCTTGTGCAGGGGCAGGGACTGGTTCGGGGAGGGGAGACAACATGGCGCTGTGGGGGGGGGGGGGGGGGGGGGGGGGGGG